>NC_048223.1:81899232-81990314 GCF_002007445.2 Ailuropoda melanoleuca
CCCCCCCCCCCCGCCAGCCTAGACCCCTGACACGTGTAAGAATGCAGGCACGCAAGGCTGGGAGTGGGATGAAGGCTCGCACTCTGGGTCCGTGCCTGGGCTGGACAAGGTGCTGTTCCGGGGTGGGGGCCGCACTGTCCAGCGGGCATACCGCACCTTCTGCAGAAAGGGCTCTGTCCCCCCCCTCAATCTTTCACCACTAGGAAGTTCTGCCTCTGAGGCCTGACAGCTGTCCCTTCTTCAGCTTCTCCCCTTGTCCTCGTCCCTCCCTCATGGCTCCTCAGAAGGGACACTGCCCCTCTGCCCCGAGTGGTGGAAGACAGTGATTCCAGGCCCCCTGGGAGGGGCTGATTCCTGCAGCCCCCACTCAGCTGTGCCTGGGCTTATGTGCTGCTGGGAAGAAAACCCACTGCTGCTTTTGTGGAGTCCTTTTGCTGGAAAACAAGTAGCTGGAGGTCTAGAGGTCAGAGGTCAGAGGCCAGAGGCCACCGAGCAGGCCAGGGCAGTCTGCCTACTCTCACCCCAGAAAACTTGAGTGCATGTGAGGAGGCCCCCATGGGGCCCTGCCTCTGTCCCGGGCCGGGTGCGGCCGGTAGGACAGGAAGCCAGGGAAGGCCTGGAGGATGGGACGCAGGGTGGTCTGGGCCTGAGCCAGGGATGAGGCAAAGCCCAACCCCGTTCTGGCCCCAGAGCCACAGGCACACAGGTCACCCACCCGACAGGAAACCCTGCCCGGCACCCCCTTTGTCCCACCCCGTGTTTCCCGCGGGTGGCGCTTCTACTATTTCCCGTGGGAGCTGCTGCCAGGAATCATACCCTCTTGAGAAAGGAAGCCGGACCTCAGGCTCTCAGGCTGCCCTGCCTCTGACCTGCACTGACCCCCTCCTGGGTCCTCCCACTGGTAGAAGCTTTGGGCCCACGCCCATGCCTCACCCCACACATGCTGATGACTTATCTTCTCCCAGACAGTCGGTCACCTTTAGGGACTAGCAAGAGAAACCTCATGGTAGGGCTAGGCCTGGGAGCCCAGAGACCAGGGTTCGTGGTCTAGGATCTACCGTGAGCTTGGTGGTGCACTTGGGCAAGTCACTCCACCATGCTGGGCCTCAGCTGCAGAGAGAAGGGAGAAGCAGCAGCTCTGCCCAGCTAAGAGCATCCCATGAGATAAAGGATTTGGGGGTAGGAGAAACTTACACCCTATAAGGACAGCCAGGCTTGGGATGAACTGCCCCAGAGCCTCTCTCATGCACCCCAGACATTGGTCTCCAGCCCAGCCAGGGTGCATTGTCTATGCTGAGCCCCAAGCAGGAAGAGAGGCATGGGTGGCTGCTAGTGTCCGCCTGATGGATGGGGGTGATGATGCTGGCACGACCCCTCTCTGGGTCATCCCAGCCCTGGGCAACAGCACAGGGGCAAAGCTGGGTGTCTGCACCCAGGAGGGAGCCCGCCTTTCTCCCTCCTCCCAGGAGCCGAGTGATGGCGCATGCTGGGGTCTCTGCAGTACCTTCGTGGGATCAGGCATGAGGGCCAGGTTAGCGGGCCTGGGGCCCAGAAGCCAGGAAGGGGGCCGTGCTGAGGGGCAGGTTCTGCTGCCAGTCTCCTGTCCTCCTCCTCCCTCCTGGCAGGTGCTCGGAGGCCTTTGGTTTTCCTTCAGTCGTGATGTTGAGCCTAAGGCGCAGGGACCCCCAAGGGGATGATACCACGAGCTCTGAGTGCTTCTGCCGTCCTCTGTGGAGGTGCTGCTCTAAGTCTGTCTGCAGAAATGTGTACTCCCCATCTTATGGGGTCACTGCTTTCCTTCCCCCCATTTGCAGGGGAGAGCAGTGAGGCACAGAGAGGTGAATCAACCTGCCGAGGTGGTTATGCTGGGCTTTGAACCAGGAAGCCGGCCCCAGACTCAGTGCCCTTGCTGCTGCTCTGCCCTGCTTCTCTGACCCTTCGCCACCTCCCCAAGCCAGGCGCCCACAGCCTACACCCAGCTCAGTATCAGTAAGGGGGACAACCTGGGGTATCACCTGCTCCCAAAGTGGGACAGACAGAGGGTCAGGAGGCCAAGTGAGCAGATCCAAGTTGCCATGACATTGAATAGACTAACAGACGCAGGGCTACCCTGAGCTTGTCAGCAACCAGGAAGACCAGAGGTTCGTGCAGCCCAGCCCCCCCTTGTGGTGTGGTCACAGCCCCAGCGGCCTTGGACACCTCACTCCCTGAGCCTCAGCATCTGCCACATGGGCCTTTCAGAGCCGGCTGTGAGGAGTCCTTGATATTCTGGGAGCACCGTGTCTGTGCCCCTGCAGCCCCTCGGTGGGTGTTCATGTCTGCCCCAGTACATCAGGCCGCTGGCACCCGGGACATTCCTGGCAGCAGGATTCACGTGGGCAGGGGTGCAGAGGTGACCCAGACGTGTTTAGGGAAACGTTACAGGTCAGAGGCAGGCCTAGGTCCCAAATATGAGGCTGGAGAGTTAGAGCTGAGCCTCGCAGACAATGGGGAGCTGTGGAACGTCCTTGGATAGAGGAATAACACTCTCGGGGAAAGGAAGTGGCAGCGGGGAAGCCTGACGTGTTCATCCAGGTATGGGGCTCTGATTCAAAAGGAGTCATGTGGCTCAGGAGGTTGACCCAAGTGGGTGGCTTGGCAGGCCTCCGTTTTCCTCCTAGAAACTGGGTCCGTGGTCCCCAGGGTGCTAGCCAGCCCAGGCTGGAAGTCTGCCGAGCACTGCAGGGAGGGGCCAGGGTCAGCGCTGATGCCTCTTCCTCTGCATGTCCCAGAGTCCGTGTCCCCCCTCCTTGGGCTGGTCTGGGTTTCCCACCCAGCCCTGGGTGGGGCCCCACGGCTCCTTCCTCCCTCTGTGGCTTTCTGGTCCTGAACAGGAGGGGCCTCGAGGTTGCAGTGGGCTGTGGGGTGTGAGCCAGGGTGGGGACTTTGGCGGTGGGTGGAGTCACGGGATGGGTGGCCATGAGTCAGGAATTGCTGGGCCCGTGTGTCATCGGGCTGCGTGCTGTTCTGGCTTCCCCGGCCTTCTGCCTCCAATCTCCCACCCGCATCTGTGCCTGTGGGCTGCTCTGCTGGGCTGACAGCGCTCTGTTTCCAAGAGCTCAGAGCCAAGTCGGAGAAGTCAGGGCACCTGGACTCCAGGTCTCAGCCCCTGCCCCCAGCAGTCACGGTGATCGTGGGCATGTCCCTTCCCTCCCCAAGCCACACTTTCCCCGGACTGAAGAGTGAGGGTGGGGCTGGCCAGAGGTTCTCAGCCCCTGCTGCGAGGAGCTCTAGGGCAACTTTGAAAAGTAGTGCCCCGGTTCAGTCACATTCCTGGGGCGGAGATTGGTGGGGCGCCCATGCTCTGGGGGGCCTGTGGTGGGCTGCGCCGTCCACGCGGTGGGCCCACCTGTGGATTCCGGAGCTCTGAGCCTGCACCGAATCTAGCAGTGCCACTTTCTAACACCATGAGCCACTGACTTCGTGTCTCCAAGCTTCAGCTTCCTCATCTGTGAAATGGGGGTGCCGGGACCTCTCTGTAGAATTGCTGTGGGGACGAAATGGGGCGACCAGTGCTCAGCGTCTGATAGACACGTGCCTGGGCTGGATGCGGCAGGCGCTGTGCGAGGGTCAGCTGCTGTGCTGTCTGACCTAAAGCCGTTTTCACCCTGCACCTCCCCTCGCGGCTCCATGCATCCGGCGAACATTCCAGGGGCCCCAGTGCTGGGTGCTGTGGACACGGGAAGAAGACACCCATCATGGGGGCTGACCTCAGCCCCTCATTTTAGCTTATCCAGGGGTCCAGTCCCAGAGGTCAGGCTCTGTCCCTAAGATTGATGGGCACATGAGAGGTGGCTTCCCCCAAATCCCTTGAAGTTGCTGGGCTGAGGGAGCCCCTCCATCTGAAAGAATGCAAGGAGGCCCCACACTCCAGGGAGAAGGAGGCCTTCCTAAGCTAAGTCCTGATGCTTCAGCTGGGAAGCAGCTACGGAGGGCCTGGTGCCTCCTGGTGGGGCCCTGCCATGAGCTCTGGGTGTGTGGTGGCTCCCACAGGGCTGGGCTCCGGGACCTGCCCAGGAAGGCAGGGTCAGCCAAGGCTGGCGGTACGTGGGACAGAACAGGAGCCGCCTCACAGCGTGTCACTTCGCCTGGCCACATCCTCCATCTCCCGGAGTTCCTCCAGCGCCCTGGGGACTAGGCAGACATGGTCCTCTCGCTTTACAGATGAAGGATGGGACTTCATGGGATGGCAAGGCACTGGCCCAGGTCACAGAGGGTAAAAGGGCTAAGGCAGGGTCAGAACCCACCTCCATTCGAGCAGGGTCGGGGGGAGACAGGCTTCCCTGGGCAGCTGCATGGGAGAGCATCTTGGGGTGAGCTGCCAAGGGCGGCATGATGAACACACCCTGCACACCGCCCCCCAGCAGCACCCCTGCAGACCACCCCGGGGTTGCCCTTGATGGGAGGACTGGCCTTCCTACCAACAGCGAGAGCCCCTGTGGCCTGGCTCCTCCGGGAGGGCCAGGAGTCGAGCCATGCATTTACCCCAGTTAGACTTCCTCCCTCCCCATTATACCATTGAGTAAACTGAGGCAGGGGTAGGCACAGGGGCTTGGCTAAGGCCAGGTGCTTGTAAGCAGCAGAACCGGGATTTCTTTACGCCTGGGTGACCTTAGTGCCTCAGCTCAAGCCCGTTACCTCCTGCCAGCAAGAACAGGGCTTTCCTTTGTCTGGAGTTTGTAAATCTGGGCCTCGGCCACCACCTCAGCCTGGCCTGGCCCCCACGTGGCCAGAGTCTGAGAGGGATGCCTGTGCGGGGGGGCTGTGACCGCTGGGGGCTGGCCCTGGCCCAACAGAGGGGTCATCAGGAATGCTCAGGGCTAGACAATGTGCGGGTGCCTCGGGGAGTCCCTGGGCCCTTCGGCCTCTCAATCTCCCCGCCCACCTCCTCGAGTGGAGGGAGCACAGGGCTTGGAGTCCAGGCTGCCCATGGAGCTGCACAGCCCTGTGCCAATCACAGATGAAATGTCAGCTAAGCTAATCCTTCAGCCCATGTTAGCCCATGTTAGCCAGATAAGGGGACTGAGACCTGGGGGGACAGGTGACTTGCTCGTGAGTCCTTAGTTCCTTGGTCCAGGCTCGACACCAGAACTGACCTGCTCTTCGGTTCTCATCTTGGTCATGGGCCCACCCCTGTTCCACTTTGGACTTATGTCCCCTCCCTGGTAAGGTGGCAGGCTTAAACTGAGCATTTCCAAGGACTCTTCTGAGAGCTTCTGCCAGCCTCGGTTAATGCCGTAGAGGAATTGGGCTTGGGGAGTCCTAGGGGTGGAGATAAGGGGTATTCCTCCAGGGATCCCCTCAGATGGGCAGTGCAGGACCAGGTGACAGGTGCCAAGCCACTCCAAGCAGAGTGGGCAAGAGGCGAGAGACAAAGTCCCTAAGAGGGGGTCATTGACAGAAAATTCAGCTTAGATCCTCAGCCTTGGGAATGGCGAGTGTCCAGGTGGGCGCCAGGAGCCCTGGTTTGGCCAAGCCCAACTGGGTGCCCCTCTAGGCAAGACCCTGGCCCCTGGCAAGGGAGAGGCTATGCCCATCCCCAAGGGGCTGATGGGAGGGTGGGTGTAGAAGGAGCACCTGGTTCAGAGCTGACTGTTAATTGTGTGGAAAGGGATTGGGAGCAGGTGACCCTCGTGAAGGCCCTCTCTGGGGAACGGACCCTCTGGACCTGCTCTTGAGTCAGCCCTAGGAAGGGCCTGAAGCCAGGTTTCATCTTCACAGAGTCCCGGGTCTTTCTCCTTCTCTGTGAGAAGAGATCCAATGTCTTTCCCCAGGCAAGACCCCAAATCTGTGCTTGGCAGCAAACCGAAGCCAGTGACAGTCCCTGTTAATGGAGCATTTCCCATGCAAGCGTGGAATGGGCATCTCCTTGTTAAGGCCTTACAACTCTGACACGAGGGACTCCTATCATCCCCATTTTACAGATGAGGGAACCAAAGCCCAGAGAGATTCAGTCTCTTGCCCAGCGCCTCGGCTCAGGAAGTAGTGGAGCGGAGGCCCCAAGTCCTGCTATGTCAGAACCCAGAGCTGCACCGTGTAACCTCAGGCTATGGTGTGTCCTTACCCCTTTGCACGAGCCCAACACCAAGGGGCTGGGCGGCTTGCTGGGGTGAAGCCCACCTGTGTGCCCTGTGAGGGGCCGGATGCGCAAACGCTGTCCCTTGGGGCCTGGGCCACGCACACTACTAGTGAGGAAATTCTGGCTCTTCGAGCGCTCTCTGGAGAAGGCGCCACTCCAGCTTGCCCTGGAAAACAGAGCAAATCAGGCTTGAGCACTGGGTGAGGCTTTGGAAGGGCCCCCAGGGATGTGTCTATATGTGGTCGGGGATGCTGGTGCCCCCGCTCCTCCAATGCAGCTTTTCCCCTGCTTGCTGATGCCACCTACAACTCTCCCCTCAGTCCAGAACTTTGCTCCTGCCAAGCCTCTGGGCTTTTGCCCTCCTGCCTGAGAGACTGCCCAAAAGGATGATGCCCCAGGCCCTCTGTTTCGCTGCCAGGCCAAGATGGGCACACCCACCAACACTCTGTCCTAGAATTCTCCATCTTTCTGTGTTTTGCCTGCCTCACATCAGACAGTGTGCAAACCCCCTTGGGAAGCATACAAGCTGGCACTTGTCAGCCTTTGACCCTGTCTTCCCTCTCATCACCCACCACCCCAACCCTGCTCCGTCTTGTCCTCCTCCAGCAGATGGTAGGCACTGTCACTAGTTGTTGAAAGAAGGAAATGGATGGATGGATGGATGGATAGATGGATGGATGGATGGATGGATGGAGAGGTGGATGGATGGATGGATGGAGAGATGGATGGATGGAGAGATGGATGGATGGAGAGGTAGATGGATGGATGGAGAGATGGATGGATGGAGAGGTAGATGGATGGATGGAGAGATGGATGGATGGAGAGGTGGATGGATGGAGAGGTGGATGGATGGATGGATGGATGGATGGATGGAGAGGTAGATGGATGGATGGAGAGATGGATGGATGGAGAGGTAGATGGATGGATGGGTAGATGGATGGATGGAGAGGTAGATGGATGGATGGAGAGATGGATGGATGGAGAGGTGGATGGATGGAGAAGTGGATGGATGGATGGATGGATGGATGGATGGATGGATGGATGGAGAGGTGGATGGATGGATGGATGGAGAGATGGATGGATGGAGAGATGGATGGATGGAGAGGTAGATGGATGGATGGAGAGATGGATGGATGGAGAGGTAGATGGATGGATGGAGAGATGGATGGATGGAGAGGTGGATGGATGGAGAGGTGGATGGATGGATGGATGGATGGATGGATGGATGGATGGATGGAGAGATGGATGGATGGAGAGATGGATGGATGGATGGAGAGATGGATGGATGGAGAGGTGGATGGATGGAGAGGTGGATGGAGAGATGGATGGATGGAGAGCTGGATGGATGGATGGATGGAGAGATGGATGGATGGAGAGGTGGATGGGTGGATGGATGGATGGATGGATGGATGGATGGATGGATAGGTGGATGGGTGGATGGATGGATAAATGCATGGATGGATGGATGGATGGATGGAATGAAGGAGCAACCGCCAGAAGTCATGTCTCCATATTCAATAAGGGGAAACCAATCTCAGATGTTATGAGGGTGGAGAGGGCAGTTCTGGGAGCTCTACCCTTCTCCAGCTCCTGCTCTTTGGGTCCCGCACAGAGCCAGGTATGGCCCCAGGTTTGTGCTGGGCATCTCTTGGCACCAGAGCTGTCCCTACGTAGAGGCATCCGTCAGGGCCCCGCAACAGACTTGCAGGCCTACAGTTCATTCCTGAGTCCCTGCAGGTCAGCTATGACACTGGTCTGCCCTTCCCCCGCTGCTTGCCAAGATTCCACACTGGAGAGAAGGAGGCCGGAAGCCCAGAGGCCTGGGCTGGGCTTCCCTGGGCCTGGGTGTGGGCAGGCTGTCAGAACAGCTCTGAATACTCTCAGAGGAAGTGAAGACAGACAGGATTATTGAACCAAGGGTAGCTTGGGATTCTTGGACAGCCCTACCCAGGAGTTCTCTGGACCCCAGACAACCACTTACTGGGTCTGCTTTCTTATCTGTTCCTTAAGGACAACTGCAGCTACTGCTGTTTGGTGAAAAGACTCAGGATTTCAGCGTTATCCTGAGTGCTCGGGCCTTCCCGAGCCTCCAGGCTCAACTCTGCTATACCTGGAGTGAGTGGACAAGGGTCTCACAACCGCTCAACTCTGCTATACCTGGAGCGAGTGGACAAGGGTCTCACAGCCGAAGAGATGACCGGGCACTGGATTTTAGTTATGCAAGGAGAAGGAAAGAAACAGCATCAAAATGTCTGGGAGTTCGGGAATGGAAAGATCATGTCGGGGACGATCAGGGAGGGCAGCATGGTGGAGGTGATCTGTTGGGCATCAAAGGAAGGGGCAGCACTGTTGAAATATGGTTGGGGTAAGACAGTGTCTGTTGTCTACCATTTCAGTTTCATGACCTCTGGTCTCTGCTGGGCATTTCTTCAGCTGTAAGATGGCTCCCTGGTGACAGAATTATGGTGAGGTTGGAGTGGGGCCACGAGGGCTCCTGGGGTTGCTGAGGAAGTGCCCTAACAGGTGCCTGGGTGGCTCAGTTGGTGAAGCATCTGCCTTTGGCTCAGGTCATGATCCTGGAGTCCCAGGTTCAAACCGTGCATCAAGCCCCACATCCGGCCCTAGTGGACTGGAGAATCTGTGTTTATGGCAGGCTGAGTTTCTCGCTCTGCAGACACGACAGTGCGTGTGCGTGTGCACACGTGTGTGTCTGTGTGGGGGGTGACTGGCAGCAGGGGTGAGGAGCTGGAGGCCGGGTGCTGGAGCCCTCAAGTGCAGGCCCAGAGGTGGCCCTAGGGTAGCTCCCAGCCCCACCACACCACGCTGGGGTAGTCCAGCCCCCTCCCCTAGTGGCCTGTGGGTCGGTCCATGCTCTGGCCGTGTCCTGCATTACAAGATCCGCCCAGGGCCTCCCCCTAGTCAGGGTTCGGTCAGAGGGACAGTTCGAAGCTGCCCTTTTTCCTCCTGGCCAGCAGGCCTGGGCTTCCAGGACCCTCAGTCTGGCCCTTCCCTATGGTCTGGCTTCCTTTCCCCCAACCCCCTCCCCCCACAGCTTGATGAGGTCAACGAACATGTATTCCAGGAATGTGGGGGGCGGGGTGGCCAGCCTGGTTTGGATAACCATCGGGGTAAATATTTGCCTAGCTCCTGGAGCCAGTACCGTCCGCCAGGGGAGGGCGAGGGGCCTGTTCCTAGGGTCATGTAAGGGGATGCTTTCCTGGGTGGATCTCTGAGGTGGGCGAAGCCGTGTCTCCACAGTGAGCCTGGGAGCTGGGTCTGAGGCCACCCCCCTGTGCAGGGCCCAAAACAGGGCCCCTGGCCCACAGGACCAGCAATGGGTTGGCCCATCCGTAAAATGGGGATAAGAACAGCCCAGCTGAGGAAGGTGCCGGCCACGGGAGCCGGTTCAGGGCAGTTCAGCCGGTGAAGCAGCAGGATAGACCCAGTTTGGGTGGGTCCCATGTGACCATGTTTTGGTCCCAGCTTGGCCACATCTGACCTTGAGTAACTGCCCCCTCCTTCAGATTTCAACAGCCATCATTTCCTGACCTGCTCTTTCACATGTGGCCCCTGGATCCACACACCCATTTCGTCTTAAGTCCTCACAGACACTGAGGCGTGAGTCGCAGCATGTGACAGGAGCCCTGAACTCCGGCTCAGGGACACCATCCGTATGGCCACCTGCCTACAGACCACACTGGGCAGTCTGACCCCCTCCCCCCAGTAGCCTGTGGGTAAGTCAGTGCTCTGGCCAACGTGGGGCTCCACGAGGTCAGCCTGCCGCCTCGCTGGTGGACAGATAGCTGGAGGGCCCCCTCGTCCCTGTGTAGAAAGGAGATGAGGGCTCAGAGATGCCAAGTGGCTTGCCCAAGGTCACCCAACATAAAGGATTCCAATCCCGCTCTGCCCACCCTTGCCCTTGACCTCACCACTGAGGACAGGACGAGATCTCCAGCCCGGAATGTGGGTTCTGAACCTTTGGCAGCTGTAGAGAATAACCAGTCACTTAGCCACAGGCCTGGAGCCACAGCACAGAGCCAGCAGGGTGCCTCTCATCCTGGATGCCCCGTGGCATGGGCCCCTCTGTCCTCCAGTGAGCCCCGATCAGCCCTGCCGCTCTCCGGGCCAGCCCCAGCCCCAGCCCCAGTCAGCTTGTCCTGGTGCCTCCCCCCAAGCCAACAGCCAAGGCCAGGGCATCCCTGCAAGAGGAAGGGATGGGCAGGTGGGTGTGTTTGGGAGAATGTATCTGGGTCCTGGGGTGCTCCCCACCCCACAACGGCCTTGGCCGTGTCCCAGACCCAGAGTTGCCACTCTCCAGCTGTGAGACCTCTGGCAATCCTGTCCTCCCTGAGAGCTCAGTTTCCTGCTCTGCAGAATGGGCACCTGTCCCTGCCCCTGGGAGCTCTAGATAGGCAAGGAGAACGGAAGCGTTGTTGGCCTGCGGGTCTGCACATCCCTTTCTGCCCTTGTGGACTTTGTAGTCAGAGGCTGCTCCTCGGCCAGGTCCTCACTCCCCTCCCCACCCCTGGAGTGAGAGTCCTCAGGTAAGGGTGCCAGGAGAGCCCTCTGGGCAATGGGGTACCCACCCCTTGGGGACACTGGGTGGGCCCCACCACCCCGCCTTGCCCCTGAGTTTCAGCCGGTCTCCTCCCTGCTGCGTGGCACCGAGAGCCTTTGAAGCAGAGAACATTTCCCTGCAATGGTCTGTGTTGTTTCTGGTGGTGGTCAGGCTGGGAGCAGGCACGGTGACAGCTGGTCCATCTCCATCCTTCTCCCTCTGGTCTCCAGGGTGCCAAACCCACATAGACTGTGAGCTTCACCTCAGGGCCCCCGGGGGGCCGGGACAGGGGAGATGACATCACCTCCGTGTTCACAGCTCTTCTGTGCCTCTGTGAGTGGTGCCCAGCCCAGCAGCAGGGGAGCTGGGTGCCCAGCGCCGTCTGTCTCTGAGCTGGTCCTCCAGGAGTGGGCCGAGCATGGGTGGGGCAGATCGCCTGCCTACGCATGTTATAGCTGTGTTCTTGGTACTTATTAGTTCCTTCTTACCTGTGTGACCTCACGGAAGTTAGAGAACCTCTCTGGGCATCATGTGTAAATTGGGGTTACCAGTTTAGTTTCTGCCTCATAGCATTTACCAAAGGTTAAAGAATTATCCCAGGCAGAACTCCAATATGGACTCAGTAAAAGCAGGCCTCCTAGTCCTGTCTCTTACCCAGGCTCACACAAAGGGGGGGTCACTTCCCAGCCAGGGCCCAAGTTTATATCGTGGTGCAGCCTCCAACCTATCTGTGCGCTGTTTAACCTTGGACATGTCTCTTCCCCTCTCTGGCCTGTGTGTCCCTTTGCCCGAGCCCACCAAAGAGCCTGGGGGGACTGAAGGCATGTGTGTGTGCGCTGTGAGCCAGAACGCCCCTGAGAGGCAGGACGGGCGGGTGTCATTCCTTGGGGCCTGGACACGGCTCACTGTGTGAGCGAGGGCTTTCCGGCTCCGGCTTCGATCTCAGCTGCCAGAATCATGATTTTCTCTCTGTCAGCGGATCTGCGGGCCAGCTTGCCTATGGGAAAGGCCTGAGCTGTGGGTGGTGGGGAAGCAGGAGGCTGGTTCCAGTTCTCCCCCAGCCACTGACTTGCTGTGTGACCCTGCAACAGGGGTGGTCACGGCCCCTCTTCAGTCCTCTGATTCCTCCTCTGAGAAATGGGAGAGTTGGGAGTCCATGGGCGCCAGGGCTGTCTGTGTCCCCACGTCAAGTGGTTTGGGCGCTGCCAGAGTCAAAGGGTTGGGGTGCAGAGACATTGTCTTTCCCTGCTGGGGCAGGGATGCCAGCCCTGGCTTTGGGAGCTTGGGGCTTAGGGACCTAGTGCCCTGTGGAGCCCAGCACCAGTCCCTGCAAGGTCACTGCTGCCCCAGCTGACCTCCCCAGAAAGCCACCTGCGTATCCAGCACTCCTGAGTGCTACCTTCTACGGTCCGCACAACGCTTTGAGGGAGGTCCCCTCGTGGCCCCTGTGGTCCCATCCTGCTAGTGAGAAAACCAAGGCACAAAGAGGTTTAAGAAATTTGCCCAAAGACACACACTTGGTAAGAGGGTAAAACCCAGGCTTCAAATAACCACAGCACGCACTTGTCCTCCCGGGTGCGCCTGCCAGCTGCCCAGTGCAGTGGGCCAGATCTGCGGCCTCCCACGGCCCCTGGCATGTGTGGGAGCCCACAGTTCATGTGACCCACACTCCTTCCTCTGTGAGCCATGGGGCTCACCCCGAGAGGCACTCGGCCCACAGTTAGGTTTCCCATTTCTTAGAGGACGCACAGCCCAGAGAAGCGTGGGAATTGCCTGGAGCTACCCAGTGAGGCGCCCTCATCACTGGGACTCTGATGTGAGGCTCTGTGGCCCGCACCATGTAGCCAGGACTCCAGAGAAACCCAGCTGCGGGGCCTCTGGGGCTGGTCCTCCGAGATCCCTACGGGGAACGGAGCAGAGCGAGGAGTGCTGGTGGCCCTTGAGGAGATGGGCGAGCAGGACTGCTCCCCCGCGCCATGAGGGTAATCAAGCCCCAACAACAGTGGGGGGCAGGGGACCAGAGTGCCCATGGCTTCTCCCTCCGTCATCACCACGTACCCAGGGCACTAGCGGTTCCTGCCACTCTGCCCACTGTCCCCTCTGCTACACGCACCACCATCTCTGGCCTGGACCCCGGGAACAGCCTCCACACTGTCTCCCCATTTCCTCCTGTCCCTCCCAAGCCTGTCTCCCCCAGCAGCCATAGGAGCTTCTCAAACCAGAGCTAGGGTCATGTTCCTCAGCTGTTCAGACCCTCCTGAAGCCGCTGCCCTCCTCTCAGTGATTGGCCACCCACTTGACCCCACTCACCCCACCTCTCCTTCCCTCACCACCCCACCACCCACCCACTCTCAACTCCTCCCCCGAACCAGGCTTTAGTCCCTGTCTTCGAGTCTTCACATAGACTGTTCCCTTTGCCTGGAATGCTGTTCCATGCATCTTGGCCTGCCTGTCTCTGGCTCATCCTTCCATTTCACTTCCCCAGAACCTCAAGTCTATGTTGTGTAGCCCCCGTAACTTGTTCTTTCTGGCAGATGCCTTTTCTAGTTACGTAGTGTCTAATTATCAGAATCCCCACAAGGACGGCAGCCACCATGCCATTCACAGCTCGGGTGTTCAGTGTTTCTTGAGCAAATGAGTGAATGCCGAGTGCTTCCGTCACCGTGTGTCCTCAGATGCCCCTAGAAACCCTGACATTAACAGGTGAGGCCAGGAGCCTATCCACATAGCTGGTACCTGGCAGACGTGGGGTGCCCCTCTTCCTCTCAGTCCCCCTGATTCTCCAGCTGTCAAATCGAGATGACTGGGTTTTGCTGGCAGTAAATTTTCCAGTAGGTGGGCGGGTGGGCGGTGGCGGCCCAGTGAGTTCCAGGCCCTGTGGCAAGGGGCCCCTCTGACCACCCCTTCCTATTGCAGCAGGATGGAACTGGAGTGAGGCGGAGGGGCTGAGCACTGCTGACCAGACGCGGGACGCTGGTGGTTCGTGGGTCACTGAGGTAGGTGTGCAGCGGGGCCGGTGGGGGCAGGCTTGGCCCGGATGCTTGGAGAGGGGTAGGCAGGTCTTGAGTGGGAAGCGGGTGCTGGCCAGGGCATGCTGCACCTTTGACTGGGCCTCAGTCCTCACGGGCAGCGTGGGGTGCCACCACCCCGGCTTAGACCTCCTCAGCCCCCGGAAGGGCCCCCAGCGGGCTCTAAGCCGGGCCTTTCTCTAGAGTGGCTGCCAGGGCAGGGGGCGGGGAAACGCAGCCAGGGAGAGGGGCAGGTTTGGTGTCCCCAGCCTTGGCACAGCAGCTCTGTCTGTACCACTCGACCGCGTGGCGCGTGGGCCCCATCTGCCGAGCAACATGGCAGCCGCGCAGGAAGAGGCCTGGCTGAGCAGAGGGGACCGTGTGCTGAAATGGGTGCCCCTTCTCTCCCGCAAATACACAGAGGTACGCACACGAGCACACACGAATCTCTGGGCTCTGGAGTCAGAGTGACTGCGTTCAAATCCTGGCTCTACCACTTGTCCACCATGACCTTGTGTGGTTTCTCTGTGCCTTGATTTCCCTGTCTGTAAAAGAGGGAGGCGTTCCTAGCACCTGCCCCCACAGGTGCGCCGGCATGCCCAGTACCAGTATGCACGCAGGGGGATGGGTCAGCATTCTTGCCGAGAATGGGGGACCCTTCCTTCTTTCTAGACACCTCAGTTCCCACCAGCCCCTCCACCCTGAGCACCCATCAATGCCAGAATGGACGCAGACTGGTCATCCACCATCATGAGGGTCTGAGGCTCTCCAGGGAGCCCCTGAGAGGAGCTGGAGCCAGAAGGTCCTGGGGCTGAGCCTCCCAGCCCTGCCTCTGGCCTGGACACCCACGCGTCTCATCACAGAGTGGCATTTCAGGGTTGATCACACTTGGCCCCGTGTCAGAGGGTGACCTGTATAATCCCTCTTTACTCTGCGGCTCCCAACCCAGAGATGAGAGGCCTTCACAAAAGTGCTGACTTGGGCCAGGGCCCTTTGTCCCAAGGCTCTGGGGCCCAGCCAGGGGAGGCAGAGTCTCTGCTCTGCCATGAGGCTTCACCCAATCACCTCCCTGCTGCCCTCGGCTCCTCTCCTGAGTCCCCTTGTGCTCCCAGGTGCCCAGACACAGGGCCAGGCGAGCCCGGGGATGCTCCATGCTACAGCCAAGCTCTGGAACCAGGGAGCAGGGCCGCAGGGGAGCCCAGCTCCCTGCTATCAGCTTATGACCTTGGGCTAGTCCTTTCTCTCCGGTGAGAGTGAGAGCCAGTGTTCTCATCTGAAAATGAGGATAATTATACCAACACTGCTGAGAAGGCCATTATGGGGATGCTTGGAAGCCTGAAATATTTTTAAATGTTAGAGCTTAGTGACAGTCTACTGTGTACCAGGCACTACGCTCCTTAAATACATATTTCTCCCCGCAGTAATCCCGTGAGGAGGTGTGTTTAGTGCCTCGTTCTCCAGAGGCTCAAAGTGGTTAAGAAACCCATAGAGCTCTAAGTAGTGGCGTGGGGATTTGAACCGTGGAATTAAGTGGTCCATGATGCCGTAGAGACCGGGGACTGAGCCGCTGGCAGGTCCAAGGTGGGTGCTCAGGAAACCACCTTCCTTTCTGCCTGGCGCCTTTGCCCGGCCCTCTAAGCCTGGCTGCCCTTGGGAGCCAGAGGGTGGCCCCCAAAGGCTGGTGGCCGCCCCTCCCCAGAGGGTCTGCTGGCAACTCGCTAAGGCTAGGGGAACCCACTGCTAATTGTGGGGTAACCTCTGAAATTCTCCTTCACGGTGGGTTCTCTTTTTGGATGTTTTTCACGGTAATTCATTCCCTTTCCAGAAATTGCCAGTGGCGGAGCATTAGGCAGCTGGTAATTAATCATAGGAGAGGCTTGGAGTTTATTCTTTAAAAAGAAAAAAAAAAAAAAAAAGGAAGACTAGAAAGCCTTGATGAAAAAAGAAAAGAAAAGAAAACCACTCCAAGGCAAGGGTGGTAATCAATACCTCAGTGTCCTAGAAACGGCTGGGGGCGGGTGGCCAACATGCCGCTCCTCCCTTTCTTCCTGGGGCTGACAGATGGTCAGCGCCTGCCACAGCATGTGGAAGTCTCTGCCCTTTGCCGGCAGCTCCCTGGGCCACTTGGAGCAAGGCACTGCCTCTCCCTGGACTCAGCTTTGCCGCCTGTAAAATGGGTGAAAGGCAGGTGTCAGACGAGTAAAGAAAATTAAATGATTTATTTGTTCACCACTGCATCCTGGTGCCCAGCACAGGGTTGTTGCCCAATTGATATTTTATTCATTGAGCGCATGAGTGAATGAATGAATGATTTTCTTGGTCCTCATTAGCTATCACCAGTCAAGGAGATGGTACTGGCTATAGAACATTGTTTCTCAGGTTCTGTTGTAATTCGGAGTGATAGCTGGAGTGAGGAGGCAGCTCTGTCGCTTTGCAAACTCCTGATGAAAGGACACTCTTGCCCAGCAGACTGGTTGGCAGAGCTCGGGCCCCTAGTGGCAACCACGCTGTCTCCCTGGTATCCTCAGGTTCAACTTTCCAAGAGTCTGAGCTGTCTGGAGATTTTTTATTTTAAGTTGCCTTCTGGGTGGGTAGTGAGTTCCTCATCATCAAAAGTATGCAAGCTGGGGCTGCACAAGCACTCAGGCAGCAGACTAGGCGGGGGTGGAGTGGCAGGCACTCAGAGCATGCCTGTGTTTGAGAGAGAACGTCAGGTTCTGCGGGATGGACGCAGGGGAGGCTGGACCAGCAGACAGGGGAGTCCCTTCCCAGAGGTCCCCTGAGGAGGGCTGTGGAGGCCGCTGAGAAGGGGGGGTGGCCGTGCGGGACACCTATGCTTTGGTGCCTGTTCCCTTGAGGGGTAAGGAGGTGTGTGTGTGTATGTGTGTGTGTCTCTCTCTCTGTCTCTTTCTAGATAGTTCTCCCTGTGCATGGGCCTCTCTCCTGCCCAGCTCCCATGTCTTCTCACTTGGGCAGCCCCACTCTGCCTCTTTAGCTCACCCGCTTTCTCCTGTCTAGTCACGTCTACAGCTCCCCATGGAGCTCCCTCTGGAATTTCTTTCTGAGCCCCAGGACCTTCTCATGTCTGCTCTCCTTACCCTCAGAGGCACCCCTAGCCAGGCATCCTCTCAGACATCTGCTTCATGTCATCGCCTCTGTCGTCGCCAGGACTGAGCAGAACTGAGAATTCCCGAGCTTCCAACTGGCGCCCTTCGCCTTGATCTTCCAGCTCTGGCAGGGCCCGGCTCCCTCCCACCCTGCTCTTCAGAGGGATCCGAGGCAGTGCCCCCCACTCCCAGCCTTGGAGGGGGCGCCCTGTGTGTGGCCTGTCCCCAGAGACCCACCGTGCTGCCCTGTGCTGTCCTGGGCACGTGGGCCTCTGGCCATAAGCGAAAGCAGGGCAGCGAGAGGGGGCCTGTGTCCACTAACAGGGGCCCTTAGAACCTGGCCTTTCCCTCCAGCACTAATAAAACCCCTGCTATAATTAAAAGTGAGGTGTCCAGGAGCTGGCTGCCTGGCGGGAGCCCGTGTCTGCTCATAAAGAAATAAGCTGTCCTCTCCAGAGGGGAGAAGGAGGCGGAGGGTGGCCTCCCAGAGAACCACGGGCCTGGAGGGTCTCAGAGGCCTGCGAAGTAGGCCGGTGTGTTCTGGTGGCCAGGTGTCTCCAGTCCGCTGGATGCCCCCTGGGCGCTCCCTTGGTCCCCATCTCCAGCCAGTCAGGCTTCCTGGCAGCGCTGGCTGTGTGCCCAGCGGACTCCGCCTGGCGCTCGAAGCCACCACCATCTGCCCCAGACTCCTCGCATGGCTGCATCACACCCTAGCCATCCACCAGGGCTCTGGGCTGCCACCCCCTCCACGTCTTTATCACCCGTCCCCACGGCTGCGCCTTTGCTCCTGCACTTCCTTCTGCCTTGAAAGCCCTCCACCCCTGTTGCTGGGTAGCCTGAACCTTTTGGAGCCTTCCTCGAGCCCTGCTTCCTCCAGAAGGTCGGACATGGCCTCCTGCCCACCACCACCCCCCGCCCGGGCCCTGCAGCCTCCACTTCCCAGAGGCCCTGGTCATTTCCTCCCTGAACTCTTCTGAACTCGAAACCCTCTTTATGCTCTTAGGTCCTTCAGAGTGCTCGCCAGACTGGCCCCCACCTAGTCTTTGCTTTTGTCTTGATTCAGTATTGGAAGGATGACATACTGGCTCTTTCACACTCTGTTTTCCTTTGACATCTGGCGTGTATTTAACACATACACCACGTGCAGACTCGTGTTCGGTTGCCGCGTGTGGTTTCCTCATTTGCTGGGGGGAAACTGAGGCTAGGGAAGGAAATCATGCAGATGAGAATTGGCAGAGGGAGCCAGGCTGCCACCGTCCTGCCGTTCAAAATAAGACAGGGGCATGCCACACCGGTCATAAAAGCAAACGGAGGCAGGCAGGACTGCGGCTAGGACCTAGGCAACCAGACCTCAAGAGGAATAGGGGATCCCCCTCACAGGGGATTCCGTACTCCTGGTGCTTCCCTACCTCAGCCCCAAACAGCCCTAGACCAAGGAGACAGTCACAGGCTGTGCCGCATGGGCGTCAACGCTGCCCCTCATCACTCCAGATACAGCATGTGGCCTAGGACACTGGGGTTCAGGGGGTTAGAGCACCCAGCTCCTCCCAGGAAGAGAGGACGCCCCTGTCCTCCCGTCACTCCTGCACCATCCAGGACGCGCTCTGAACTGCAGAGGGCCCAAAGTGTGTGTTCCCGGGAACCCGGAGGATTCCCACAGTGTGGGGAGATGCCTGGGGCAGGGCTAGCTTCAGAAGCAGGAGGGGGAGGAGGGAATTGTCTCCCCAGAGCCTGGCCCCACCCCTGCCAGCCTGGAGGGACCTCTCAGGAGCCAGTTGTCGCCTTTAGTACCTACAGCCCCCTCCCGCAGCACTTTGCGGCCTCCTCCATTGACAGGCGGACTCTCTGGTCAGGCATCGTGGCAGGACGTCTTGGAAGGTCCGGGTGCTGGACTTGTCCTCCCCGCACCACAGGCAGGGCTAGAGCCACTGCCCAAGGAGGACCCCCTCAGAGGGGCCACCTCCTCCCGCCAGCTGGGGGCTGCAGAGCTCGTGGGGGCTGAGCTAGCCCAGGGAGCCGCATCTGTCCCCTCCTTCAGCCCCACGCGCCCATGGCTTCTCCTTGCATCTGCCCCTCCAAGCCAGCCACTGCTGGCACCCCTGCTGGACCCGAAGCATCTCAAAGGCTCAGGAAAGACTGAACCACATCCCGGGCCCAGTTCCTGGGGTGCCTGTGCTGAAGAGCAGCGAGCCAGCAGGCACTCAGCCGGTGCGCCCTCAGCTCTCTCTGGGGATGGCGAGGAGGTTCTGTGGTTTGCCGGTTCTTAATGTTGGGGGGGGGGCTGTGTTAAGAAGGGTTCTGAGGCTCTGCGCAGGGTCCGTGGCAGATGTGTTGTGTGCTGCCTGTGCGCGTCTGTCCTTCCAGCCCCAGCTCCCTAGGCATCCGGTCTAGCTGTCAGGTATCTCAGGTCTGCGCTGTGGCCAGTGCGGGCACAGGGAAGAGACAGTGACCTCAGTGGGGTCTGCAGGTGTACGTCTGCCAAGGCTACTGGGCAAACTCCCCCAAGGACCTTCCAGAGCCCTGGGGTTATGGGGACCACAAAGCTCCCAGAAAACTGTCTGGGGAGCACCAGCCCCAGGCCCCCCAGGCTGGTTAATGGGAATCTGTGAAAGCTTTTCCCTCGCATCTGTCTTTCCTGTTAAGTGCTTCTCACCCTGTTCAGTTCCGGTTTGGGAAGCAGCATGTCTTGCCTCACAGCTGTTTGGGACCCTCCACTGCTTCTCTGAGGCTCTTTGCGGGCGCCTTTTGGCTCTCACGGGAGCATCTCTGCTTCAGAACCCCCATGGAATGCTCCCATGCTGCCCCCTCTGTCTGGCCCACACTTGGGTTGGCCGGTGGGACAGCTTTCGCTGGGTGGCCCCTGGTGAGCTCTCTCTCAGCCCCAACCCCAGCCAGACTCCCTACCACAACCAGTCCCCAGACCCCCGTCCTTGTCACCGCCGGGGGAGCCAGCCCCCTGAGCCCTCATCCTTTCTGTCCCCAGCAAATGCCCTCTCTGCCCTGCAGCTCCAGGGTGGCGAAGGGTTGAGCCAGGAGAACTTTGATGAACTAAAACCTGTAAATGATCTGTGAGTGGAAGAAGCATTTTTCTCTGTGAGTGGTAGAAACACAATAAAAACCCTTGCATCCTTTAGCCAGCTCAGCCCATCCCCAGCCGCAGCTCCGGGAGGGCTGGTTAGGGTCATCCCATGCCTGCCGGGGGCTCCTCTCACTGCTGCTTGCACACCTCCACCACTGGAGAGCTCACCGCCTCCCATAAGGGTTTGCACATGCACGTGAATTTCAGTGTGGTCAGGGGCGCAGTGTGACATGTCGTTAAAGCATGGGTTTCAGGAGTAGGTGGTTCAGGGTTCAAGCCCTTGCCCTGCTACCTATCCACTGGGTGAGTCTGGATGAGTTACTCCATGTCTGATGCCCTCTGTTAGGTTATAGATGAGGAAAATCTATAAACAGGGAGAAGCCTGCCTGCAAGGGGGACAGATACGCAGCAATGGCTGGCTGGCACCAGTCTTCTCTGGAAATGGACGATGGATGCCCTCAGGGAGCTGCCCCCCACCCCTCAGCACTGGAACATCTGCCCGGGGTTGGCATCAAGTCTGGTACTCAGATACTTCCCTCCCAGGGATCCTGGCCTCCCAGGTGCTCTCCGGAGCTCTCCTGTGGAAATTTTCAAGATGGAGACACCGTACTTCCCCCAAGTGCCAACATCACCGGGGCAGTGGTCCCGTGAAGCTTCTCAGGCCTCTCCCTTGAAGTCTGCTTCTGTGGGTCTGGGACCCAGGGGTCTGAATCTGTGACCAGTGCCCCATTTAATGCCTATGATCAGGCCAGTCTGGGACACAGTGGGGCCTGTCACAGGGAGCCGGCCTAGAGGCTGGGTCCTGGACAGCATCAGAGCCTCACTGGTAGAACCGGGACAAAGCCGTCCCTCCCCGTGGCTGAGTTTTCTCATGAATACACCAGGGTTTCGGCGATCTGTAATGGCTCTTCCTGCTCTTCTAAGTCTGTGCTAGTCAGAAGGACGTTCCCTGGGGGTCCTCTCTGCCAGGATCCCTGAGGCAGACCTCTGGGTTTCAGCCCCATTCCCTCTGGACACAGAGCACTCGGGTCATCAGCCGCCTGCCAGCCCCAGAGCCCCAGGGACAGAAAAGCTGTTCCCTGGGCGCAGTGTGCCATTGAGTGGCGGTTCCCCTGGGCTTTCCAGGAGCCCTTTAGATCAGCAGGCATCTGCCGCGTCCACTCAGATCTGACATCTCTTCTGGAAGCTGAGAAGGACCACTAACCTGGAGCCGGCCGAGGGAGGCAGGGTAGAGCGGGTCACCCGGCTCCTCTGAGGGGCATTGGAGCTTTATTCGTTAGCAGGCATAGAAGCCTGGAGTGTCCAAACTGGAGAGTGGCCCTGTGGAGTGCCTTCCTTTTCTAGGTGGGGAAACTGAGGCCCTAGGTGGAAAATGACTTACTAGGTCATGCAGGGAGAAGGGGGGTGCAGTGCTGGAACCCAGGCCTTTCGGCTTGCAGTCTGGTCTCTGGACAGTGCCTGGCCACCCACCACATCTTTCCTTGGGCCATCCGTCTGGGATGGATGGCCCCACCGGGCCTGAGCCCTCCACCAGCCTCTGCAGCCCCTGGGAAGAAGTGAGGCCATGTCAGGACAGGAACCAAGGGGCTGCCTGCTCCTGAACACTGGGCCCTTCTTTGACCTGCACTGTCAGCCTAAATCAACAGCCCCTGCTCGGCTCCCAGCACTCCCACCTCAGCCAGGACAGCCCCCATGGAAAGTTTCCAGGAATATCCACGCTGAGGGCAACATGATCCAGAAATGAAAAAGGCTCTCACTCCCTGGCTCCCTCCCATTTTCCACTCACTGGTGCTCAAGGGAGTTAATAAGCAGAGGTGAGAATGCCGGCCCTGTCCTAATGAGACCTCGTTTGAGGCGGCTGGGGCCTGGCAGGTGACAGAGGAGGAATTATTCACCGCTGGGGCGTTCACCCTGCCCCCCGACCTGGGATGATGTCAGGACCTGGGGCGTAGAGTCTGGGCTGTGCTGTCATTCCGATGAGGGACCGGGGCTCCTCTGACCACTGGCATCCAGCTCGCACAGCCAGGCTTGGGTGTGGGCCGGGGTGGGCAGCTTAATCTCCTCCCTGGGCCGGGAGCCCAAGCGGGCCCTCGGTTCACAGCCGGCGCCTGGTGCAGGACCCACCTCAAGTCCTTTGCAAAAGCCAGCCCCTCCTCCCTACACTTTCCATCTATAGTCAGTAAGGCAGCAGTATTTAGTAAGCACCTACTGTTTGCATGGATCTGTGCTCAGCTTTTGGGGAGATAAGGCAACCGAAGACCCCATGCCAGCCGTCAGGTTGGCACAGTCTAGGCCAACGATCGCTGGCAGGGAGAATTAGTCACACCCAGTGCCCTGGGGCCAGGAAGGTGCTGAGATCAAGGAGAAGGAGTTCTCGGGAAGTGTGAGATATGGAAAGCTTCCTGGAGGAGGCTGATTGGAGCAGAATGACACTCTAAGAATTTCAAGGATTTCAGGTGGGGCTGAAGGTGAGACAGGAAAAGCACAGCCTCGGGTCAGGGTATAGCCCCCACCAGGACCTGGGATGAGTGCCCGCTGTGTATGTGTGTGTTCGTGCAGCCTGAGCTCATGCTTGGTGGAGGGGGGAGGTGGCCAGGGTGATGGCATTTGTACCAGAGCACCGGTGACCACACACCTGGGCCCTCTCCTGTGGCAGGAGCAGCAGGAAGGCCGCTGGACAGAGTGAGGCTGGGGCTAGCTGTGGAGGCACCCCAGGGCTCAGGCCTGATGCCCTGTAGGCCATAGGCCTATCGAGTGAACGAGCGGTACAGACTAGCTATTCCTTCATCGCCGGGGGGCTGAGCAGCATGTGGTAGGTGCCCCGAGCGTGCGGATTGCATGGAGAGCACAGGGCATTGGCTTGGCTATCTGAGGAGGGAGAACCCAGCTCACAGCAGAGCCAAGGAGAAGGGGGCCAGGCCTGGGGAGATGGGCGCAGAGCCCAGAGCAGCCCAGAGTACTTCCTCCGAGCCCGGGGTAGGCGATGCCCGTCGGAGCACAGAGTGAGGACACAGTAGGTGAAGACGCTCAGGGCCTACCTGCAGAGGAGTGGGAGCCTCTGGGGGCATGCTGGTACACGCATTCGGGACACACCCCACCCTAGAGCCTCGGGGACACGAGGAAATCCCTGCCCGCCACACACCTGTCACTGAACAGCGGAGGCCAGGGGAGCCACAGAGCCCTCAGTCAGTACTAATAACGAGAGCAGTCACACTGCTGGGGCGCCTGGGTGGCACAGTGGTTAAGCGTCTGCCTTCGGCTCAGGGCATGATCCCGGAATTATGGGATCGAGCCCCACATCAGGCTCCTCTGCTGGGAGCCTGCTTCTTCCTCTCCCACTCCCCCTGCTTGTGTTCCCTCTCTTGCTGGCTGTCTCTATCTCTGTTGAATAAATAAATAAAATCTTAAAAAAAAAAAATAACGAGAGCAGTCACACTGCCGGCAGGGAGTATAGCCTTGCCCTCGGTCCTGACGCCCTTTGAGGTGGGGGCCAACAGCATCTCCGTGTAATGGATGAGGGAAACTGAGGCAGAGGGTTAGGGGAAAAATCTCCGGGGGGGAGAGCAGAGCCAGGATAGGCACTCATGCTGTCTGACCCTGCCTCCCCTGTAGGCCTCGGCCCACCCAGCCCTCACCGCCGACACGTGGAGCGTCTTTTTGTCACAAGGAAGGAAGATGCAAACTCTGAACAATCATTTGAAATCTTCCGTTACTGATCAATCAGTACATGGGCCCTTCTGGTGCCTTCCCAGCTCTGTGGGCAGATGGACACCCAGTGGCTAGAGAATGGGCCCTTCCCCCGAATTGGCCTTTGGTAATGCAAGTAAATGATCTGCCAGCCCTTGGTGCCCAGCAGTTTGGTAATTCAGGTGTTTAAATGGTAATGACTGTGTGGCCAGCCAGGGCAGGAGGCAGTGAGTCAGATGGCAGATTCAACAGGAATTACAGGCACTTAATCTCCGTGCAGTATGACTTTTCTAGATCTGCCTGCTCTGCACGAAGAATGAGCTGACCAGGGACATCAGGCCCCCTCCCCCTGGGGCTGGTGCACGGTTCCCCGGGGCTGGGCCATGCTGGACCCTCTTGGCTCTGTCAGAGGGGGTTTGACTGTGTACCTTCTGGGAGGTGGCAGGAGCTTGGTGGCTGTGAGTGCAGAAGAGGGGGTAAAGGGTCAGGGGACAGTCTGTGTGTCTCAGTTGCCAGCAAATCCCTCAGGCTCCAAGGATAACCTGCTTTTTTAGGGGTTAGGGGTCTTCTGGAGAGTAATAGGAAGAAATTTAAGAATGGAGATTGACCAGCAAACAGAGAGAGAAGTAACTTGCCTAGGGTCATACAGCCAGGAGTTAAGATCAACAGCCCAATCCTTGCTGTTGATCACTGTGATATTGCCGTGTATGTGTGTGTGTGTGTGTGTGTGTGTGTGTGTGCGCACACGAGTGTTTTGAGGGAGTCTTAATGACAGCTGTGTTAACACCTGCCCCATATATTTTATACACATTATCTAATTTAATCTTCCTAAACTGTGTTTAGCAAATGAGTAAGCTATGGGACAGAGAAGTTAAGTGACATGGTCACATAGCCCTTGGGAGATGGGGTCAGAACTTGAACCCTGCTCTGTCTGACTTTCAAGCCTAAGCCCAGCCAGACCCAAGACCCAGAGCTCTAGGTGTTACCAGGGAAGAACCATTGGCAACTAGGAAGATCAGAGGTGGCTTCCTGGAGATGGGTTTATTTTGTCTCCAACAGACCAGGTATCTTGAACCTTCAGGTCCCAAGCGGTGCATAAGGCCAGGTCACCTGACCTCCCAGAGGCTCTTCCTCTTGGTTGTAAAATGAGAACAAGAAGGCCTCCTTGCCGGGGCTCGGGAGGACTAGGCAGGTGGTCGGTGTGTTCCCCAGGCTTGGCTGGGGTAGCCGAAGTGGCTGACATAGCCTTGGGTGAGGTCTGCCCGGATCGGGGCCCAGAGCCCTTCCTAGCGTCAACTCGGACAGCTCTCGCAGCCAGCGGGGCTCGGCTTCAGGGATGCCACTGGGAGGGGTGGAGAAGGGCCGAAACAAAGTAGGTGGAACAGTGTGAGTGAAGACAAAAGGCACCGCCAGTCCCCAGTGGCCAGTTGTTGGCTGCAGAGAGGTGAGTGGGAGCAGTGGTGTGTGATGAGGCCCGGTGGCTCGTGCTGTCTGTGACGGCCAGTGAGGGCCAGCAGAGACATTTTACCTGTTGAATGACGCAGCGCGTCACTTCTCACTGAACTATCACTGAAATGCAGCATGTCAGAGTCCAGAGACAGAAGTTGGTCAGCTCGTGGCTCTGCTCCCCTGGGTGCTGCCAGGGAAGGGGTGCCCATGTCGGGAAGCCCTGCTGTCGCTGAGATGTCCTTCCACACATCTGGGCTTTAAAGCGCAAGCCCATTGGGCGCGGGGATTGGAAGAGGCCAACGAGTTCCTTCAGAAACTGGGCTGGGATGGAGAGAGGTACACAGAAGGCACATATACAAGGCACCTGCTAAATGTGACTTTCCAGAGACATGGCATGGGAGGGGCCAGGGCGCTAAGGAGCCAACAGATCCCATCTCCTCTATATAGGGGAAACTGAGGCCCAGGTACAGGAAGGCGCTTGTTCAAAGGGACCCAGGTCGTTAGAGGTGAGCATGGATGCTTCCTTGCACTCCTGCCCCCCCTGGTTGGGGGGGTTGCCACCTCCCACTCGGCCCAACCTTCCTCCCCAGGACTCCCCACGAGCATGAGCGGGAGGCAAGGCTGGAAGGGACAAGGGTCAGCATGCTTCACCCAAGGCACCTCGCTAAGCCTCAGAGGCACAGAGCAAGGGGATTCCTCACAGGACACAGTAGGGTCACTCGGGGCTCCGTAGCCTGTCTTTCTCGGTTCCTAGACACCCAGCCTTGCAGCACCTGGCCAGGGAAGGAGGGCACCAGTGACAGTGGTCTTCCCAGAAGAGTCTGCTGGGGCTTGGAGCTCATGCATCTGCAGCAAGCTCTGTGTGTGTGCCCCGCGCCCACCTCCATACCCCTTGCTGGCCCTGGCTCCCTGTCCTCCCCGTGTGGCCCTCCCTGACATACTTCTCCTTCCACTCTCTGTGGCTCTTTCAGGCACCCATTTCTGTCTGTCTCCTTCTGTGGCTCTCTTGGGTGTGTCCTGCCCAGGGCAGTGGGTCCGCACAACTCCAGGGGACACCCTTCCACATGTTCTCTGTCTGTGGGCCTTTTCCTCACTGTCTCGGTGTTAGATTGTCTCTTGGCGCCTCCCTCTTTCTTACTGGGTCCTTGCTGGGTTTGTCTCTGTCTCTTTTCTTCCCTCTCTGGTGTGTACCTGCATGTGTGCGTGCCCGTATGTGTGCATTGCTCCCCCCCATACGTGTGTGTGCGCACACGGTATCTGCCCCTGTGTGCTCTGGGTGTGGGTTCCTCCCTGTTCCTGAAGGCACAGCGTGGCTCCCTGCAGGCTGGCCAGCAGGAGGGCAGCCTGGAGCTCGAGCCCCAAGCACCCACCCCCTTGGCAGCCTTGGTGCAGTCCATGCCGAGAAGGTTCTGTGTCCGTGTCTATAGTGGGCCTCCCTGGCCCAGCTCGCAGGACTCCTGGGAGCCAGTGCGAGCCTGGCCTTCACTCGCCTGGAAAGTGGCTCCCGTTTGGGAACAGGAATGCCCTGGATGGGAAGAAGGAGGGAGGGGACAACTGGTGAAAAAAAAAAAACCAGCAAGGGATTATGATCCCTGAAAATGTGCCCTTTGTCTAAGGCTGGAATGTGCCCAGAGAGGGAGCAGCGGGACCCAGGGAGGAAGGGGCCCGGGTGGAAGCCACGATGGAGGGGTGGGATGGGATGCCGCTCGGCCCCGCGGGCCTGCGGGCAGGGATGTGTGTCCTCTTCCCCTAGAAATATCATAAATACGTGGCTAATGAGAAGAGCTTCCGGGTCTCTCCAAACCCACCGTGTGAACAGAGCCTCCTGCCCGACCGCCGGCCCCTGTGAGTGGGTTATGCAGCACCGCCTGTGCACGGCACTCTTCTGAGCGTGTGGGAAACGTCAGTGAGCAGGAGGCCAGGCCGCTGCCCCCACGGAAGTGACCTTCTAGCTGGGGGAGAAAGAGCGTAGGTGTTTCGAGCTTCAAGGCCTTCGTGACAGTCCCCCTGCCCATGCGTGCAGCAGGCATCGGGCTGTGGTCCGCGAGGGCCCCCTGTGCACCCGGGCACAGCCTCCTCCCTGCCAGCGCAGCCCAAGGCTTTCAGGGCACGGGGGCTGAACGCACGGCCGGACTGCAGGCAGCGCTCAGTTTACCAGGCATTTCCAGAAGCACCTGGAGAGGGGAGGAGCCCCCGGGACCTGTGCGGTGGGGGGCTTTCAGCCAGCTGGGGCTAGAACAGCTTCAAACAGCGAGGAACAGAGCTGAAATGGCCCCAGGAAGGGATGGAGAGGGGAGCTGTGCAGTGCAGCACGGGGCTCCCAGCTCCGTGGTTGCCCACTGCCTGACCCTAGAGAAGCTCCCGAACCCCGCTGTGCCTCAGTGTCCTCATCTGTCAGATACGAAGGTCACACAGCTCACCCAGCCTTGCTCTGGGCTGAAATGCGATCACAGTGCCCGGCTGCTAGGCCCGTGGTGTAGGTCATCTGTCCGTACCATCATGGGGGGGCAGGCCCACTTTGCCAGGGGACTCAGTTGGGAATCTACCAGTCTGGTGAGAGGGGTTAGAGGTCATTCTTTCTTTGCCAGTAGTCTGGTGGCATTGGGAAGCCTCGTCTCTCTGTGGACCTCAGTTTCCCCCTCTGTCAAGGGAGGAGGGCTCGCTGACGTGGGAGCCCGGGAGCCAGGGATTGCGGTTTGTGGAGTGGGGTCACGGGGCGCATCGGCTGCTAACAAAGCCTTGTCAACGGCCAGCACGTGTGGCCGGAGCTGTTCCGGAGTCGGGCCCCTTGGGGATCCCACAGGGTCGCTCTGGGGCCCTGGAGCTGCCCCAGGCCTGCCAGGGGCTCCCAACTGCAGCAAGGCCTGGAATTTCTCTCCTCACACCGCCCGCCGGCTGGTGGAGTGCAGGCTGCTCACAGCGCCTGGCAGGGACCCGTAAATTGAAAACATGATGTTTCCTGTCAGAGGCCAGCGCGGGGCTGGACTCGGTGTGGCCTTGGAAAGCTGGCCTCGCTCTCAGGAAGCCCTGCTCCCCACATCACCGCCACAAAAACAGTGGAAAAGTGAAACCTTTTCAAGTCTGTGTTTCCACTGTAAACAGGGGATGAAAGCTGGCCCCTCGCCTCTTGGCGCTGCTCAGCCGTTCCCCCGCCCAGCGCCAGCCTGCCCAGCCTTTGGAGACACCTCAGCTGCCCCCTCTGCCCCAGACAGTGTCCCTCCAATCAGAGAAGCCCTGTCCCCTGAATCATGAGGGCTCCCAAGTTTAGATCAAGCGTCCGGCCTCAGTACTCATCTCGTGAGGGGAGAAGGACCAGGGCACAGAGAGGGATAGGACTTGCCCAAAGTAACACAGCGAACTGAAGGCAGCCCTGGTCCCCTCCCTCCTGCCTGCAGTGACTTGACGGGGCCTGCAGGCTATGGGGGGGGGGGGCTCTGGGGGATGGGCACGCGTGCCTGCTTGCAGCTCCTGCCTCCTGCAGCAAAGGGCTCCTTTGACTTTGTCCCGCAGGTGAAGAGTAGCGTTTAGTGGAAGTGACTTCTTTCTTTTCAACTCTCAGAATGTCCTTTTCTCCTTATCATGAAAGTAACGCACACTTGTTGTGGAAAACCTGGAAGTCACAGAAAAGTTGAAAGAAGAAAACCAAAAGCTGTCTGTAGCCCTCCCAACCACTGGTCTTCCTGATCCACATTCTGGTGTATGTCATTCTGGTCACTTCATACTTTTCCTTCTCTTTTGGACTTATGTCACAAGCGGGTTTCAGGGTGATTCTGTGTTCCTAGAAAATGTGATTCTTTATGGCCCCGTGGGAGGGGCCGTTAAGTATCCCCTGTCACAGGTCTGTTTGGCCCCTGGCCTGGGTGTGATGTGGCGTTGGTGGGGACACGGTGGGGAAAGGCCCCGGCCCTAGAGTTCATGGTGAAGGTGTTCTGGCCTGGACCCCGGGCCGGGGAACCCAAGCAGCTCTGATTTGCCATGTGACCGTGGGCCCGTCTGACCTGCCTTCCCCATCTGTGAAATGGGCGCATGGGTTCCACCAAGTCCTCGTGGCTAGTCTGCCTGCTGCCGAGGCCCTACTTACCAGCCGCCTACAGACAGAGACTCGTTCCTTTGGTCAGTCCAACACTGAGTGCCTACTGTGTGCAGATGTTGGCACATCGGCTTGACAAGAGGCCCCTGTTCCCAGCCCTGTTCTCCCCACAGTCGTGCCTCCCACATTCCTGCCCTTTCTAACCCTCAAGCTCCCCAGGCCCTCCTCCTCACGAACCCCTCACCAGGCGGGGGCTGGAGCCCAGCTGGGGTCCCAGGAGGAGCCATCTCCAGCCCCCTCTATCCGCCAACGTCCTTGGTGGCCCTTAGACAGCTTTATGGAGGACGGATGGAGGCTGTCTCCCTCCTGGCAGGTTTATTTCTTCATTTTTCAAGCCTTGCTCTGATTTTTCCATGTCGGCTTCCCTGGTCCCCCCTACCCCTCCCTCCGCATGCTTCCCCTCCCGCCCCCTCCAATCTGTCAGCCCAGCCAGGAGAGAGGGCCACTGGCCTCCAAGGTGATTGAATTATTGGGGGGGAGACAGGCCAGGGTTTTCTGCGTGAGTGCTTTTGGCTTCCTGCCCTTGGAGAGGGCCTGGAGGAGGGGTGCGACTGGTGGCGACTGTGGGCCGTGGGTTTCCCGGACAGCCCTGCTCTCTCCCGTCTGGGCCACAGATGAGTGCTGCCACTGATGGTGTGGGCTGGCCGAAGGCCACTGCCCCTATGCCTGGCCCGGCCCAGCGCTGCCCTGCTCGGGCCTTGGTTTCACCTCCGACTGAATGGGCAGGTCTCTATCCAGGTGAGGAGAGGAAGGAGAGGCGTGAGGGCAGCCCCGAGCACTGACTCCCATGGAGGAATCTCTGACACAGCTGCTATCAGTGCCGCGCCTGGCACCCAGGATGAGGAAGAGAAGGAGGTGGACTCCTAAAACGCCTACTATGTGCACAGACATGTTCACCCGCATAACTTCACGTCCGCCTCCTCTCTGAATAGTTAGTAGCTCAAAGATAGGTGGCGACAGGTATGAGTTCCTGGCCTTGTTTTTACAGCAGAGAAGTGTGTCTGAGATGAACTCCTTCTGCTGACCCACAGACTCCTAGACAACCGGAGGGGCTCTGTCTGGGTCTTTTCAGGTTCTCCAGGGAAAGCAGAAGGCCGGACACTTGAAAGGGACCCAATAAATGCTTGGTGAACTTCCTTCTACTGAAGCGAGACCAGAGCAGTGAAGTCACTAGCCCAAGGTCACACAGCTAGAAATGGAGCCCCTTATGCCTGCCCCCAGGCCACCTCTCCCGGTCTAGGTGTTGGCAGGGAAGGCTGCCATTCCGGCTGGCGATGTCCAACCCCATGGCCACTGTGGTGGGCTGAGAGCTTGGTGGCTCCAGGTCCCACCCCCTTCCCCCTGGTGTCTGTACTGCTGCTGGCCAGGCCGCACACTCTCTCTCTCTCCAGGCTGCCTTCCCCCAAGAGGAGGGGCCTGAGAGGGGAAGCCCCCTCCCCCGCTCTGCTCCGCACTCTGCTCATGGAAATGAAAAACACATTGGCTTCATTATCCCGGACTCAATGAGCAGGGTTGCCATGGCGACAGCCATCTCAGGCCCGAGAGGGGGCAGGGAAGGGGCCGGCGAGGCCATGGCAAGTGGGGACGGGGCAGCAGGTGAGCGGGCGCACGGGGCGGGCAGGCGCTAGGGGCAACTGCCACTCGTGCCACCCACCCCTGCGCCGGGCCCCTAGCTATAGATCCCCACCCTTGGGCAGAGAGAAGCAGGCAGGCCCCATCCTCCACTGACTAGCCCCTCATCCACCTGTACTCCGGCCTGTCCTTCTGACCTCTTCCTGGAGGATGGCTGAGGGTGTAGGTGGGCTCATGCCTCACACCGTCCTAAAGGTCAAGAATGAGGAAGAAGATGCAAGGTGGGGGGCCAGATGAAGGCGGGAAGCCCACTCCCCCCAGAGACCAGTCCTGGGGCTCCATGGGCCCCTCCAGGAGCGGGGACGGAGGAAATGCATGAGGGTGCCAGGTGGTGCACAGCCCCGCACTGCTGTGTGACTGGGCCCGTCCCGGTGCCCCTGTCCTTGAGCATAACCCCCTCATAAGAGGTTGGGTCTTCAAATGCCCAACAGCGAAGTAGGTGTGATGGTGATTGTGGGGATGCCAGCAGGGAGTCCTGGTCCAGCGCAGCCTGTGCCTGTGGGGGCCCCAAGAAGGTACCCTTGCCTCCAGGCCTGAGCTGGGTCGTCCCCATGACCCTGACTCTGGCCACAGCCAGGCACCCTGCTACCTATATGGGCTTATCTCTTCCCAGGGCCTGTCACCCCAGGGCTTGATTCTGAGAGCAGCACCTCTACGTAGGGCCAGGCCCTCTCACCTCTGTGCTCAGGCTGGTCCAAAGGAAACTGACTGTACCCTCTTTCTCCTCTGGGGTCCTTGGGGGTGTGGGAGCCCAAGCTGGCCCTGTGGAGTAGCCCCAAGCAAACACTAAGGCCTGTCTTAGAGCAGATTGTCTCAGCCGGTCCCTCCTTGTGATCCAGAGGCATTGGGACAGTGGCCAAGGGCCCCTGCTCGAGAGTATTGAGTGCCCACAAGGGACTTTCCTTTCAGGCAGCCCTGGTCAGAGAAACCCCACACTGACTCCAATTCCAATCTCGCCCTTGTCCTTAACCCCAACTTCAGACCGAGCCTCAGCCCCAGTCTTCTGGCCCAGCCCACCTGGGCACATTTCCAGCCAAGCCTTGTCTAGCTTCTGTTCAAGCTGTGCTGTCCACCTGAACCTTCCCTCACAGCCTGCACTTTGCCAGGTCTGGCCTCCTCCTGCTTCCTAGAAGAGGAAACCCACGCTGAGAGAGGGCACATGACTTGTCCAAGGCCACAGAGAGTCAGGGAAGCATGGCCTGGGGAGGGGTGTCTTTCCTAAGAGACAGAACCTTCCATTCTCAGTGAACTGGATCAGGGGTCCACGCGGCCCTAGACCAAGAACCTGACAACTCTAGGGGCTGGAGACAGGCTCCCTGCCAGAGCAGGTTTGGAGGGGAGGCCGAGCGCGCCAAGCTTTTAGCTCCTTGACAGCTGTTCCTGGTGGAGAGGGGCCCAGAAGGAGAGCTGAGGGGCCGACCCCAGCCTTGCTGACCAGGCCTTAGTAAACGGACACAGTCGTGCGGCCCCTCCCACAAACGGGCTGTATGCCTCCGAGGAGACAGGTGGTGAGCAGCCAAGCTCGGCAGATGTGGTTGGGGTGTCCATGGCACTGTCGTCACTTTGCCTTCCTGCCAAATAGATCTTGGTGCTGAGGGGAAGGCAGCACAGGCAGGAGAAACCCCAGCCCCTCCCTGGGGCAGAGGAAATCCAGGGGTTCCCAAGCAGCCACCTGCCACTCAGCTGCAACCAGACCCCAGGGGCTCATTTGAAAATGCTGATTCCCCAGCCCTCCCAGGGAGGCTGGGACAGAGCCCAGGAATCAGTGTGCTTGCAGCTTCCCAAATCCCAGACCTCAAACCCTGGGCGGCGCTTGCCTTGCTGCCTCCAGGGGCCTGGCCAGCCTGCCTCAGTGTCTCAGGCCCTCTGCCTTGAGCCTCCCTGCAGAGGTCCCCTCCCTGTGCTTCTGGTCCCAGGGTCACGTCCCCTTGCTGACCCTCCCTGGGTCATGCCCTACAGAGGGCCAGCCTCAAGCAACCCTGGGGCCTTGTGCCTAGCCCTTCCCCCACTCCCTCTCATCCGTTGTCCACCCGCCCCAAAGCCCACAGTCCCCATGGCATTTGTCCCCCACCATTGACCTCCTCTGACTCTGCGGCTGTGTGTCCCGGACCCGCCTCCCAGCTACCACCATGGCTACCGCCCAGCTCCCTGCCCATTGGTTGAGGGCAGCCGCCAGGCAAAGCTGTCATTTTCCCTGCCAGGAATTATAGGTTTGGGACTAAGGGAGTCTGAATGGGAGGAGGAGGGGCCAGGCCTCTCACCCTGATGCCAACCCCAAGAGACACCTCACGGAAAGGGTGGCCTGGTGTGGAGTGCTTTTTGGGCCAGATGGGGATTCCTGTAACCTTGTGTCACCCCAGCTCTGTGTGTGCACGTATGCGTGTATGTGCATACACGTGTATGTGTGTGCACTTGCATCCGGTGTGTGCATGTGTACGTGCCTGTGTGCGTGTGTGTGCATGTGTGCGTGTGTGTGCATGTGTGCGTGTGTATGCATGTGTGTGCATGTGTATATGTCTGCGTGTGTTCTTGTGTGCACGTGTGTGCATAGTCTCTCAAGAGTCACGGACTCTCTCATACTCATTTAATTTAATCCTCCCGAGTATCATGTCAACAAACCAAACCCATTTTCCAGCTAGAAAAGACACAGCTCAGAAAGAGCAGTGGACTAGCCTGGATCACACAGGAGACTAGAGCAGTGTCAAGACTAGGCCTCCCCTGGCCCTCAGCTGCCCCGCCCCCCAGGTGGCAGCTCCTCCTTGCCCTGCCCACCACCACCACCCCGCCCCGCCCTTCTTGTCCTCCTACCCACGGGAGTGGAGCAGCAGAAGTGACCGGGCTGTCACAGACCTCCACAGGGGCCCAAGTGCTGGGTCCCAGGGTCCAGGGCCGTGTGCCAAGCCAACAAGCCGGCTGCTGGGGAAGGCTCTATGGGGCAAGGTGGGAGGAAGAGGGCCCATGTCCCTTTTCTGCTCGGCCATCACAGTGCCCCCTGGAGCTGGGTTTGGAGAGAATGGTGTGAGCCAGGCCTGGAGTATGGCAGCCCTGGTTCAGCATGTACAGAAGCTGGAAGCATCTCCTGATGGTTCACCCACCTGTGGGGTGACCCCAAGCAGACCCCCCCATTATCCACTCTAGGGGGAACCGGAGTGAGTGTCTGTGTGCCAAGAACAGGGCCCAGGGACCACTAATGGGTTTGAGGATTTGAGGGAACACAGTGGACCTCTGGGATCGGGCTGCCCGTGTTGGGGTCCGAGCCCAAGTCACAGAAGCTCTTTGAGCCTTGCTTCACATGAGGCAAACCTGAAGCACTTAGGGCAGAGCAATGAGGCGAACAGTGTGCGTCAGTAGTTGTCTGCTCGGGCCCCCTTCTCGGTTCTGCGGGTGCTAGCGGGCCTCCTCACCGTCTGACCAGTGAGGACTGGAGTGTGAGGGCTGGCATACGGTGGGGCCTGTGGGGGGGTATAACCACCTGTCCCTTCTGGGGCTTCCTCAGGCCCGGGATAGCTCAGGAGCCAGCATTTCTGATGAGGACTGGGCCACGAGGTGGGCGTCCACTCTCTGGGCTGAGCTGGCCCGCTCAGCTGGGCCCGTTTCAGGAGCAGGGAGCACGAGGGAGCCAAGGCTGGGGGAAGGCCTGCCTGTTCTTGGGAATTCACGGCATGTCTGCCTGTCACAAGTACCTCGATAGGGAAGATTTGTGGGTGAGATTTGCAATTCTGTTTTCTCCGAGGGTTATAAATCAGCTGCATGCACACCCTGGCTACAGTGTGGGCCTGAGGCGCACGCACACACACAAACACACACACACACACACACACACACACACGCGTGCGCATGCAGAAGTGCAGTCCGGCTCCTGCCTGCCATTCCCTGGGCTAGGAGAAGGAGCTCTCCAGAGAGTTGAGCTCTAGGAAGGGAAAATCGCAGGTCCCCAACTGCTGCCTAGCCTTAGAGGATCCCAGAACCATCCAGACCCAAGCGCTCAAGGCTGGGAGGCAGGATGTCCCAGTGGTTGGAGAAACAGCACAGCATGTGGGTGACTAGTGTGAGGTCAAGAGTCTGCCTGCCTGGGGCCAGACCTCGGCCCTATGCCTTACTAGCCATGTTGCTTACAGAGCTCTGTGCCTCAGTTTCCACATCGGTGAAATGGAACCAATTATAGCATGTACTTCATAGGAGGGCTGAGGAATAAACTAAGTTAATATGTGTCGAGGGCTTTAAATGCCACAGGCACATTGCATGAGCTCAGGCAGGCTTGGCCACTCAGCACCAGCAGCGTCATGAAGAGCTAGCTGTATTTTGGCATGAGACTAGGGCTTGACTCCCTGCCCTCCCTCTTGTTAGCTGTGTGAACTGAGGCATGTTACTGAGCTCCCCATCCCTCATCGGTGAACGGGACCATGACTCCCTACTTCATGGAGCTGTTCTGGGCATAAGGGAGATGGAGCTTATGAAAGACATAATATCAGGCCCTCAGGCTGCGTCTACACTCTGGTTCGGAGCCCCCAGCTGGCTCTGCTCCCCGGCCTGTCTTCCTGGGGAATGTGTAGAGGCACAGGGTGTGGAGGGGTGAGTTCTGGAATCTCTCTCTCCCTTCTGCCAGCAGGGGAGTCAATCTCCAGCCAGGGCCACTCTCCTGTCCCCTGCCCCTGGCACAAGAACAGGCTTGGGGGCTGGTAGGTGTGTCTCCCGGCTCTGCCACTCACTTACTGGGTGGCCTTGGGCAGGTCGCTTGACCCCTCAGTCCCCTCCAGCAAGGAGTAACGGTGCCTGCTTCACCAGGCAAGTAGAGGGCAGGTTAAATGAGCTAATGTGTGTGGAGCACTTAGCACAGCACCCGGCGGCCAGATAAGTACTCTACTGCAAAGGCAGGGCCCCTGGCTGCATTCTCTCCTTCCTCCCACCTGCCCCCCACTCCCTCCCACACCTGGTACACCAAGGGCGTCTTCCCCAGCCAGGTGCTTAAATATTCCTCTCTGGGAAGATGGGCCCTCCAATCCAGGGGGTGGCTGGGGAGCCACATGAGCGGCGCTGGGTGGAGGGAGATGAGCTCAGAAATTTGGACCTGCTCTCTTCCGAGACAGTTCCCCCGTGCCAACCACACGAGGCCAAGGCATGCCGGACAGGAGGCTCGGCCTTGCTGGTCCCTTGGCCATCCACCCTAGAGCCTTCACTGCTCCCTCGGGTCCTTGGGTGCCATCACACGCAGGCTTGTGTCCAAGTTGTTTCTGGCATTTTTACCTGCTCTGTCCTAAAGCCCTAGGAAGCAGTGATCTGAGGATGAGTAGCTGCGTGCCCAAGGGCAGGGGGAAGAGAAGGGGACTGGGGCCCACTCTCTGCACCTCCCCCCTTCCCCCCCCAGCTCGTAGCCCAGGCGAGCAGGACAGTGAGGCCTTGGCCGTGGGTAATTGTTGGGAGCATCCCAGGCCAAGCTTCGGTCTCCCAGCAGAACTTTGGAGGCTGGACTTCTCTGTTGCCAGGGAAACCAGTGTGTTCCCTGGAAAGAAAACCACAGTGCTTTGGCTGTTAAGACACCCCCCTCCCCTCTCCCAAAAATGAGTTCCCTCCAAAACTGATGCCCCCAAAACTGTCGAGTCGGCAGCATCCTGCCTCCTCCTTGAACCTGCTGAAATGATAGAAAATGAAATCTGCCCCTGACCTTGTGCTTTTCACCTCTTTTTTAAACATTCCACTGTAGCACAAGGACATGTTTTGTTTTTTCTTATTTATCTTCCTCCCATGCCAGCTGGGGCTCTGAGTCCTTCTCTCCTCTTGTTGACTGGAGCCAGAAGGGGAAGGACTTCCACATTTTTTTTTTTTTTTGCGTTCAGCTGTCAGCAGAAATAAGACAAGCAGGTTTATATTTGGAAAGCAGAGGGTCTCTGCCACCAGATCGCTATGTCCGGGATAGGTCACAGCCTTCGTGTCCCCTCACAGCTTGAAATTTGATCTGCAGATTTAGAGGGGGCGGGTGGTGTGCAGCAGGCCTGGCTTTCTTCACTTTGACTTTTAAATGGCATTGGAGGGTCATGGGTGGTTCCTCAGTGGCTGACAACTCGGGGCCCAGGCCAAGATGGTTCTTCTCAGAAAAGAATCCTTTGGGAGGACCTAGAGCGGTCAGGTGGGGGCAGGGTCTGGAGAGCCCACATTTCCTTCCCATCCATCTTCCGACCCTGTGCAGGGAGGCAGGGAGCCCTCCCTCAGCGGCATGGGCGAGGCACCTGGGTCTCGGAGAGTCCTGAGATTATCTAAGGAGTGGAGTCCGGACTCCCAGCCAGGCCGCAGTGACCCCATGCATCATCTTGTTAGGAGAGAAGCCAACACAGGGAAGGAGGGAGAGAGAGGTATGGCCAGTGTTCACTTTCAAGAGCCTTGAATGCTTTAGGGGTACGGTAGAGAAGGGAAAGGATGTGAAGGGACCTTGTTCCAAGTCCCAGACACCGCCCCGCCCCTCTTGGGCCTGGGTCTCCCCCTCTGCACAACTGCCTCGGACCTACCTCCTCCCAGCACCCCTCCCAGGCCTGTCCCCCTGTCCCTGCTTTCAGGGCCACTTTGTTTTGGTGATCTGAGCAGTTAATTTTCCACCTAGAAGTGACTCTCTGTTCCGTAAGTAATTTTAAACAAATTCTGTTCCTGTCCTTGCACTTCCGAGGGGTGGGGGAGAAAAACAGGAGCCGGCCAGGTTTCCCACCGTCCTCTTCTCCGCGGAGGAGGGTTTGCAAGCCGCGTGCACTCTGGGGCAGGTGCCTTTAGAGCCCCAGGTAACGAGGGCACAGCACTGTGTCCCTGAGATCAGCCTCAAGGGGCCCAAGATCCAGCCCCAGGTCAAGCATGTGGGTCCCAAGGAGCCATTTTGATGCGGTGTCAAGCCCTCTTCGGCCCCATGCTGGATTTGCAACAGGTCTTTCTTGGTGACTCCTGAAACCCTCTGTCAGATCTTGCTATTAGCATGAGGCTCTAAGAGTGTAGAGTAAACTAATGAATTACAGCATGATTACACAGCACATAATTAACTTTGTAATTAATATGCAACTGCCACTTAAGCTAAAACACTGCTTATAGAGACGTACGGCAGTAGTAAATCACAGGTCAGAAATAGCACTTTGGAATTTTCAGAAGAATGAGCGTAAGCAGGGAATCACTCAAGGCAGCAGAGCGAGTTAATTAAAAAGCAGATGAGTTGTGAGCGTCCTGCTTCATCTCAGGACCCTCTCCCTTAAGAAAGACCCTGATGCCACCCTTCCAGACTGGCCAGGGCCTGGTCGAAAAGAGACTGGGCATGCGGTTGTTTTTCCAAAATAAGACAGGCCTTCCCTGCCCCATTCTAGCCACCCCCACGCCTTAGCCCTCTGCCCAGTCCCACCTCCCCTGCTGGGAGCCAAGCCCCCGGCCCTCGGGACCTGGCTCCACCTCGCCTCCTCCAGAGAGCTTTTGGGAATGCCCCCAGCCCAGCCCTGTGCCTTCCATCGTCCAGCCCCTGTGGTGGGTGCTCCCTGCAGGTGGGTTGGTGCAGTTCATGGGCCTTCGCCCGGATTCTGGGTTTCTAGAATGCAAGGATGTCATCTCACATTTTTTTTAATTTTTTTTTTAAAGATTTTATTTGTTTATTCATTTGACAGAGATAGAGACAGCCAGCGAGAGAGGGAACACAAGCAGGGGGAGTGGGAGAGGAAGAAGCAGGCTCCCAGTGGAGGAGCCCTGATGTGGGGCTCGATCCCAGGACTCTGGGATCACGCCCTGAGCCGAAGGCAGACGCTTAACTGCTGTGCCACCCAGGCGCCCCCTCACTTTTTTTTTTTTTAATCCTTTCTTCCTCCAGCCTCCTGCCAGAGCATTAAAGCTAGAAAATGCCTTAGGAACCATCTCACCCACCCCCATTTCGCCAAGGCCCGACAGTCCAAGAGCTGAGTGCTGGGGTCACACAGTGGCATGGGCCCACGCCTGGCAGGAATCCCTCCCCTGTCCTCTGTTTTAGCTCTGCATCAGGCTGGGGAGGCCTTTGAAGTGTGTCAAACCCAGGTTCCCATCCCAGCAACTCCACCACCCTGCTGTGTGACCTTAGGCAAGTTACATAACCTCTCTGGGCCTCTGTTTCCTCATCTTGTAAAGTCTGAGCAGTGATGCCCAACTCCTTGGGTCAGTGTGAGGATTAAATGAGGGAATGTGTGTGAAAGGGCCAGGTACATGCAGAGTGCCCCCGGCTACCCTCAGAGCTTTAGGGGTGCTTGGGGAAGTATGTGACATCTTAGTCAGCCCCATCGTTCAGGGACTGAGAAAACAGACCCAGAGAGGCCAACTGTGTGTCCACGGTGCTGCATGTGTGTTGGCATGCTTGGGACCCCCAGGCCAGGAGCCCCCTGAGAACGGACCTCTTGCCCACATGGCCCACTTTGGGCTGGGCACAGCTGGTGCAAGCTAGCCCAGAACAGCGCCTGAGGATGACTGACCTGAAGGCCTCTTCCAGGGCCACCCGGGGCCGGCCCATCCACAAAGCCCAGGGTGGTGCACAGGGAGCCTGGCTTGGGGGATGGGATGGGTGCTGGGTTTTGAGGTCTGACAGGTGTGGGTTCAGATCCCAACTCTACCATTTTGTCATCTGGGGTGAATTCCTTCATCATTTCCCGTCTTCGTTTTCCCGTCTGTAGGTGGCGCTCTTCAGTCTCTACCTTCAGGGATAGTGTTATAATGAGAATTCACATAAAACGCCAAGTAGGCAGCCTGACACACAGCAGATACTTCATGCTGCCCGTTCTGTTCTCGTTATTATTCTCAACTACCAGCGGAGGTTTCCGAGTGGCTGCTAGCGGGCTCCCCACCCCCACGGCCTCCAGGGTTCTCTGAACTCTGGCCTTCTTGGCCACCTTGGCCCGTGCCCTCTCTTGGCAGTTCTTGGCTTGGGTGGGGCGGAGGAGGAGCCGGGCTCTGCCTCAGGCAGCTCATGTGACCTTCCAGCTCTAGCCTTTGCCCTGGCCTGGGCAGCTCTCCTGACCTGGGCCAGCCTTGCTGGGGGTGGGAGAGCCGAGGGGGCCCCCCCGGGGCAGGCTCCAGGCTGGTTGGTGCATCGTGCTGGCCTCGATACTGGATTCAGAGTCCAGGGCCCCACTCCTCAGAGGTGGTGGGTCTCTTATCTTGACACAGGTGCCCTGTGGCTTCTCTTCCCGCAGACATTTCAGTTTCTGGTCCCCCTCCCTCAGCCCTCTAGCCCGCCTGTCTTCCTCTCTCTCTTCTCTTCCTGCTGCCTGGCCTCTACCCTACAGCCACCCCCGCCTTAGGTCAGAATTTCTCAAAGCCAGTTCCTGGGAAAACTAGTTCTATGGAATTTTAAAATGTGTTTAGTGAGAAAAAGTGGCTTGCAATCTAGTAACTTCGGGAAAAACCAGGTTCTTCAAGGCCTTCACATAGGAGAGTGACTTTGTGGTCTGTGGGGGAGGGTAGAATACACAGCTTGCTTCCAACTAATCGGACCAGAGAACCCTTTGTTTAGGGAGGCTCTCAAGGGCCTGCTTTCTGAGGAATAGACCTCAGGCAGCCTCATCCCGGGTGTGTAGGACTCCACCCTCTTTTTGCCCAGAATAGGCAGTGTTTTCTCTCTGGCCTCCCTGCCTCCATTTGTGACGCTGCCCACCTGGACAGACTTCGCATGGGTGTCCAGACTGCTTCCCCGGGAGGAACAGAGCTCAGGTCACATGTTGTGAAGCACCAACCCGATCCCGCCTTCCATCTGGAACTCTCCACGACTAGCCTTTACACTTCAACCTGGCATTCTGATCGGTGGGCATGGGGATACCTCAGACACCCATGTCCTCAGAGGCCCAACCTTGAGCCCGTGGGGTGGTTCCCAGGGTTGCCTGTGTGAGAGCAAGCAGGGTGGGTGGCCCCTCACCCCTCCCTCATCCAGGGCACAGCCCCTTTTGTTGTTGCAAAAACCGAACTTCTGCCTAAAATGTTGCTGCCACTAGATTTAAAACTAGATTTACAAACTAGATTTTTTGAGTACATTATAAAAAAAAAAAAGAAAAGGCTGAAGATCTTTAGTGTCTAGGGCGGTGGCATTTACCACCCACCCCCAACCCCCAGCAAGCAGCGGCTCCTCTCTGGTCCTGGTTTCCTCCTGCTTGTGATGGAGACAGACGATAAGGCCCACCTGGGCCTTGTGTAGAGCCAACGCTCTCGTGTGCTTGGGCTTCCTACTCCCTTACCCAGTGAACAAAGCGGGCACTGTTATTACTGCTTCGGTTTGACGGATGGGGAGCCCGAGGCACACAGAGGGTAGCATTCTGCCCTAGGTCACAGAAGCTAGCAAGTGGCACAGCCAGAACTTGAACCCAGGCAGCCTGGTGATCCTGACCGCTAAGCCTTACCGCCTGTGTAAGGGGAGGTGATCCAGGGCCAAATGAGGCTCCGACGCCAGGGCTTTGTAAACCGTGGAGGGCCTTGTGCAGCCAGAGTGCACATCGGCATGCGGCTTCGGAACCCCTGGTGTGAATTTTGTCTCTTAGCCAACATTCAGGAAATATGTTTTCAGTTTGCCTGTGGGATGCCTGGTTTGTGCCTGGAGGGTTCCAGGGATGAGGCCCCTACTCCCTGCCTGGGACGGGGGTGGCCCCGTCCCTGACTTGCCTCACATGCAGCAACTCCCTGAGTACAGATCAGATGACAGGCACCAGACCCAGCCAACTCACCCCCTGCTTTCCAGGCCTTCCAGAGGGCGGGCGCCCTTGAGGGGTCAGTGCACCAGCCTTAGCCCAGCCGGGATGCTGAGAATGTTTGCATGGAGCACGGGGACCTCACAGTCATTCTGCAGGGAAGCCACAGGTGCTTAACAGCGGGAGAGGAGCCCCTGCTCCCCCAGCAGGCCCCGGGTTGAGCCATCTGTGGCCACAGGGAGTGCCTGTGTCTGCCGGGAGTGCCTAGAGATGGGGAAGGGCAGAGAGAGAGAGTTGAGTTCAGGGCAGCTAGGGCCCGGATGTGAGGCCCGGCCCCACCGCTGACCCAGAGTCGGGTCTTCAAGGCTCTGCTTCACCTGCACCCCCACCCCTGCCCCTGCCGTGGGCCTCAGTTTCTTCATCTGTAGATGCTAGGATAGGCCTGAGCAGATGCCCGGATCCTGCTAGATCTAAGGCATGAGGACTGTGGGTTTTTTTTTTTTATCATCTACCATGTTTAGTGCAAATAAATATCTGCTTTCTGATTCCTTTATTTCCCTCCCTAATTTTTTATTTCTTTTTTTTTATTTTTTTATTTTTTATTTATTTGACAGAGATAGAGACAGCCAGCGAGAGAGGGAACACAAGCAGGGGGAGTGGGAGAGGAAGAAGCAGGCTCACAGCGGAGGAGCCTGATGTGGGGCTCGATCCCATAACGCCGGGATCACGCCCCTGAGCCGAAGGCAGACGCTTAACCGCTGTGCCACCCAGGCGCCCCCCTAATTTTTTATTTCTTGAGAAGTTAAAAAAAAATAAAATCTGACCATTCATAGCAACTAGCTAAAGGAGAAGACACACACAGTCAACAGAACCCCAGGCTCTGGAGAACTACCGTCCTGGGTCGGCCACACTTGCCTGCGTGACTGGGTAGAAGTCGCCCATCCCTTCCGAGCCCCAATTTTCCCATCTGTAAAATGGTTCACAGGCTGCTGTGAAGCGTGGTACGGGGTTGCTTCCAACACGGTTGGCTCACCTGAGTGGTCCCTGTGTGGCCTCTCAGCTCCGAAAGAGCCCGGCTCTGACTTCCGGCTTAGGGGAAACAGTACAAAGTCAGAATTGAGAAATCCGAGTGCAGATGTTGCTGACGCCTTGATGGGGTCATGACCCCAGGCTAAGCCCTCCCCTGGCTGGGCCTCTCTGTTCACTCTCCTTTCAAAGATGGGACTGCCAGGAAGTTGTCTCCTGCGTCCGTACCAGGTGGTTAAGAATGACTGGGCGGAAGGGCGTGTGGAGGATTGGCTGGCCCTGCCTGGCTTCAGCAGGAAGAGTACGGTGACTGATGGGCCATGCACCGTGGGAATGGGAGGTAGGGGTGACGTCTCAGCCTGCCGTCCCTGCCCCCCAGGCGGCCCTTAATGGCTCCTCTAGGTGTTTCTGGCTCTCCCTCAGCCCGAGCTCCTGCCGAATGCCAGGCCGGTGGTTTGGGGGCCTGGAGGAGCTCGGGTGGAGAGAGGGCAGTGGAGAGCACCTCTGTGTCTCTAGAGGACTCTAGCTGGTGATCCGGGGGTCCCGTTTCCATCTCCAGCTTCACCCCACCCCTGTCCTCCAGCGGCCCTCAGAGAACCGTCCCCGTGCTTCCCCTGCCCCACCTCGTGGCATCCGAGCCTTCGGAATTGCCGGCAAGAGCCTCAGGACAGAGCCAGGTGAAGGCCGCTGCCTGAGCGCCATCGTCCTGGGGTGGGTTTGTGAGCCAGGCTGCCGCAGGCACGACTCCCTGTCTCTGCACTGTCCTCAGCACTCCTCAGGCACCTTCCCCGCACGCAGGGCGGCTGGGGCCAGGGGGGAAGGCCGGCTGCGTTCCCGGGGAGAGCACATGGGGAGTGTGACCAGACCAGGGCCCCAGTCCTGGCCCTGCTAAATGCTCGGTAGCAGGGCCTCGAGCGGCCCAGAGGACCTCTCCGAGCGCCGGTGTCCGCGTCTGTAGTACCGTCCTGATAACTGGAACCCCTCAGAGGCTGTGGGATCCTGAGGCGTAAGGTGGGGTGAAGTAGAGAATCTAACGTCCGCCACACGCAAGCTCAGGACTCGTTTAGGTTCTCTTCTCACCCTGACGAAACACGCAGCAGGGGCAGCACGGCCCTGGGGATGCGGGAAAACCCAGTGACCTCGTCCAGGATCAAATGTGGCCTTCCTTTGCCGTTTGGGGAGAGAAGCTGTCAGAGCAAGTTCAGTGTGAGGTCATGAAGTTGGGGGGGGGCAGGAGGGTTCGGGCGTCATCCCATGCCCCGGAGGGATGGGGCACACCCCGATGCAGCTGGGATTCCCAGCACGGTGTGGGCTGGGACCACAGGCTGGCACTCTTGTCGGGGGCAGTACTGACACATGTTCTCCCAAGGAAGTTACCCCGCCCTCTGGCTTAGCGTGTGGGTTCCAGAACGGGCTGGCCGGCCACTCTGCAGGGCCAGCCCTCAGGAAGCCCCCCTCTGAACAGCGAGGGTCTGTCGTGTTGTCCCATTACCCACCGTTGACGGTGGGTGTTCCTCTAGACCAGGGCGGGTGCTCCGAGATGGGGTCGTGGAGAGAAGCAGGCCCACCCTTCTAGGAGCTTCGAGTGCCAAGCCAAAGCATCTGCCCCGTGTGGCCAGGAGGCTGGAGCCTCGTCACATCTTGGCATGGGGGCACTCCCTGAGTTGAGGAGGGAGGAACTGGATTTGGAAGAGCTGTTGTCCAGATCAGAATTTCCCTTTTCAGAAGCCGGTCTCCTGAGTGACTTCCCTTTCTCAGCTCCTCAGCCCGGGCGGGGGGGGGGGGCAGAGAGGGCTGCCCCTTCCGGGTTGACAGACGACAACCCCAGGCCCAGGGAGATAAAGTGGCCTCCCCCAGCCTCTCAGCCGGGAAGGTCTGTCAGGGCCCACCCCCTATCCGGGGGGCCTCACCCTGTGCGAGGGCTCACGCTGGCCCAGGGCAAGGGCCTGCTCCAGCTGCCTGGCCAAGAATGGGGAGCAGCTGGGCCTGGTCAGCTGCCTGGAGCTGCCTCTTCCCTCCCTCTGCCTTCCCATCTCCCGTCCCTCTGCCCTTCCCTGACTTCCCTGGGCTAGGGCACAGAGTCACTCTCCTCTGACTGGCTTTGCTCCACCCCCGCCCTCTTTCTCTGCCACCAAGTGGTGTGCCTAGTGCAGGGCACCCAGGAGTGGAGGAGCCACGTGCTGTGTGACCACAGGCCGTTCCTGCACCTCTCTGAGCTTCTGCTCCTTCACCTCTGAGACGAGGAGGGTGTCAGATTAGATCAGTGCTTCCCTAATCTCAGTCACTTCCATCCCATTTATACTACGTTGAAAATGTTTCTTTAATCCACTTTGGTCTGCCGTGGCTGCTCCCCAATTTAGCCTCCTGCTAAATAATTATTTCCACAGACTCGCAGTGATCATTGTTCTAGTGCAAGCACTTCACTGTGGACATGCACAAGTTGTGCCCACTGGCCACCTAAAGTCCTCCTTATTCCACCAAGAGTATAGGCATCACCCTTTGGGAAGCTTAGACTGGGTTAACGGGAGTCACTCCGAGGCCCAAGTTCCTCTGATTGGGGCAGGGTCACTGGGTTTTCAGCTCTTGCCACTGTGGGTCATGTGTATGCCCAGCAATGGTCGTCCATCCACCCATCCATCCATCCATCCATCCATCCAATGAGCAGTGCTGAGCGCCTGCTGGGTACCAGGCCCCTAGGGCCAGGGTCTGGGAACCCATAACCAGAAAACAGCCCCACTGATGGGGGAGGCAGATACAAAGACATAGCACTGGTCTAGTACCACCAAGATGGTGCATGACCGGGTCACTGGGGGCACAGGAATGGAAGTGAGTGGCTGTGCTGGGGGAAGTCAGCCAAGAGGGTGATGGTTGTGCCAAGCCTTGATAGATGAAGGGGGCCAGGAATTCTGGGCTGAGAAACAGAGGCAAAGACACGGAGGTATGATCTTCAGAACGTGGTCCAGGATGCAGGGAGCAGCCCATGTGGAGGACACCAAATGTGGCTCGAGTAGTGGGAGGTGGCGGCCGGGCCAAGGAGGACTTCGGAACCCCTGACATCTCTCCCTCCTGGAGTCTGAGAGCTGGTAAAGGAGCCGGAGGGGATCCATCTCCTGGACCCCCAGGCTCTCCCACCAGGCTGAGCAGTGGGTAGGTCCCACACTCGCTGGCCCTGGCGATGCCTTGGAACACAGCCTCTGCTCTACAGGCTGTAGGTGAGCTCCCCCCACCCCTGCTGCCAGCCCCGCTCGCCCCGGGGGATCTGAGCTGCAGATGTGCATGGAGATTGAATCATTTCTGCACACCACTGCTCACACAACTCCCCTGGGGACCCCGCCACTTGCCTGTGCAAGCTGTCAGGAGATGTACGTGCTTGAGTGCATCTGTGGCAGCCCTTGCATGCATGTGTGCATGTGTGTGCGTACCTGCACTTGAGTGTGCAAAAAGGTGTACGTATGTATGTGAGTGTGCACACACGTCTACAAATGCCTCTCCCCTGGGTGCGTGTGAGCAGAGTGTAGCAGTTAACTGGTTTGGCCTCAAACGTGAAAAATAAAACATCCTGATGTTAGTACAGCTGATGTTGGCCCACCACCCTAAGGAGCTGCCTCCGGGGCTCCAACAGCCCACATTTCCGTGGGGCAGCTAAGAGCACACTGCTCTCCATTTCCAGGGAGGAGCCTGCCAAGGGCCATCATGCTGTCAGGGAGCCAGCCAGATGGGTGCTTGTCCCACTCAGCCCTTGTCTCCCTCCATGCCCCCCTCTTTCCACCTCCACCGTCCTGCCAGACAGGGCATGGGACCAGGTGGTTCCCGGTATCCTTCCGGCTCTCGACATTCTGACTTTGCGCTGCCCCCCATGTGGAAGGGCGGCTAACTTCTCTTGCTAGGTACCACCAGGAGTCAACTCGGCCAGCACTCTGCTAGGTGGTGAGGGGTGGTGAACAGGAGCTTGGCCCTTCCGGACTTCCCTGGGTCAGAAGACCACACCGACTCGATGTCCCTAGCAGAGAACACCTAGATACGGCCTGAAGCCAAGCTGAGCCTAGGGGGTGAGAGGAGTGTGTGTGCAGTCTTAGGCTCCCCCAGACCAGGGGCTCCCCCTCCCGGAGTTTCCAGTTTCCGGGGCTGCCTTGGGACAGGCTTTGTAGTTTCAGGTCAAGCATTCGACACTTGTTGAGAGAGTTCCAGAGAGCTAGAGCTCCCGACACACGAATCCTAAGATGTTGGAGTTCGAAGGGCTGCCAAAGGTGGCCTGGTTTTCTGGGTAGGAAAACTGAGGCCTGGAGAAAGGTATCAGAGCAGGGTCCCCCCAAATTCCTCAAGCTGACTAGCTTTGCAAGTCCTACAGACACATGGCTGCCCTGACCAGGAGGGGGGCCAGGGGCCACAAGGGGGTGGGGGCTTGACTCCTTGAGCCCACTCCCCATTCAGAGACAGGCGGGCCACTGGGAAGGGCTGAGGCCTTGGGTGCACCCCGAGCCAGGCCGTCCCGTCGGCCATCTCCAGTTGGGAGGGAGCCCGGCTACCGTGGGCACTGGAGCTGCAGCCACGGAGGATTTGTAGCTACTTGTAAAGGCTTAAAGAGGCCCAAGATCTGAGGAGGGAGGCAGCAGCCAAGCCAAGCAGTGGTCCCGCGGCGGAGGGAGACCTCTGCTGGCTGCCGGGCATGCCACCTCCCCGTGCTGCCGGCTTGTGGGGAGCCCGGTGGCGCTGGGAGGGCCTTGGAAGTGGATGAGTTTGGACAGGTTGGATGGAACAAGGGGACATCTCTTTGGTCCCAGACACAGCCCTTGAGTGGGGACTTCCAGGAGGCTGACCTCCAGTCTTGGAGGAGTGGAAAGAAAAACACATGAAGGGTTAGAAAGGCAGAGCGTTTGAATCTCAGCCCAACACCTTCCTGGCTGTGTGACCCCGGGCAAGTTGCCTTTTAGGATTCAGTATATTAGCAATGCACGGGATCAGGCCTGCTGCCTAAATGTGGCGGGTACAGGACAAATGGGAAGATTCCAGACTGCCCCACAACGAGCAAACTCAGGTAACTCCTTCAGCCCACGCTTCCCCTCTCCATGCCCAGCACCCTTAGCCTTCCAGGCCTTCACCCTTTTCCTGTGTGGGCTGGAGCTGCCAGCCCCATCCATTCCTGGTGTTAATAACCAAAATTTTCCACTGCTCTCGGCAGTTTAAAAACGTCACCTCACCTGTGAATGTCTCCTTAATCAGCTGGACATTTTGTTCCTTTATAGATTAAGATGTATAGGACACACAGTTGTCCCTGTGATCTGTGATATCTTTCCTGCTAGCTTCCTTGCCAGTGTTCTAGGCCTAGACTAGGGGGCACTGAGCAGAAAGAAGAGCCTCTGGGTGCCAAGGTGGCTGCCTAGGTGGGTCTGGGCACCTGATGCCTGCTTTGGGCTTCCCCGCGTGGGCTGAGTGCCCCCTCAGTCTCCAGAAACAATCTGCCAGCCATTCAACAAACATTTATCAAGGCCCTGCTAGAGCTCTGACCCTAGATAAAAATGCTGTGTCCATCCTGGGAAAAGTCTACCTAGAGATAGAGTCTTGTGAGGTCGCTTGATCCCCGCTCACCATCCTGCTCTACAAATGGGAAATCCAAGGCCTAGAAAGCCAGAGAAGTCTGCTCGAAACTCCTCTGTTTGGGGCACTCAGGTACTCATTGCAGGAGGAAAGGGCCCTAAAGAAAGAGCCCCACAGTGCAGGTTTCCAGCCCTCTGGGTACTTAGCTTCATCAACAGCGCCCCCTGCTGGCCGGCTGCGCACCATGGTTTGTCCCTGGCCCCAAGAGCCCTCTAGGAGCTCTAAGAGCGCTGGCTGGGACTCTGTACAAGTAAACCCAGGAGGAGAAACTCAGTCCCTGCCTGGGGCACCTACAGGGGTAGCAAGGGGAGCGACTCTTCTCCCATGACACATGCCTACCGCACCACAGCAACCTCCAGGGGGGACCCCGGCCCCTCCCCACTAGCTGCCCCAAAGTTTAGGTTGCAATGCGAAAGCCAGGATTCTAGAGCTGGCTGCTAAAACCTCTGAGCCTTTGTTTCCTCATTTGTAAAGTGGGGCTACAGTAACAACGTCTGTATATGCCCAGTGCCTGGACCAGACCCTGACTTAGAGGAGGAGCTCAGCAAATAGTCACTGCTGGGTCGCATAGAGGAAACATTGGCTTGGCCCCAGAGAACGGTTTCATTCTGATCTCTCCGTGGTTCAGAGACCTGCCATAGGACCCAGCACTGTATAGATATCAAAAAGTACTTACTGGGTGAGTTGGAAGCATGCATGGGTGGGCACATGGAGACTAGAGGTGTTTCGGTGGATGCATGGATAGGTGGATGGATAGGCAGATGGACAGACAGGCATGTAGATGAAAAAATGATGGATGGAGAAGTTGGCTACCTGGGTGTATAAACGTGTGATCAGTGGGGTGAATAGAGGGATGTTGGAGGGTAGAAAAAAATGTGGGGCAGTACCCCCACTTTTACCTTTTTGTGGGAGAGCTCCAAGGAAGAGTGAACCCAGAAAGCGTTTATCAAAAGTACAAATGCCCAAATGACCCAGAAACTCCACTTCTAAGAATATGCTCTCTAGATTAATTCACACGTGGGTGATGTGGCCGATATAAAAGGTGATCTTGCAACCCCGTTTGCAGTCTGAATGTGGGGACGGCTTCAGTCTGCAGCATGAGCCCCCTGAGCAGAAGGGCCTCAGCCAGGGCCTCGGGCCTTAAAGCAACGCCTGGCAGGGGTGGACATTCAGAATTTGGTTGGATAAATGATTCCTCAGTACCTAGGAAGACTGTGCTGCCATTAAAAAATGAAAAGGCTCTTTACAGCTTGATGTGGAATAAACTTTGAGATATGGTTAAGAGAAGAAAAACAAGGTCCCAATAGTGTGTACAGAAGGCTATCATTTTATGTGGTTTTTTTTTTTAAGGGGTGGCAGGGGATAGTATGCACAGATCCTTGCTTCTCTAAGATGAGACCCTCACGAGACTAGTGACATGGGTCCTCCCAGGAAGGCCATCTGGGGGCAGGGGACGGGGCCAGCACTTCACTGGGTACCCTTGTGGACTTTGATTTTTGACCCAGGCAAATGAGTTGCCTTTTCAATACAAACAGAACAATAGGCCGAGCTTTGAAGGAGCTGTGAGGTGGAGATATCCTCGGAAGTGTAACCAGGCCTTTCTTCTCCAGGTTGGGCCCAGACATGCTCTGTGGGTAGTGCCCTGGACCAGGGTGCTCGCCCGGGGTCAGAAAGCCAGGACGTGGAAGCAGACAGGCTCCTACTAGCCATGGGGACTTGGCTGATCTCAGAGCTCAGACCTCAGTTTCCTCGTCTGTAAAATGGAAATAATTCTAGTCTTACAGAGGGGGCATGAAGAGTAAAGGAGAGAATACAGAAAGTGCCTGGTAAATGGGACCTTTGGTGACACAGCTGGAGATGAGGGGACTTCCAGGGGGCAGTGCCACAGGAGAGCAGAGAAGGCTGGGGGCCAGAGGCCTCTGTCCAGCACCCTGTGTCTGTAGCCTGAAATGCCCACTGGGTTATGGGAGAGCGAACCCAGCGGCCATGGGCAGACTTCTGCTTTGGCCCAAGGACCTGGACCACTGAGCAGTGGGTGGACTCTCTCCTCTCTCTCCAGCTTTCTCTCTCCCTCTCTCTCTCTCCATCTCTGCCTTTGCCATTGTGGCCTCTCTGGAGAGGCCTGGGGACTCTCTGAGCTTTCTGGAGCTGAGGGGGCTTCCTCCACTTAGCTTCACCCCCCCAGAAGGAAGTCACATTCATGTTAGAGTCAGGAAGAGAGCCTGGTGGCCGTGACATCTGTGGACCCTGCCCCCTGAGCCATGAGCTGAGCCCTAGTTCCTGGTTTGGGTTCTGATACTGGCTCCCTGTGCCCCCGTGGGTAACTCCCGTTCCCCTCTGAGCCTCAGTTTCCTTGTCTTGGAAGAATGGAATCAGGGTTCATAGCGTGAAGATCTCGAAAGCATGGGGGTGTGGGGTGGGGGGATCGTGGTACCCATGGCAGGTTGCTGTACGTGGGAAGACCCCTCCACGTGTGTTCGCACACATGCACGCACACACACACACAGCCACGTCAGGTAGGATAAGCCCTGAACTGGGGATCTGAAGATGGGGTTGCCATCCCCACCAGCCCCCCCAACACACGCACGTGTGTGTAGAAATGTGTGTGCCCGAGTGTGCTACTCCATGTCCCATGGCGCATATGCGTACCCAGTGCTGACAGGAGTCATCCACAAAGAGCACCCAGGAGCACCTCCTGCCCTCAGCCCAGATGGGCTTCCCCGTGGGCCGAGCAGCTGTGGCCGAGGTTCCTCCCTCCAGCATGGGGCTGGCTGGGACAGAGGCCACCACAGCTCACAAAGGGGCCTCGAACCTGCTGGGAGCCACTGGGGCCAGCATATCCGTGTTGAGGCCAGAGGGCGGCTGTGAGGCTGTCAGGCTTGGTGCAACCCCAGTGACACCCACTGTCTTCTGTCTTCACAGGCTGGACAACGTTCATGGCTCTCGGGTAGAACCCAGTGAAACGGCCAGAATGAATTCTATGGACAGGCACATCCAACAGACCAATGACCGACTACAGTGCATCAAGCAGGTGGGTGTGTGGCCTGCACTCCCGCCTCCTCCCCTGCCCAGCATGGCCCAGCTGGCGAGAGCAGGGCAGGCAAGGCAGACAGAGCGGGGGGTGGGGGAGGGTGCTGGCCTGCACTATGGAGCTGGGCTTCTTGGGTACTGGCTGGAGGTGATGGCAAGTCAGGGCTGACTGCCCGGGTCTCTCTGACCACCCCGTGAGAACATTGCTGGCATAGACAGGCCTAACGCTGACATCACACATCAGGGTTCATATGCCAGCTCTGCCCTGTCCCTCTCCTCCCCCCCCTTCCCATCTGTGTGATGTGGGGCGAGCATCATGCCTTCTCTGGCTCTGCTGTGCCATCTGGGCCACTGTAAAGGGGTAGTAAAGTACTTAGTCTCCTTCCCAGACCTGAGCTCCCCGCCCCTCTGCTTCTGTGGTTCTCCATAACGAAACAGAAAAGAAAAAGTTCTGGGAAATTAGAGCATCTTACAGAAAAGGAAACTGAGGCACGGAGAAGAGAAGGGAGCTGAAGTCACACAGCCCAGCTTCACCCATGCTGGGAGGGCCTCATCCCCCAGGACGGCACGCTCCCTCCCCTGCCCATGCTCACACCACGTTCGGGAGGCGATTTGCCTGCCAGCATCCTCTCTGGACTGTTCAGAGGTGGGGCGTGTTCTAGGTGGGCTCAGAGCCCCCCCCCCTTTAAGAAGCCTGGTTGAGCCCAGGCTGGCGGGCACCCCCCAGTGTTGACCAGGAATGGTGCGCAGTCCTCTGGGCACAGCCTCCTTGCAGCCCTGTGTGGCAGCGTCTATGCAGACTCCTGAGTGTTACTGTACTCCAGGAGGGAGCGATATGGTAGAAGGGGCATGGGCTTTGACATCAGGGACCTGGGCCCAAATCCTCACTCCTCCATATGGCCACACTGTAGTCTCAGGCCTGTCCCTTTGTTTCTCCGAGCCTCAGTTTCCCCACGCTTCAGTTTCCCCACCTGTCCCATGGTCCAGGCTGTCATGGGGTTGCAGGGGCTGTTGTCCTCAGTGTCTCAGCAGTGGGGAGGGAAGCGCAGGGGTGAGGCCCCTGGCTTCGGCAGCTTAGCAAGACACTGGGTCACCAGCATGGGCCACTGGCCTCAGGACCCCTGGGGGGCAGAGCTCCCAGCCCCACCCCTACAGCCTGCCCTCCCTGAGCGCCAGTGGAGCTGAGGCCAGTCCTCGGGAATGAGGGTGTGTGTCCTCTCATAAATACCAAGGAGAGCCCTCTCGGAAGCCTGGGCTGGGTCTGAGGAGAGGAAATTGAAGAAGACTTGTTACAGATTGAACCCAGCCTGAACAGCTCCCCCAAACACCAATTACGCCTCTGCTCACGGTCACAGAATAGAAGCCAGACGGTGCCCTCCCTCCAGCCCTGTGCTCGCCTCCTCCTCGGGGCTCTCTGCGAGGCTCTCTCCCAGCTCAGCCTGGGGCCCAGCTTCTCCCAGCCCTGAGGGACCCGTGGTCCGTGGCCTCCACCCCCAACAGCACAGTCACGCCCCCCGGCATGAACCCCTCCTAGCGCCAGGCACACAGCTCCTTCTGAGACCTGCTCACCACCTGACCTTTCTCCCGTGCCTGGCTCTGCATCCCCAGAAATAAGGGCACCCTTTACCCCCTCGGAGCATGGTCCACGGGGCTCAGATTTGCCAGTCAGCCAGTCCGAGCCCCCATTCCACCACTTGCTAGCTACCTGACCCTGATTAAGCCGTCACTTCACCCCACTCGGTCCGTAGAATGACATCATAAGGGGCGCCCAGCCGGTGTGTGCCAGGGCGCCTGGAATGCCAGGGATCTCCCCGGCTGCCCTCCCCTGGCCTGTCCGTCCCGCGCATGCGCACACACACACACTCCTAGAGCTCTGCACTGTGGCCAGACCCTGATGCATTTGCGGGGGTGAGCAGGCTGTCCGGACGCCCCCTGCGCCATCCAGAGCTCCCGACACCCCCCACTTCCCCCTCCACACCTCCAGTCAGACACAGCTCAGCACTTAACATCTGTCTGCTCCACGGCTGCCCCAGCGGGCGGCGCGTCTGGCTGAAGACTGTTGATTCTCAGACGTCCTCTATCCTAATCAGAAGAGAAAGGCGAGCAGGTCTGTGTGCTCTGAGGATGACAGATGTGTTGGCTGGGCCTCGCTCTGGCTGGTGGGTCTGTGGCTCCCATCGGGGGCTTTGCAGCCTTGGACTCCCAGCCCTGCCTTACTTGTACAGCATAGCTTCCCACACACACACACACACCCACCCCACCCTGGTTCTAGCTGTTGCTCACGCTGGCCATCCCCCAAGCACCCTGCTGCCTCTCTTCCCTCCGGGCCTCTGGCTCAGCTGCCTTTCCCCCGTCTCAGCCTCATGTACTGGGAGAACCAGTGCCCTGTCTACAATGGGCCCCACTCAGAGGTCACAGACACATCTGGGCTGCACATGCAAAGCCACACAAATTGGCTAATTCCTGCACAGCCCCACAGGCCCTTCTGAGCACCTGCACTCCCCATCGCTGAGCCCCACTGCTCCTAGGCACCCAGCTGCCTCACCCACCCTGCTCTTTCTCCCTTGAGCCATCGGCCCTATGTGGTACGTATCAGGCCTCCCACCAGGCTGAGCTCCTTGAGGGCAGAGAATGTGCTGTATTCATCTCAAAGTCAACAGAGCCTAGTGCAGCCCCAGGCCAGGGCTCACATAAGTTGAGGGGGAGCAGGGGAGGGGTGAACTGGCCGATCGATCGCTGAGAGAATGAGTAGAAGAGTGGATGGATGGACATAGGGATGGGCAGTTAGGTAGATACAGATGATGAATGGATACATGGATGGATGAATGGATGGACAGGAGGTTGGATAACTTCTGGATGGGTAGATAGGTAGGTGAATGGATGGATGGGAAATGAATAAAGCAGTGAACATTCGAATGGGTAGATGGACAAGGGGATGGATGGATGGGTGGATGGATGGACAGATTGTTTGGTTCACAAATGGACTATTAAGAAGACGTATTCATCACTTGGTCTGGGTAGCCAGTCCCACAGGTCTAGGCTTTGGTGTCCCCCAATCCTCCTGCCCCAGCAGACTCAGTGGCCACTGGCTATAGCCCAGATCTTCCTAGGAATTGTGGAGACAGGCAGACCGTCTGGTGGGAGGTGCAGCATTAGTATCCAGGGAGGCTTCTGTCTATGATTCACATCTGTGCTCCCATCCCCAGACCATCCAAGGCTGGCCAAGCTCCCCCATGGAGCCCTGTCCATGCCACATGCTGCTAGGGACCTGTTCGGAAGCGGCCAGGTGGCCCGCCTATACCAGAAAGGACCATCCTTTGGACAGTTAATGGCTCACCAGCTGTTTCTGTGGGGGCCTGGCCTTGTGCCAGTCGTGAGAGTTCCAGAGGTGAACAGGGCACTATTTCTACTCTCCAGAAGCTCCTAGGACAGAAGGAGCTGTAGAGAGGTCAGAGCAGTAGCAGTCATGGGACTGTTATGCTTTACATTGTTCCTCGACCATGTGGCAGCCCTGCAGGCTGTCAGCACCCCATTTTACCAGTGAGGGGTCTGGAGCTCAGGAACCCGCCCAGGACTGTGGGGCTCAGTGGCTAAGATGGGGTTTGATCCAGGCCACTGATTTCTGTGCAGTGCAGTGACCTCACAGTCGAAACGGGAAACAGAAGCACAGAGAAGGTCAGGGGCTTGGCCAAGGCCACAGAGCCACTGAGCAGCAGCCCCTGAACGGGAGGGAGGCCTGTGTTCTTTCTACCAGTGAGCCGCACCCACCAGGGACCACCCAGAGCCCAAGCTGAAGGCCACGTGAGCTGGCTGGTGTCAAGGTGGAGAAGCTTGCAGGTGGGCTGGGCAGGATATGGAAGCCTGCATGCTCGGGGGCCAAAACAAAACCGGGCCCCTGAGACTGGCCTCAGAAGCCATTTGTGAGCCCAGGGCCCCAAAGGGGGTGCCAAGGGTGAGGGTGCTCTGGGCAGGCAGCTCTGAGAGCAGCCGGTGGTGGCTGCTGACCCTGCTAATTGGGTGTGACATCACATAAATAAACGGAATAACTCAGTTAGCCGAGAGAGGCTGCCGGGCAGGGAATTAGCCAATTTGCATGGCTTTCCACATGGAGCGGACGGCCCCCCTGCCCGTGGCCCCGGGGGTGGGGGGGCGTGTTAGGGAGCACAGGGCAGAGGTGAGGACTCCCCGCTGCCCTCTCAAAGGGCCCTGTCCCCCATGTGGAGGCTCCTCCCGTCTCCTACACGTCTTTGCAGAAAGAGCCTGTGTGAGCCAGGGCCGAGAGGTGCCAAGTGCAGCTGTGCTTCCCGGGGAGCCTCCGGGAGCCAGAGTCAGGGCTGGGGGCAGCCCCACGTGGGAGCACCCCACGCGCCAGGCGCCCTGCCAGGGGCCGCATGAGCCTCGTCTTGTCTAACCCTCTCCGGCCCCGCGCTGGAGGGCTGTGCCGCCGCTCGCTTGCCCTCTTTCTCGCCCTCACCGCCCCTTCCCCAAGAGGCACCATGTTCTAATTCATTTCACTGTCTTCCAACCATTTTTAAATCTTTCTTGCACGAACCACGTTGTAAGAATAGTCATGAAACCCTTCGCAAAAGAAATAAAAATTCCCGCCACCAAGCCGTGATGGGTCATCCCCCTTTTACAGATGGGACAGTGGAGGTTCGGGAAGGTGAGGGACTGCCCTGGGTCAGCAACTAGCAAGAGGTGAAAGCAGAGGGAGCCCCCGGGGCCCTGCCCCACAGAGGCTCCCACTGTACATTCCATTCCTTCCCAATTCGGGGACCTGGCAGCTGCGAAGACCCCTCCCCGCCGTGGCTTCAGGCAGACGTGTTGCAGGTTAGGGTAGAGTGCCCACCCCAGGGGAAGCTACTATTCCTGTCTCTCCCAGCAACAAGACAGCAGGGGCCTTAGAAGGTCCCAGCATCCCTTTTGCAGTCGGCTTGCGCTCGGACCTTTGCAGACACACCCTAGGTGTCCCGCTGGGGAACCCACAGTCTCTGACACCCATTGCTGGAATTCCAGCTCTGCTCCTAACCTGCTGTGTGACCCTAAGCAAGTCACTCATCCCCTAGACTAAGGCTCAGCTCAGCGGGCCCTGGGAAGACCTACACGGGAGTTAGAGAATGACTACCCCCACCCACCACGGCAGCCCTGTGGCCTGGGTCTGAAGCAGCATCTAGAAGGTTGGCACCAGGATTCAGTCTCTGCTGACTCAGATCCCGTGACTGGGAGGGGCTCGAGCTCAGGCGTGGACCCCTCCCGGCAATGCCAGCAGCCCCCGAGCCTAGCCAGACTGGGCCTGGGAAGTCTGGCTTTGGGGAGCTAAGCCACATATGCCAGACCCTGGTGTGAGAAGATCCTGGGCACAGTGTGCTTATAGTTCAACTCCTAGGCAGGGTTTGGCCCAGAGACCTCTTTGTAACCCCCCTGACCCTCATGGCTGAGCTTCCTCTGAAGCCAGAGCTGGTGGGCATCTAGACCTGGGCTGTGCTGGTGGTGGTGGTTAGTGGGAGAGGCCTTCATCAAGAAGGAATCTCCAGGGCTAGCCTGCCCTGGCTTGGGAGAGAGCCGGCCCTCAAGCACAGGGGGCCACAGGCCACCCTCCTGAATGCTGCAGAGTTCCCCTGCCCCCCACAGCCAGCATCCAGAAAACACGTTAAGTTGTCTTTCTTTAGACCTTGGTTTTCCTATCTTTGCAATGGGGCTATGAATCCCCATCCTGCAGGGATTGAGTGGGATGGATGCACAGGGGAAAATGAATGACAGGTTGTTTAAGTTTCACCCCCAGTGAGGCCTGGGGTCTTCGCCATCCCTGACCCACATGCTGCCCTGCTGGCCTTGCTGCTGGAGCTTCATGCCACCTCCTTCCCTCTCCCACAGCACCTACAGAACCCCGCCAACTTCCACAATGCCGCCACTGAACTGCTGGACTGGTGCGGAGACCCGCGAGCCTTCCAGCGGCCCTTCGAGCAGAGCCTGATGGGCTGTTTGACGGTGAGTCTGCGTCCCCGCTCCCCGCCCCGTCCACCGACACTGGTGCCCTGGGAGGACGCCCCGGGGGCTCATGTACCTGTCCAGATGTCAGAGAGGCCGCAGACAACAGAGGATGAGAGCTGGCCACCAGTGCTGGAAGGGACAACTCCCAACATACACCTTCGGGGAAACCAGTGTGATGGGGAGATCCGGCCCTCAGGATGGTGTGGGCAAGCACAGGGCCTACTTGGGGGCGTTCTAAGTCTGATGAGGGTACGTGCTACTCCCTAAGCAAGGTGGCGTCACGGAGGGTTTTTAGCCATCGTTTTCCCCAGTCGTTCATTCATCCAGTTGGGCAAACATCTACTGAGCTCTTTTTATAGTCATCCATCCTGCTATCCATTCATAAAGCTTTTATTGAGCTCCTATTATATCCATCCATCTATCCAAATAAACACTGATTGATCCCTCATTTATCATGTCTGATCCCCTCTGCTAAGCCCTAGGAAATCACAGAATAAGACTTTGCCAAGCCCGAGTCCCTCTTTCGCGGGGGAGCCTGATGTAGAAAGAGAGGGCCAGAGAATTGTGTGCAAGGGAAAAGCAACAGCGAGCAGGGAAGTGCTGACGGCCTGGGAGGTGGGGCGGAGGGTGGAAGACTGAGGGAGGGAGCCCCAGACACCCCTGCTGGATTCCCGAGCAGCGGGGCAGAGTGAACACATTCTAGGCACTTGGAACAGCATGTGCAAAGGCCCGGGTGGACAACAGAGCCCAAAGAGCTGAAGTTCGCTCAACTCAGTGAGGGCCCAGGACGTAGGCTGGACAGAGGCCAGGCCGGGAGCCTGTGGCATGATTGGCCGAGGCTTGGGAATGACCGCAGCCATGTGACCTGCCTCCGTAAGCCTGAGCGAGGCTTGGTGGCCAGGGAGGGCAGCCGCTCAGAAGGCCCTGAGTCAGCTTGGAAGAGAACATGGGTAAACAGATTGCCGCAGAGCCCAGCTACCCCAAGGCTGGGGAGGAGGGACCCGAGGTGGATGCCTGGCCAGGACGAACAATAGGTAAAGGGCGGGGGCACCGTGTTCTCTGAGAAGTTCCAGATAGGAGGGAGGCGAAAGGCCCAGCGTGGCCCTGGCCTGGAGCAGGAGGAGGAGTGACACCATCCATCGATAGATAGATCGTGGGCCATCCTTACAAAGCACCCTTCTGTGCCTGCCACTGAGCTGGGCCCATGACATACCCCTTCTCACGGAGTCCTTGCACTCCATGAGGCTGGCCCTGCCATCATCCCCATTTTATAGAGGAGGAAACTGAGGCTGGCTGGGATGGCTTCCCAAGGTCACACAGCCAAGACCCCACTGCCTCTAGAGGAAATGCTCCTGGTCCGTAGGGATGTCGGCCAGGAGTGCAGCCGAGACCCTCAGAGGTCCTCCATTTGTTCAAGGCTGATGCCATCTAGCCCCCTGGGAACCACCAGGCCAAATCATGTGGCTGCCTACACAGCCCACCCTCCTCATCTCCAGCGCCCTGGGCTCCCCTCCCTCTACCAGCTCCTATAATCCTCTTTGCAGGGATCCTGGTTCAGGCTAAGCCCCATGGGCAAGGACAGATGTTACCAGCCCCCCCCCCCGTTTCCATCCCAGCTGCTGGCAGCCATAAGTAGGAGGTGGGGACCATGCACAAGGTGTGGACAGACTGGCCACCACAGTCCCCCAGCACCCTGTTTCCCAAGCCTGACCCTGCCTGTGTTGTAGGGATTCAGACGTTGGCCCTGGACAGGCTGGATGGGCATGGGGGCACGAGCTGACCAGTGACTGGCCCTGCTCCAGCCCTGTCACTCATTTATTCAGTTGACAAACATTCACTGAGGCCCTGTGCTCACTGGAGGCAGACCAGCAAGCACGGTGGACCTCTCTCAACCGTGTACGTTCCAGTGGGGGTTGGGGGAGGTGGGCTCTAAACACTAAAGGAGGAAATAAGGACATACACCAGCGCCCTGTGAGAGGAGGTGGGGTGCTGGTCGGGAAAAGCCTCCTGAGGGGGGTAACCCACACCTGAGACCAGAGTGGCAAGAAGAACTCAGCCAGGAGAAGGGAGGGTCTCCAGGCAAAGAGAACGGCTAGTGCAAAGGCCCTGAGGCTTGAATTGTTCAAGCAACAGAAAGACGTCTCAGGGGGCACCTGGGTGGTTCAGTCAGTGAAGCGTCCTTGGCTCAGGTCCTAATCTCATGGCTCATGAGATCGAGCCCCTACATGGGGCTCTGCACTCAGTGGGAGTCTGCTTGGATATTCTCTCTCTCTGCCCCTTCCTCTGCTCACACACACACACACACTCTCTCACAAATAAATAAATAAATCAAGAAAGAAAAAAGGAAAGAAAGGAAAGGAGGGAAGGAGAGAGACAGAAGGGCATCTCAGATGGCTGGAGCGCAGGAGAGGGAGAAGGGTACAAGATGAGGACAAATAGGGAAGCAGAAACATGCCAGCACAGGACCTGCAGGCCGAGGGAGAGGAGTGGATATTATCTGAAGATTGACGGGGGGCCCTCGAAGGATCTTCAGCAGCTGAGTGGTAGGATATGATTTATGTGAGGACAGGAGCACTGAAGGGGAGCATCCCAGGAGGATAGGCTAGAGGGATTTTGGAGGTCTTCCTGGAGGAGGGAGCCCAGGGAGGAGCCTGTAGGATCTGGCTAAACAGCGGGAAGGCCGTGGCTTCCGGGGCAGGGATGACGGTGTGGACAGAGGCACAGTGCCAGGTCTTCTTCCCCTCTCCTCGTCGCAAGCCAGTTTATGCACACACTTGCTTGAATGGTGGGCTTTGACCCCCGCCTCTCTGGCCTGCTGCTTAGCCAGAAAGGGGCCTTTGGTTCACCCACCACAGTGGCAGAGATGTTGAGCTTGACTGTCCCTTGGAGCTCAGTAGAACCAGCGGCAGGAAAGTGCAGGGAATGGGGAGGTCATAGCAGACCCCTTCGGTACCCAAGGCACTTTCCTGGGCCCTGTCTCCTGGCATCCTTAGGAAGACTGCAGGCCAGGCAGGGAAGGGATCTTCACTTCTGCTTTACAAACAAGGCAACTGAGAAAGGGGGAGCAGCTCGCTAGAGCCCTAGGCTGGTACTACTGACCCCCCAAGGCCCTGCTGCTGGTCCTCCTGTCCCCCTGCACATCCTCAGCCGTGTCCCATTGGAAAGGAGGGGATGTGGGAGGTCAGAGACTGCAAGGGGCCTAAGCAGGGCAGAGCTGCTGAGCTCCCCCCAACACGGGCACCCCTCACCATCTAGGTAGCAGGGCGAAGTGCTCCCGGTTGCAGCAGCCCCCTGGGTGACCCCTGGGAACGAACTTCTGTGGATCTGGCTTACTTGGAGGATAGAAATTAAAAGCCACTTAGCTTCAAGCAGTAAACAGGCCCATTTTTGTCATACTGGGGTGGGCCCTGGGGTGAAGAGCTGCTGGCAGTCCACTACCCCACGCTCTAACCCCACAATGAAGAAGTGTGGGAGCCCTGAGGCCCCTCCCAAGGAGTGAGGGCTGTGAGCTCTGGTCACCACTTGCTTTTCAAACCAGGTTTTTCCTGACCGTGCTGGCAGCTTACTTCCCGGCCCCTCCCTGAGCAGCAGGGCTGAGCCCCCTGTCTGAGTATCCCCCTCAAAATGAGGCCTCTCTGGACTCCCTCCTTCTTCCTCCCCTAAGGTGGAACATGCTTGATATGCTCAAGGAACAGAAAGGAGGAGGCCAGAGAACAGGAGAGGGGGACAGGAAGGAGAGGAGGTGGCAGAGGGAAAGAGAGGCCAGCTAGCCTAACAGCGGTGCCCCCCATCTCTCCAGGGAGAACTTGCCCATAGCGGCAGAGAATTCACCGCTGAAGCTGTCAGGGTATGTTCACAAATAACGTTCGTTGAGCTGTGTGCCTGGTCCTGACTCTCATCTCCATAAGGAGGGCATTTCACAGATGGGGAAACTGAGGCCCAGAGAGGCTGAGTCACTTCGGTGAGGTAGAACAGCTAGTAAGTGGCAGAACCAGAAGCCCATCGCATGCCTGACTCCAAAGCAGCAGCAGCAGCCACAGATACCTGCCCGCCCCCGCACTGAGAGGAACAGCAGAGTGGGGAGAGGGCGCTGCCCTGAGGGGCTTCTGTCAGAGCCATGAGACAGCACGGGGCACATGGAACTCAGAGCCCACTGCACCCGACCCTGGCAATAGAGGACAGCCTTGCGCTTTTACAGAGGAGGAACCTGAGGTTCAGAGAGGTTGGGTAACTTGCCTTAGGTTGCACAGTACAGGGTAGAGCAGAATTGGAATATGGGCCCGGCATGCTTCCAGTTCTCCTGACTCCCTCAGAGGATGTCAGAGTCCAGCCCCCGTGCCTGGAACAGAAATTCCTTCTCGCATACCGCCGACAGCTTGTCCTGCTTCGTAGCCAGGAGGCTCACTGCTTTTCAAGGCAACACACTCCCTCTGTGGGACTGACTGGTCGCCTGACCTTGAGCACACGCCCTCTGTCATCGCTGGGCTTCAGTTTCCCTCTCTGACACAAGGGGCTGGACTACCTGACCCGTAGCTCCCCCTGGGCCCCGGGGTCTGGGTCCCAGAGCGCCAGGAGCTGGCTGGGCCTGAACAGCCAGCAGAGGGCAGCAGCGCTGCGGCCTCTCCCTGCCAGCCTTGGTGGAGGAGGGGTCTTCCTGGCCCACCCACACACAGCACCCTCCCTGGGGGTGCCATGCCCACTGAAGTGGGGGCAGGCTTCAGAAACACAACCGGCTACTCAGTGAAGTCCACCCTCCCCCACACGGTCAGCCAGACCCACCTCACAGGACTTTCCCGGGGGTCCTCAGGCTGGGCCAGAGGAAGTCAGGGGGTACGCATAAGGTCTCCAGGGCCTCAGAGTCCAGCTTAGCCATACTGTGCTGTGCTGCCCTTCAGCAAGGTCCTGCCCTCTCTGGGCTCGGTGAAAGTTGGCTGTTGCCAATGACCCTTCTGAATGCTAGGGGCTCAGGGGATTTGTGACAAGCAGACATTCCCAGGCCTGCAGGACAGCCCTTATACCAGCACTAGGCCCCTCTTGCTCAATTGAGCAAGCTTTTTTGTTGTGTTTTTTGTGTTTGTTAAACCCAAAAAACAGGATTAGCCAGTATTGGCCAAACGGAGGGACCTTTGCCTTTCTGCCTTCAACACAGGGCCTGAGGCTTCTTCTCCCTGCAGTTGGGGGTTATGACCTTAACCCTTTGTGGACTGAAAAAGAGATCCTCTCATGGAAAGAGCCTGGACATTGTAGCCTGACTGCCGGGCTCTATCGTGGACGAGACTCGTAACCTTTGTCTCATAGCCGTACTCAGTTTCCTCCTCCGTGAAACAGACACAATAATACCACCTTGTGGAGCCTTTGTGAGAATCTGGCACTTCACTGCTTACAAAGCGTAGCCCTCCTGCTGGGGAACCAGCATTCCTCATTACCGTTTGCCCCCCCAAAAAAAACTCCCCCCCCCCCCCCCCCCCCGTCAACAATTCCACCAACAGCAGCCTCACTGATACACTTGTCCAAACAAATTATCTATGCTCACTCACATCCACCCCAAGGTTCCGCCAAAGAAAAGGCCACCATAGTCAACATCTAAGCTGAAGTGACTCTTCTGGACCCACTATGGTGAGTCCCAGCTCTGCCTGATCTTGGGGACCTGCCTTAGCCTGCCCCCCTCACCTGCCTCACCTGCTAAACGGACAGTGCCAGTCTCCCAGACCTGAAGTGTTCAGCAGGCCACAGAGAGCTAGTGACGTTGGTTTTTCTGCTTGGACAGTGAAATGAACAGTGGGAATGCCCTGCCCTGAGGTGGCCCAGAGCCTCTGGTTCAGGGGGTGTATGTAGCGGCAGAGTGTGCTGTAAGAACTACAGTCAGGGGCAAATAGAGCCCATGGAAAAGAGGCCTGAAGGAACAGAGGAGCTCTGCGTCAGGGGCTCCTGTTTGCAGCAGAGAAGCTGAGCAAACATTCAAGCCTGAGAGGTCCTTTTTCCTCCCTGCCCTGGGAGTTCCCGGGAGGTGGGGGGCAGGGAAACAGCACCCCATTCCAAGAGGCTGTGGTGGCCCTGAGAAGAGGGCGTCCACTGGCTCCTCCCTGGTTCACCATGCGCACTCCATCCAGGCCTTAAGTGTTCACACTTTTTAAATGACAGTGTTGGCCTAGATTAGCAGTTTTCCCACCCTTTGAGCCCTTGTAATGAACCCTTAAATAGAAACAGATAAAAGCAGATAATGGGGAACCTACTCTAATAGTTACAGGTGCCAGGCCAAACCCCATGGCAGCCCGAGGCCCTCAGAGGACCTCCGAGTGCCTCTGGAGCAGGTGGTCTCCAGGGGCTTGCTGACGGAGTCTTCCCTCTCTTGAAAGAGTGAGCGCCCACATCTGGGAGCGCTCCTTTCCCACTCAGCCGTAGCCGCTCCAGCTGCTTCCTGCACCGACTCCGTTTTCCAAGGTCCTTCCTTCTTCATAAGGAAACCTCATTTTGTTGCTACTAATGAGGGAGGCGGGCAGGAGGGAGCAGGTCCGGCTGTGGCAGGACACCTGGGACTGTGCGGGGAAGGAGTGAAGCCTGATGGGTGTGACCCTGCGGAGCCGTGGGGGGCCTCCCCAGAGCACCCGCCCCACGCTGCCCCCAGGGACTGACAGCCCTCCCAGTCCCTCACCTCTCCCCCTTCTGGCCCATACTTTAGAGCTTCTCAAGGAGAAGGGAGGGACCTCGGGGCTCCAAATCCACAGCTGTTAGCAAGTTTCCATCGACCCCCTGATGGAAGCCTCCCGTGCGCCGAGCAGGTGCTTTGCGCTGGAGACGGACTCCAGATGAGCAGGAGGGCCCTGTGGTCTCTCGGCCCGGGCCTGGCACAGAGCCGAGCACTGAGGAGCACAGACCTGTCCATCTGGAGAAGCCTTAGCAGTCTGTCCGGCAGCTCCAAGCTGCAGCTCTGCGGAGCGGTGTGTCCTTAATCCGTGCTTCTCCTCAGGCACAGGTTTTGACTCAGGAGGGGACCATGCCCGGAATGGTGAGGGCAGCGAGCACCCACAAAGGTGGGTGCAGGAGCTTGGGGAGGGGATGGGGAGAGGTGCTAGGTGTGGGACACTTCCTGCGGACGGGACTTAGAAGGGAGTTTGGGGAGCTGCCCCGGTGAGGGGGGGGAAACAGAGGCCTGGCTCGTAGCCATCCAAACCAGCGGTGGTACAGCACCTTCTGGAACGTGGCCAGATCGAGTCCTTGAAAGTCTCAGGGCCTGGGCTTTGGGGTTAGGCCCACCGGCAGACTAGAAGGCCCTGAGGGCAGGGGCCAGGATCCCAGGGCCTGGCATGGAGGAAGGTGCCTATCAGTGTTCATAGAGTGACTGAGCAAGGCACAGTTTGAGTCCCAGCTCTGCCTGATCTTGGGGACCTCACCTGCCCTGCCTGCTAAATGGACACATCCGCCACTCTGGGCTCGGAGGCCTGGCACTGGCAGTGACTTACCCTGCCCTTCCTCTCTCTCTCTTGCCGACAGGTGGTCAGTCGGGTGGCAGCTCAGCAAGGGTTTGACCTGGACCTCGGTTACAGACTGCTGGCGGTGTGTGCTGCGAACCGAGACAAGTTCACTCCCAAGTCTGCGGGTAGGTGACTGCTGGGGTTTCCACAGATGTCACGGGGAGGTGGGAGTATAACCGGATTCGAATCCGGGGCGGCACGCCCCCCTGCCAGCTGGTGCCTTGGTTCATCCAGGTGTGGTGTGAACCTCCAAGGAACAGCAGCTTGTCCACCAGGCTGTGCAGCCCGCGGCTGAGGCTTATCCCTCCTCTCAGACACTGTTCTTACCTGCGGGGGTGCCTCGGGGCCAGCGAGGGGCCCAAGCACGCCACACCCCCCCCCGACAGGCTAAAGAGAGACATGCATCATCTCATTTCATCACCGTAATGACCCCTTGGTGTAAACGTTGTGATCATCCCCATTTTACAGACGAGGGAACCGAGGCTCAGAGACGCTGAAGAGGTTTCTCCAGGTCACATAGCTGGAAAGTGACAGAGCTGGGGCTTGAGCCCAGGCCTCTATGCCAGAGCGAGCATTCTTAACCATGACACTCCACTGTATGCATTCAAAACATCTGCATTTAAAATAAAACACAAACTAAAAGTGAATCGGTACATGCAAGGTTCTAAAAGCACAGTATTCTCTGCATAACGTTCTCTGTCGCCACCCTGTCATTGCATGGGACCTCCTGCCCCTGTGCTAAACCAAGGCCACAGAAGCTGCTGGCCACATTCTGTGCGCGAGGGCTTTAAGCACACCCAAGATACAGTTTTACATCTCCCGTCATCCTCATTATCTTGCATGAGCTGGGGGCACAGTGTAAACTTTCACTCCAACAGACCTGGGACAGCCCGGCCCTGTCACTTGCTGAGCGTGTGGCCTCTGAGCCTCAGTTTCTCTCCTTGGGAAGGCAGGAATGACAACAAGACTTACCCTGCAGGGTTATTGTCAGTTCTAGATATATGTGCGGTGCCAAACGCAGTGTCTAGATGTCGTTAACATTTTTTATGTTCGAGCAATTCATTGAAAAAGAAAAAAATCAATTCTTTCCTTTGTATAACAATAAAACAGACGTTTTCTCTGAATTCGTCAATCAGTTCTTTGGAGTAGATCTAGAAACAGCCTTCATGAAAATGTTTAAAAGACATCTCACGATGTATTTTCATAAACCAGCTCAACCTATAATCTCTCCAGTGCGGGTCCGTGCTCCTTCCCGTGCACGTTTGCAGACCACGCACGCGCACTGTGGGTCGTTTGCAGAAGGTGTGCGAAGCGACGGCTAGCTCTGAGGTCCTTGCCGCGCCAGCCCGTGGTGGGATGGTGCTATCGTATTGAGCTGCTGGCCAGAAAATGGTCTGGGAATCTTATAAGTGATGTCTATTCCTAATGGAATCTGCAGTTTTAATAATAACTTAAGTTGATACAATTTTGACAAGGTAAAAATTGCTGCTTATCCAAGAAACCTTTATCTCCATATCTCTGTTGAGTGCCTGCTCCGTGTGGGCACCTGGCCAGGTCTGGGTTCTGATGAGGAATACAACCGATGCCATCCCACCTCGGGAAACTTTGAGTCTAGAGCAGGGGTCAACAAACTTCCATGAAGAGCCAGATAGTAAATCGTTTAGGCTTTGCAGGCCATCCAAAAGCAACCTCAGACAATATGTAAACAAATGAGTTGGCTCGTTCCAATAAAACCTCGCTTATGAAATCAGGTGATTAGCTCTGGTTTCCCAGCCCCGGTCTAAAAGAAAAGAAAAACATCAACTAATCACAGGAGTATGCGGGCATTCATGTGTGGGTGGGCGTGCGTAAATTCAAGCTGTGGTAAGTTCCAAAAAGGAAAAGTTCAGGGATGCTATGAGACCACTCCGGGGTGGGGGAAGGCTTCCCTGAGGTCTGGAGATTGCGAAGTGTTGAATAGGTCAAGAAAAAAAGGAAGAGCTTCTTCGCAGGTAAAGGGAACAGCCTGAACAAAGGTCCTGAGGTAGAAGGAAGCGTGGCTTTGTGGCAGAACCAAACCAAGGGCAGTAGTTCCAGAGCCCGGAGGCAGGAGTCGACAGCAGTTAGACAGACACACGGGCCCTGTCTTGAGGGTTGTGGTTTTTGTACTGAGAATGGTAAGAACATGGCTAAATTCTCCTTTTGCGAAGATTGCTCCGGCTACAAAGGAGGAACAGATTGCACTGTGGCAGGGGGGCGGGGGTAATGTGGATGCAGGGAGCGGGTTGGCAGATTGCTGGGGACGTCAGGATGATGGTGGCTGGACCAGGAAGGTTCCGCTTTCTGTGGGATAGAGTGGAAAGAAAGGGATGAATCCAAACGCTGTGTAAGAGGCAACACCAAGACAGGGAGAGCGTGGCCAGGGGGGAGGAGGAAACAGGAGAGTGGGCCGTCCCAGAAGCCTCAGCTACTCCTTTATTGGGGAGGAAAGGCTCAGGTCCCTGTGCAGCCCTTCCTCAGCGGTCTCTCTTGCCGTTGTTGGTCCGTGCTGGGTACTCTCTTATACTTAGCAGCAATGCTCAGCTCTCTGAGACACAGGTATTGTCTACATTTAGGGATGAGGACATTGAAGCTCAGAGAGGTTTGTGACTTACCTGTGGTCACACAGCTCATAAAGAATAGAGCTGCGACTTCAACCTATGGCCTCCTGATTCCAGGCCCAGTCTCTGGCCACTCCATCATAGCTGACGCTGGACCTTAACTTCAGAGGCCCCTGTGCTGCCGGGTAGGAAGCCACTTTTCCACCTGGGAGGGCCCTTGACTTCCTTCAAGTCACTCTAGGGTGGCCCTGCCCTTGGCTAAGTTGCATTTCCAGCATCACCTTTCCTGAACTAAGGGCTTTCTTCTTCCCTCTGTTTGCATTACCAGTTGTGCACAGCTCTTCACAGTTTATCAAGCCTTTTTCCAGGCATTGTATCTGTTAGTTAAGTCACATGATTGACCCTGAGGTGAGGCTTCAGCATACCCATTCTGCAGCTAAGAACACTGAGGCCCGAGGCCCGGCAATGCCTGTGGCTCTGCTGTTGCTTTAATCCCCTTCTTGGGAGTCAAACCCCTGTCGGCACCAACAGCCATGATGAACTACCTCTCACAGGTCGCCCACGCCCCCTGGAGGAGTACAGGCCTCAGGACTCAGGTTCCCCGCTGGGCCCCTGCTGGGCGCCTCCTCTGGGAAGGCGGGCCCCCAGCTTGAGGGCGAAGGCTTCAGCTGCTGTGTTCATTGTCCCCATAAAGGGTGTGCCAGGCTGGACCATGAGAGGGGTGGAGGCCACAGGGAGCTAAGCGGTGACCCTGAGTTCCAGAGGGGAGCTCCAACACGGGCTCCCGTCTCCGCCATGCTGCCTGCCTCCCAGAGCCCTGGCCTCATCTGTAAAGAGGGATTCTATGCCTCCCTCCCAGGCTGCCTGTGAGGATTAATAAGATTCCCTACTCGTGGAAGTGAGGGGACCCGCCAATTCCTGAGGCACAGTGGTGCCAAGTAAATAGTACTTTCCAGCCCTCCTTCTCTGCTCCTGTCGGCCTTCCCCTTGCCACCCTCCCCCCACCACACCACAGGGTTCCTGACCACTCTAAGGCTCTTTCTGCTCCCCCGAGTTTGTGTCCCACTGCTCCATTTCCCTGAGGCTCTGTGGGTGGTGCACGACCTGTTGTAACCCCACCTCTGGGTGCAGCTCTGAGGGTCCCTGTGGCCTCAGATGTGTGCGCAGTGGCCACCCTGGCCACAGCCAGGCCCACAGGCCACTGCAGTTCTAGAACCTGCTCTGTCCATAGAGCTCCTGCAGCCAGCCCATGCTACCTCTTACCCTCCTCTCCATCTCTGTCTGGGCTCCCATTGTGCCTGACTGGCTTGGGCGGTTTTCACCCTCCTGGTCTCTCCCTCCCCTTTCTCTCTGAGGGTCTCTGATGTCCTACGTCTGTCTCTGCCTCGCTTCTGCCCCTCAGACTTTCTCCCTGTGTGATGTGGGTGTATGTCTGTGTGTGTGCGTCTGTGTCTGGCGGGATACATGTCTGTGTATATATGTGTCAGTGTGCAGTAGTGAGCATACGTGTGTGTTTGTGTGTCTGTAGGGGCTACGTGTCTGTGTGTGTATGTATCTGTGTGGTGGTGAGCTTGTCTGTGTGTGTGCCTGGTGGGGATATGTGTCTGTGTGTGTGTGTGTCTGTGTGTGGTGGTGAGCTTGTCTGTGTGTGTCTGGTGGGGATATGTGTCTGTGTGTGTGTGTCTGTGTGTGGTGGTGAGCTTGTCTGGTGGGGATATGTGTCTGTGTGTGTGTGTGTCTGTGTGTGTGGGTCTGTTAGGGACACATGTCTTTGTGTGTGTGTGTCTGTGTGTGTGTCTGTCTGTAGCGACACGTGTGTGTGCGTGTGTCTGTAGGGACGTGTGTGTCGGGGGGCTGGGTGCGTGTCTGTGTGCGTCTCCCCTTTCCCTCTCCGCCTCCCCCCTTCTCGCACTCCTTCTCCCTGTCTGTGTCTCTTGTCAGGAGGCCAAGCTGGGGCCAGACGAGGGCCGGTGGGATGAGCTCATGCGGCGAGCAGCGAGGAGCGGGGCTTTGTCAGGAGGGCCGGTGGGGAGCGGGGCTGGGCTGGGCTGTGCGCGCCAGCGTCGCCGGCTCTGGAGCAGGAGCTCGGCCCGGGGGCAGTGCCGCACGGCGTGTGCGTGTGCGCGCGTGTGTGTGTGTGTGTGTGCGCGCGCGAGAGAGACAGAGACGGAGCGTGAGCGCAGAGCAGACACTGCAGCAAACCGCCAAGTCAGGCGTCTCCACGTGGGCCCCTCAGCTACCCAGCCCCCAGCTCTTTGTTCTGGTGCAGCCCTTAGCCATGCGCTCGCACACGGGAGCACGCTCACGCGGGCACGACGGCCAGGAGCCTCCCCAGGGGCAGGTCCTCGGGGGGCCCCCGCCCCTCCTCTGCCTCGGTGCGGAAGGTCACCTGCCTCACGCCTCCCCTCGGCCCCCCGAGAGGCCACAGCGGGTCCCCCTGCCCCCACCGCCACTGCGTGCCAGCCCTCAGTGACTTGGCAGGCAGCGCGGAAATGTCAGCCTCCTCGGCACCGAGCGGGCCCACGCCTGCTGGCTGTGTAGGCACTGAGCAGCAGGCAGTCACCGTGTCCCGAGGTCCCCGAGAGCCCCCTGCGTGCCTCGGCTGCTGTCCCCGTTTGAATGACTCCGTGTCCCCTCAGCTGACCCCAGCAGAATAGGGGATGTCAGAACCCAAGGGAGGGGGACCCCGGGGCCCAGAGAATGGAGCCAGACCTGCCCCAGGTCACAGCAAGGCAGGGCCGAGCCCAGATGAGATCCCGGGGTGCCTGCTGGCCATCCTCGCGCCCCTCCTGTCTCCCTGCAGAGGAGGGTCTGCGGCGGCTCTGGGCTCTCGTGTGGGAGAGGCCCGGGGCTGCTGGCAGAGGAGAAGCATGCGGAGAGCCGAAGGTACGGGAGCTGCCGGCTTCCCAGGAGCGCCCCGGGAGAGGTGACCAGTGGGCTTTGGAGAGGGACCGGAGAACTCAGCAGACAGATCACGGCTGGAAGAGGCTGCCCCTGACCACTCCAAGGAAGAGGCCAGCCTTCTTTAGGGACAAGAGGAGGCGGTTGTTGCTGAACACCCGTCTGTGGGCTGGATGTGGCCCACAGACAGCTGAGCTCCGACGTTTGGGGGTTTTTAAAAACGCGTATTAGTTGCCAACATCTGCTCTTTGGGAGGTGGCACGGTCAAGTCCAATGCCTGTCTTCCTTTCAATGGGAACCTTAGACCCACAACCCACGGCTGACTGGGGGGTAGCTGACCCCTCCGATGGACTCTGTGCTTCCGCCATTGTCTTTTGCCTCAAGCATTTGCTGAATTTGAGAACCCACCAGGCCCCATGGACATGTGTGTTTCTGACCTCTGCTCTAAGCACACCCTCACATATCAACACAGCAGCCTGAGCCCAGGGTCCTGGAGTGGAGCCCCAGGCAAAGTGGATCACTTGCTTTGTGTCGACAGCCACCTGCTTGGTCTAATTCCTCTGAGGTGCTAACAGCCCCCAGAGGAAATATTCATGGGAAGGGGACTGAGACATGCCCTGGGCCCCTGGCCAGCCTGGAAGGTGAAGCATCAGGAATATGATGAGGCTCCTGCCTTTCCCTCCAGGTCAGTGGCCCACAGTTCACACAGGAGGGGCTCGGGAGAGGCTCAGTCCTTTGAAGCTCTCAATCCCAAGGGACCTTCTTGTAGCACCTGGTATAGCAGCCCTGGGGTTCAGACACAGACCCCGACCCAGGGGCCCCATCCATGGCGCATCGTACCCTCGTCACACGGTTGGGATGGGACAGGCATCAGAGGCCAGCCAGGTCATTTCCCCACTTGTACCCAGCACTCTTAAGCAGAAGGAGGAGGCTGGTAAACTGCTTCCTTCTGTCTTTGAAAACAATCCTTCTTGCTCCCTCCTGGCTGAATGGGGGCTCTCAGACCTCCCTGGTGGTGGGGATATTGCTGGTCTCTCTTAGAGGCTCTGCTTCCAGCTCCACCTTTACGCCTCCCCCAGGACCTTTCCCTGCCCCCTCTGCCTCTGCCTATCCCAGAGCACGCAGCCACCTTCCCGTCACCGTCACCGGGGAGGACAAATGGCCTCATTCAGGGACACCCTGCCAGATCCGTCTCTCTAAGACAAAGCTGTGTGCAGCTCTGCGTGAAAAATGGCTCACGGCCGCCCAGTGAGCGGGCGGGATTGGTGGGTGCAAATTGCAGGGGATTTGTTAATGCTCGCTGGCTTCCCCAGAAACAGCGGGGCAGGCGGGCCCTTGCCCTTGAAATGCCAGGCCGTCAGGCTGGGCGCCTTGTCAAGGCTGGGGACAGACTTCCTCCTGGACACCAGCCCCCACCCCCACATCCGAGCTCAGCAGAGCTGGGATGTGGGGGAGGGATTTGGCTTCCTTCCTCCTGCACTCTAGGGCAGGTCCCGCTCAGGAAAGGGCTCTGGATTTCATCACCAGGCCCCTGGGAACCAACTCATGGTCAGCCCTGTTTAATGGATGAAACCTGTTCACAAGGCTTGCTCACCTCCTGCTGATTCACTGCTATGGGAGAGGCTCTTATCAGCACGCCCATTTTATAGAAGAGGAAACTAAGGCTATGATGAGAGAAATAGACCCAGGCCATGTGACTTGTGCTGGAAGAGCGCTTGGGCCTTCCAGCTGGTCAGATCTGGAGTATAGGGAGCCAACCCCCCTCTGAGTGACCCTGAGTGAGCAGGTGGGGTAGGCTGTCCTGGGCCAATGACCCCCGGCTCCCTTTCCCTCCCCCAGCTCCCTGAGGGCTAAGGCCTGGGATCGGGTGGCCTCACTCTGCTCTTAGAGAAAAAGAACAGTGGGGAGGAGCCCATGTGACAGGGTTTGTGGACACAGCGTTCCCAGGCTAAGGAATTGGGGGGAGGGGTAGCTGTGACAGTCCCTGGGGTGTCCGGAGTGAACAGTGAGGAGCCATGCAGTGCCATGGAGGAAGGGGAGAGGACAGATTTGGAAACAGCTACAGGGCCCTGGAAAAGAGAGCTGAGTATTTCGATGGCCACTCCACAGCCATTAAAAAACCGGGTCTCCCAAGAATTACTATATGAAAATGCTTGTGATATAATGGAAATTTTTAGAAGGGTAACAAAAATGGTAAGTTCAGTGTGACCTCAACCAGGTGCACAGGAAACAGAAAACAAAAAAGAATATACCAAAATGTCAACTTATAAATAATGGATCTATCTGGAATGCGGGAGGGGGGTGACACTTTATTTCCCACATTTTCTGCAGAGAGCACGGATTCTGTTTTTAAGCAGAAGCAGCTATGGGCATTGTTGGTTCCTCGGGCGTTTGGCTGGTGCTGGCAGGGGTGGAGCGAAACGAGAGTGCCCTTGTCTCTAGGCTGGCTCAGCAGTTTTCCCAGTGCAGCCCTCTCTGGTTCCCCAGGAGCCCCAGGGGCAGGCCTCTGCTTGTCAGGAGGCTCTTCTTCCTGTCTCCCTCTCTTCTGCGGGATTAGCTCATCGCTGGCTCCCCCACAGAGCCGGGGTGTGCAAGGACACAGCTAGCTGCCTGAGGCCCAGCTGGTGCATATCTGCTTTCCAGGCCCATCCAGAATGAGAGGGGGCAGAAGGCTGAGGGCATAGGCTCGTGCAGGGGGTAGGTGGGGGGGGGTCCTGGGGGCCAGGACCCTGACAGGCAGTACAGAGCCCTCTCAGGATGGGGCTGCTTCTCCTACCTGCACCCTCCCAACCCCAGCCCAGAGCCCCAGCTGGGACTGCACACACTCAGGCCGAGTGATCGGGGCGGGGGGGTGGGTCTGCAAGGGGAGGGGAGGGGTTGGTGAAGCTCATGCAAGGGGAAGGCGAGGCTGCCGGAGGCTTCTCAATCAAATGATGCGTGTCTGAGTTTGGGTTCCCCCAGATGCAACCCCCAACCAACATGCTGGCATGAGAGGTTTATTTAGGAGGGGCCCAGAGAACACCCGTCGTCGTAGAGAAGCGGGGAGAGATGGGCGAGGGAAGGAGTTCAATGAAAACGTGTGGTTAGGCACTGTACCTGCTGTGACCGCCTGCCAGGGAGCTCTGGGAGACAGCAGAGCACACCCCTCAGCCTGAGAGGTGAGGACAAGGAGCTCTTTATCCTGCAGCTGGCATCCGTTCTTGGCTGAGGGCTGCTCGGGGCCGGGGCGTGGGGGCACCGCCCAGCGCTCGCCTTGGCGACGATGCCCGGCAGAGTCGGGGCACACGCGGGAAGCAGAGGGGTGTGACGACTCACCCACAGGGGCAGAGCAAGGCACTGGCCCCACATACATCGCTTGCAGCCCCTCCACAGCATCTCTGCTGTGTTCCACTCCTGTTCCAGTCCTGTTCGTATTATGACTGTGTCCCTCATAGTGTGACTTGCTTATTTTGACTTTCAAGATAGAAATTTGAAGAGGCAACTTTCTATCTTCTATGCTACAGTAACTGGCAGACCAGCCTCCCTTGCCACATTTAGAAACTAACTGTCACAATCAGGACGGCCTGGAGACCATGCCCTGTGTCTGGGTTGGGCCACAGGTGTCTGGCCCATCCCTAGAGCCTGGGCCAGCTCTCTGACAGTTAAAAAAAGAGGTGGGGGTTTAGGAAATTGGGAGTCCCCTTCTTGAAATAGCAATATCCCAGACATGGGAAGAGATCGGACGTGGCCATGGTTTTCTCATTGGGGCCCGTGCCCACCTGATGCATCGCACGGGCCACAGGCCCTAGTCCATACCTGAGTGTGCTTCTGTCAAGAAGGAAAGTCCTGTCCAAGGCGATGGGGGCCTGGACGCCACCCCCTACCTCAGGGCCCTTCCAAGTCAGTTTCTTCCACAGGTCAAGGGCTTCACTCCTTTTCTCTACCTTCATGGCTACAGAAAGAATGATGAGGTCGTGGGCGTGAGAATCCCTCTCAAAATAAAAAAGTACTGAACCAGAATTTGCAGGCAAGGAATGATCATCGTCTTGTCCAGTCCCACTTCGTGCCAAGCACAGGGGCTACAAGCATATATAAATGCACCACACACAGTCGCTGCTCTCGAGATTGGAAGTAAATGAATGGTCCCATTCTGTGGGTGAGAAATGACAGTAATCCTACACACAAACACAGCCCTTAACACAGCCTCCCTTGTCCAGCCCCCTGAGATCCCCAGGGCAGGCCGATCCCCCGTTTAAAGAGGATGGGACTGCAGCTTCAAGGGGTGGGGAGGTCGCCGCAGCTGGAGCAGAAGTGGGACCAGAGCGCTGGCCAGCCCATTCCTGCTTCTCTGCATGTGTCCCCCAAGGAGTGGGCTCAGCCTCTGGGGAGATGCGGGCCCAAGGTTGTCACCCTTCAGCCACCATGCTGTCCAGCCCCAAAGGCACGTTCAGGGCACCCCACTGCCCGGGGTGCCCTGAGGATGCCATGGCTGCCCGAGAAGTTAATAAAGCCATCGGCAGCAATTAATTCTGCAGAGGAAAGAGCCAGGTAAGAGGATTAAGGAAGCCAGAGCTTTGGTTTTAAGATGGAGCTTAGCATTCCCACCAACAGAGGAGGGATTTCAGGGGGATCGGCACCGGGCATGAGAGTGAAATGGAGCAGGGGCTTGGCAGAAAGCGGACGAGGTGGTGACAGGACTTCCGAAGCAAGCTTTGCAAGCCACAGCCTTGTGAATACCTTCTGGGTTAAACGGACAGACGGACCGGGATTAACAACGGTGCTGGTGCCGGTACCGGCACTGTCCACCTCGCCTTTTAGATTTACAGGGCAGGGCCTCTGGATTGGCAAAAAAAAGTCTGATTTCTAGCCCCCTTCAGTCATGACGATGGCCAACATGTGGTCAGTGTGTTCTCGGTACAGGGCCCTCGCTGCGTTTGGCAACAATGAACCCATTTATCCCCCATGATGATCCCAGACCCACATCTACCCCATTTTACAGATGGGGAAGATGGAGAGGTTTGATCAAGGCTGCTTGGCTAAAAAAAAAAAAAAAAAAAAAAAAGCCAGAATTGTGGTTTGAACCAGAATATCTGACCCAGAGGCCATAGGCTGCCCCATACTCTGTGCGAACAGTTGAAATGAAGTCCAGGGAAGGACATGTTCGTGACTCAGAAGAACATGTCAGCATCACCTGAATTGCTTGCAGGTGGAGGTATTAAGTATCTGACAACAATTTGTCCTTGTCCGTAGGTTAAACACCGTCCTGTTGTCGAGCTTACTTGACACTTACAGTCCCATGGATGGTGAGTAGCAGACAGGCTGGCACATTAGAGTCAACATTCGGTACGTGCCAGATGTTATGATCAAAATGTCCTGGTCAGCCCCAATTTCAAATAGTTTTCCCCAGAATCCTTCCAGCTATTTCGTAGGGAGGAGTAGTGGTTAAAGGCATGGACTCTGGAGGAACCTGCCTGGATATGAATCCCCCCCCAGCCTTCCACTCACCAGCTGTGTGACCTTAGAAAAAGTCACTTACCTTCTCTGTGCCATGGTTGCCTCCTTTGATAAAAGGGGGTCATAAGAATGCCTACATCGTGGGCATTAAGTGGGTGAACGTATGTACGGTGCTCAGAAAAGCACCTGGGGTATAGCAAGTGTTATATACATGATAGCAATTTTATTCCAAGTTTTGGCGTTCAGAGTATCTTAGGATGCCTCTTGTACCTGGAGGTTTACACAAAAGTCTGTGCCTGACCCTGTGTCGTGACATGGGGTGTGGAAAATATGGAACCTGTATGTGTAGACAGGGCCAAGATAAATGCCACCCATGCCCCTCCTCCGAGAGGGTAGGAGGTGAGCTGCATGATGGCCCCTTCCTGAGGCTCCAAGAGAGGTTCACATGGCCTCAAGAGCACATCTCCCTTCCCCCCAAGAAGAGGAGGTTGAGCCCCAGGGGGGAGGCAGGCTGCCTGCAGGTGTTGAGGCAGAGCTGGCTGAGGGAGGCCAGCAGAGTCCTGTCTGTGCCTTGGGCCAGCAAAGTTTGAGGGCCTCTTTCATCCCAGCAGCGCTTTCCAAAATTCTCTCAAGAGAGAAAGTAACACTTCAAGTACCATTTACTGAGCTCCTGCTTCATGCCATATGCTGTGCTGGCTATTTTATGAACATCGGCACTGATCCTCACAAGGAACCAACCCATTTTATAGATGGGGAAACTGATGCGCAGAGATTTAGTCACCTATCCAAAGTAACCCAAATCCTTTGTAACCATGCAAGGGATGATTGGATAGATGGCTCTGAGTGGATGGATGTTCGATTAGTTGGGACTGAAGAGGAGGAAAGAAGCGAGAGAAGGAAGGAGGAAGGGTGTGGAACAGAGCCAGCCCCAACTCCAGGCACTTGCTCCCTCTACTCCTCTCTGGTCATCGTGCCTTCTCTCTGGGATCAGGCTCCTTGGGAGTGAACCCCTGCCGGTCCCCAGGGCCCGTCTGGCAAGCAGGGTCAGAAAGGAAGGTCTTGCACAGCAGACCCTGCCCTCTTACCCCGCCTCAGCTGCCATGTCAGTGTGCACAGCAGAGCCAGAAGAGGCCAGGCCTTGCAAACTGTGGGTCTCGGCCTGCAGGCCCCTCGTTCTCCTTGCCTGCACATTTTCAGCCTCCCTCAAGTCAGGCCCAGCTAGCTTCTGTGATAGGATTGGTCTCAGGACATGCACTGCCAAGATCTGGAAACCAAAGCGGGGACAGCATGAGGTAGGGGTCCAAACTCAGGCATCAGGTCAGGCTGACCTAGGCACAGCCCAGCTCCATCGCTTCCATGCCATATGTGACCCTAGCCCTGTCTCCTACCCTCTCATGAAATCATCAGTACTAAATACTTAACACAGGCTGGCATCTCAGAAGGGCTCTGTCTCTAATCATTCAGATTAAGTCTTGCATTGCACCTTAGGCTCTGAACCCTACTTGCTGTGTGACTTTATGCAAATCACTTGGCTTCTCCCAAGCTTGGGGTCCAGCGGATCTAGAATCCGGGTCTCCGGGCTAGAGCAGCAGCAATTCTGTTTCCATGGCAACCCAGCTGCCTCTCAAGGGACCATCTGGATCACATCACCCTGGCAAGGTGCTGCCCAGGCAACCAGGTGTTTGTGTTTTGCAGTGCGAGCTCTGCAAGGTGGTAATTCCCCTCACTGGGGACAAGGTGGTGGACAGGCAGTGACTGGAAGGAAGCATGGGCACCTTGGCCAGGCCTGCTGCCCCCCCCCCTTCCTGCAGGTGGAGAGAAACACATCTCAGAGCTTGGGAACTCTGACCAATGATTTTCCTTGAAGATCGGTTAACAGTTGCTTCTTTATATTCCTGGGCACATTTCCTGGCTTGTTGAGGCTGGCCAGGTGGGAAACGCTGCCTGGGGCTGGACTCCTGTAGGGAATTCCAAAGGACCCAGTCTCACCTGTTTGGGGTGAAGAGCTACTATTGTCTTCTGGCGGGAACAGGAATTACTGGGGTGGGGAGGGGGAGTGAAATTAGGAGTCTGCCTTTCAAACAGGCACATAATTATGACAGCAGAAACTCGGTGCAAAGGATAAACTAAATTCACGCCTTTGACAAGCGGGCAGGGACACCCATTATATGCAGACATTGTGATTAACCATGGAGTAACCCTAGAAATTGTCTGCACCCTCAAGGAGCTTACAGAGACCCTACATGCTCAGGAGAAAGGCAATGCCAACAGCCCCACATCAGCAGAGGGTGAGGCTGAAATGGGGCGATGTGGAACCCACAGGGGCCAGCCGCTTCCAGTAGGCCGTTCCCAACCCAATGGGGTTGGACAGTTCAGAGAGAGCCCCTGCTCTGCCTCCACCTCATGTAGGACTCTTGCCGCAAACAGTCTGTGAGGCAGAGATCTAGCCCCTTTTCCAGCTGGGGAAGCTGGGGTTCTGAGAAGGGAAGTCATGCCCAGGGTCACACAGCTGGGAAATGGCTGGGCAGGGATCAGAACTGGGGTCTTCTGCCTCCTCGGGGACCCCCTGTGGGCGTCACTGCTCTCCTAGTGGGCTGCCCAGGGAGGCTCCCATGTCCCCTATGCCCTGAGGCCTTCCTCTAAGCTGAGCAAAACAGTCCTGCCTCTCTGTCCCTCTTTCTCCCTCTCTTCCCCTCTCTGCCTCCCTCCCTTTCTCCCTCCCCTCCCTTCCACTCCCCTCCCTTCCACTCCCCTCCCTTCCACTCCCCTCCCTTCCACTCCCCTCCCTCCTCCTTCCCCTGTCTCCTTCTCCCCCTCTCTCCCCCACTGTCGTTCTCCCCTCTCCTCCCTCTCCCTCCTGCTCTCTGCTCCCTCTCTCCTTCAGTTCCTTTGTCTCCCCTTTCCCCTTGGGACCTCAGCTCCATGCGCCACTGGGCCCAGGGCTACAGCTCAGCCCTGCCCGGGAGCCAGGAGCCTGGGGCAGCGGCTCCAGCCAGGCTGCAGGCTCCCGGGGCCGCAGGTGCGGCATGGGGTCCTGCCCCCAGCCAGCCCCGCGCCTGGCCCCCAGAGACCTCAGCTGCAGTGCAGGGCTGCCCCCCTCCTACGCACCCTCCGCCCAGGAAGTGACATAATTGCCTGTATTCCCATTTCCTCCAGGCTCCCCACTCTCAGATGTGTGCCACAGATGTTTAGACTCACTTCCTCCCAATTAAGCGTCTGCCGGAGGCCAGGAGGCAAGGGGCGGCTGTGTGTGCAAACGGGCTTGGAAGGGAGAAAATGGGAACCCATCCTTTCCGGGGACAGAGGGCAACTGTCTGGCTACCGAGCTCCCCTGGGGAAGCCGAGCGCTGGGAAGTGCGGCCCAATGCCCCTTTGGTTGGCTGCCAGCCCAGCTGCTGTGGAAGCCCTGGCCCCTTGTTGGTCTCCAGGGGAAGATCTGGGTGCCCAGCCCCTGGGGACAGGGCTCCTGTGTCTGGTTCTTCTTCTGCTATATAAGAAAAAGAAAGAGGAGGAGAAAGGCACTGTCCCCCCTCTAAAGAGCAAGGACTGGGAGTGGGCAGGTGAACAGGCAGATTGGGTCTTTTTCCTCTGAGACACTGGTGCCCTTCTTTTGGCTGAGGCTGGGCTTCAGGGTCTGGGGCCCAGGCCCCCTCCTTGTGCAGAAAAGGTCACCCGGTGTCACATTCACATGTCCACACAGCCAGGAGTCATGCAAAGAACAGTGGCATCCAGGTGGAAGATACAGAGTGGGTCTGGGCACCAGATAGCCCAGCGCCCCCAACGGGACAGCTACTGCAGAGGGGGCCCCCTGGGGCCACGCAGACACAAGCCCCGGGACCACCAGGGTTTCCAGTTCTATGAGAAATCTCCTGAGGTGTTTAATGTTGAGACCACCCCTAATTTAAGACCCAGTGCAGGGGCGCCTGGATGGCGCAGTCCTTAGGCGTCTGCCTTCGGCCCAGGGTGTGATCCCAGTGTTCTGGGATCAAGCCCCACATCAAGCTTCTCTTCAAGGAGCCTGCTTCTTCCTCTCCCACTCCCCCTGCTTGTGTTCCCTCTCTTGCTGGATGTCTCTCTCTGTCAAATAATAAATAAAATCTTTAAAAAAAATAAATAAGACCCAGTGCAGGCTAGTCCAGCTGTGACGGAGGGCCGGCTCTCAGGTGGCCAGTGGAGGCATGGGACTTAAATCCCTGGGATCCAAGACCAGGACAGATGGACCCATGACTCTTGGGAGAAGGAAGGGTCAGTCCGCAGATTCTGTGGGACTGGGTTATGTTCACGGAATACAGAAGGAGACCTCAGGCCATGTCAACAGGGAAGGGTCCTGAGGAGCACCTGAATGGTGCTGAGGGTGGGAGGGCAGGCCCCTGGGAAGCATAGAAATCACCCATATGGTAAGTATCCAACGTGCAGGCAGGCCACCCTGGGATTGCGTCCTGCTCCCCTGCTTTCAAGCTGTATCACTTTAGGTAACTGGCATAACCTCTCTGAGCCTCAACTGTGGCAACAGGAAATGGGGCTCACCATACCTCCCTGTGAAGGTTGTTTGTGTTGGGGTGTTGAGGATTAGATGGGATGATGCTGGGGCGGGGGGGAGCCGCGCCTGTGGGTAGTGAAAACTAGGTACATCTGCCACATCCCAGTAACAGGCAAACTGGGTGGGTAGATAGCATTCTTCCCACCCAAAAATCAGCTGTGAGAGGAAGAAGGCCAGGTCAGGGAGGAGGATTCTGTACGTTGGACAGAAAGGGGGAAGCAGGCAGGTGGTGCCCTTTTGGAGAACATGAGGTATATAATAATAATAGGGAATAAGTTTAAATAGTACAGGTCTGTAGTAATGTTGTTTTTGTTGCTACTATTACTCTCAGATGTGAATGTCCGAGTACAGAGGGCTTTTGGGATCACCTGGCCCAACCCCCTATTTTTATCTGAGAGAAGATTGCCTTGGAGAGAGGGAGCGATCTTCCCGGCATCCCTCATCATGCCAGGGGTGGGGCTGGTGTGAAATGATATTTACCACCTAACACTCTTTTTGTTGTTACTAGTAGTACCATTACTCCCACAACAGCTATTATTACTGCTAATGCTACCATCATTAATACTACCGTGCTAAACCCCTAGTGCTATCATTTTTCTCCTACTGGTCAATTAAAGAGTTAAGTTTTATTGAGTCCTTACCATGTTCCAGACGCTGGGCGAAATACTGCTCGTACATCCTCTCATCTTTACAAAAATATTGAGGAGACTAAGAGAGGTTAATGACTTGCTCAAGGCCACACAGCTAGCAAATGGCAGGGCTAGAATTAGACTCAGGCAGTCCCACTCCAGACCTGCACGCGCGGGTACCAGGGCAGTTGCCTTCCAGAAGGAGAAAGGAAGCTAGACAAGCTCACGGTCCCAGAGGAGTGGAGGCCTCATGTGTCTCTGGAGCAGGGCTGCCTTGTGCACTAGTCCAAGAAGAGCTGCGTTTGTGGAGAGTCTAATAACCTCTCCCTTGCCTTGTTTCACGAAACCCAAAATTCCAGCTGAAATTCAGCTGGTTTTCTTTAGATTTAAGTAGTTGTCCGTCTGTAAAGGAGCCTTCTTCGTTCGCTCTGGCATTTGAGAACCGTGGTGGCAGGGGAGGCAGTTCTGGCTCTGTTTGCAAGCTGGGTGGCCCCAGGCCTGTCCCTTCACTACAGAGCCTCACAGAGCGGGCATCCTATCCCTCTGTCTTGGAGGCCACTATGCCTGGAGGGTGTCTCTGCCCTGAAGCGTCACTCTACCTCCCCTGTGACTGAGGGACTCCTGGCACAGCCCCAGGTATAATATTTCCTACAGATGAGACCTCCCCCCAACCCCCGGCCAAGGCCCAGGCCAGTGATGGCAGGGAACCAACTCACGGTGTCAGGAAAAGACCCGGAATTTAGAGATTTTTTTCAGCCATTCATTGGGCAAATATTTAGTGAGCACCACAGCATCCCGGGCCCTGTGCTGGGTGCCTTGACATAGTGCGCGTGAGGCAGATGTGGTCCCTGCCTTCTGGGAACTCAAGGCTTGCTAGAAAGGACGGACTTGGAATAAACGCCCTCCAGTGATGATGTCATTGTGATCAGTTCTGCAAAGAACATCTTAGAGGCTGTCTCGAGGAAATGACCCTAGCAGGAAGGAGAAAATCTGCCCAGAGAGGAGGGCAGAGAAAGGCATTTCAGATAGAGGGAACAGCATGTGCCAAGTCCCCAGGTGCAGAAGAAATGTGGGTTCAAATCTCTCTACTTTTTCCGAACTTGGTGTCCCTGCATAAGATGCTTCTGGGCCTCAGTTTTCTCACCTGTAGAATGGGAACAATAGCACCTGCCTCCCTGGTTCTGAGTGACTGAGAGACAAAGGAATGTGAAGATGCTGGCGTCTAGCATTGCTACCTTGAATGCCTAAGGAGTCTGGAGGCTGCCACTCGGCTCCCGGTTTCCAATCACCCCCTGACACCCGGAGGCCTCCGTCAGTACTGGTTGTTCCTCAGCGCAATTAGGTAATGAGGCCAAATTCAATTACACACCACACTCCCAGGTCTGTCTGGGGCCCGAGGGAGGCGTGGGCTCCCCTTGCTGAGGGGGAGCAGCGGAAGTGCTGGCTGGGTTCCCAGGGCTGTGCCTTGTTACCCTGCATCCCAGAAAACTGCCTGCATCCCAAATGGGGAAACAGAGTCAGGGAAAAGGAAGTACTGCTTGGCCCCAAACCGTAGTACCCCCAGGGCTGAGATCTCTGGGCTGATTTCCTTTCCCCCCCTTAAGCACCCCATCTCAGACTGCTGCCCCATGGCTTGCCCCACCTTTCAGATTTGTCAGGGGTCCTGGCTCCTCATTCCTCTGGACAGGCCCCCAAATTGGAGGGTAGGGTTCAGCTTCTCTGTCACTCCTGGATTTGTGGCAGTATCCCCTCCCTGCTGCAGGCTGGCTCCCAGTCACTGTTCAACACTTTGTGTGGCATGTGGGTTTTTGCAGTGAGCCTACCTCCAATAAACCTGGGCAAGACAGGGTTCATAAATACCTTTAAGGGACTTTCTGGAAACCTCTAGACAAGAGCAACTCAGGTCGAGGGTAGCAGAAGGGCCTTCCTCAAGACCATTGTAAGACTTCCAGGGCTTTGAATGGCAATCTAGGGAGCTCAAGCTTGAACTTGATCCTGGCAGCACTGGGGAGCCATGGAAGGTTTTAGACAAGGTAGTAACATGGTCAGATTTGCCTTTTATAAAACCTTAGCAGCTACAGGAGGGACCGAGGGGCCAGAAGCAGAGGAAACAATGTGAATGCTCTTCTGGGTGTCCAGAAACGAGACTGCTGGGGTGGAATTGTTCCACGTGTAGAGGGAAAAGGACAGACGGGAACTCTCCAGCAATGCCTCTTGCCCATGGCCAGTCCCTGGCCACGCATAGCTGGGCCTCAGAAGCTCCGTTGGTGACGTGGGGTTGTTTTAAGCTTCACTGTGGAGTTATTGGTTTCTTAAGACTGTATATAGCACCTTTTGGGTGTAAAAGTCTTAACTTTGGATTCATATCATTCTAAGTGGTTTTATGGGGTGTTTTGTTCTAATCACAAGAATAATATATACTCCTTACAAACAATTAAGGCATATAGAATATTATAAAATAGATCTGAAATCCCACAAACAGAGGATAATAACTTGGTCAATAATTGCTATTCAAAAGATATTTGTTGGGCACCTACTATGTGCCAGGTACAGAGCCACCAGGGATATAGCAGCGATCAAAACAGACAAAAATCCCTGCTCTCATGGAGCTCGCGGTCTACCAAAAGGATATGTTCACAGATACACTGCACATGCATTTGCAAGAGTGGACCTTAGAGACCCACTACTTTGGAATTGGCTTCTTGGTCTTAAGAGGATTGTGTATACTGTAGGCATCTCGCCTGGCTTGGACCATCCCTTATAGGTTATCAATGTGTGTGGGGGGGAGGGGTGTCACCTCAATTGTGACAGTGTTTTTTGGGGCTTTCCCAATCAGACTTAGGGAGACCAATGCCCCTGGTAGCAAAGAGGCCAGCATCTGCACTAGGTGCCCACACTGCGTGGGGGAAGCTGTGTCCCAGAAAGAGATGGTGACGTACTCTTGGTCACACAGCAAGCCCCCAGCCTCTCTACTGGGCAGCATCTCTCAGTTGGGGCCTTGGCCTCCGGTGGAGGGGTGTGCTGTTCCCACCTGCCAAGCTCAGCTCAGATCCTGATTTCAACATCAAGCCTCCCACTCCTTGCCCTGCCCTGGCGGCCACTTTGGATTTTCCCCAGACAGACATTCCTCCGTGGCCTGTCTGCTCACGTCCAACTGCCCCCCCCCACCCCCAGGAGGGGGGGGACACCTGGGACCACACGGGGGAGTGAAGGAAGCTGCCAGATTCCCTGGGCTGCTGTGGGCTGGGAGCAAGTGTCTGGAAGGGAGTGGGAAGTGGGACAATGTCCTCTCACTCAGGACTGTCAGGAGGAGGGCAGGAAGCACACAGGTGATGAAGGGCTCCTGGTAAACTTTAATGCGTCTGGAAGGTTCGGAGAGCTGCTCTGTTGCCCAGAACATACTGAGGTGCTTGGGCATGCTTCTCAAACACCCATCCTCTCCTCTTACCTATGAGAGCACCCCGGAGCAGAAATGGCCACCGAAGCCCTGGCCTGCTACTCTGAGATTCCCTCTACATTTTTGCATCCTCAGCTTACACACCTCAGGTGACAGGGTGCTCACTACCACCCCAGGACAGCCCTGACTGTCCTTCTTTTGAGACCAAATTGGATCCTCCCACCCATCTTCCTGATGTGCACAACCCTCTGTGGATGAGGAAAGGAGCAGAAAGGTCCAGAGTCTGGCCCCCAACCTCCCTGTGAAGAGAAGGAAGATAGAGTTGGACAGACCCTTCACATCCAAATCCAATCAGCTCCTAAAAAGAGGCAGCTGGTGGACAAGAGCCCTCTAAAATAGTAGACCTCCCTATCTGTCTAGCACTTGACAGTTTGGAGAACATGACCTTGCTGGTACTCTTGGTGGGAACACAGCATCGGGAGACATGGCCTGGGGCTATGGAACAAGCCAGAAGTCTTAGAACTAGTCCTGGCTCTACCACTAATTTGCTGTGTGGTGGCAGGAAGCCCAGGCCCCTCTCTGAGCTCCCGTTCCCTCATTCCAAGTGAGGCTAGGGGCTCTTTACTCCAGTGCTAAATGACGGTCAAGCAGAGGCTCTGCAGGGCACAGGGCTGGCTGTAACCGGCCACGCAGGCTTGGGGGCACAGTGGGGTCACTACTGACTAGGGGCAGCCTACATTCAGCTCCTCCAGCCTTGGGCCAGAGTGTGTGTGTGTGTGTTGCCGTAACTCTGTCCCCTGTCTGAGCTTCATTTCTGCTTCTGGAGAGTGTCAGGAGTGGAATTCGACTGCCCCAGCCCAGACAGGGAGAAATGCTGCACGAGCAGGGAGGCAGGCAGACAGACAGACAGCTTCAGCAGGAAGGGAAATTGCCTTCCCAACTGCAGGGAGCTTATGTCAGTCCAACCCCGGGGGCCGTCCGGAAGCCCCCTGTCAAAGCTGTGTCCAGGGAGAAGCAATAAAAGCCCAGGACTGCTGAGGCACGGACATTCGAGCTGCCTCGGCTGTCCCTTCCCTTCAAAGGCGACTCCAGAAATCAATGGAAAGAGATTCATTAGAGGCCTGGGTGGCAAGCCCCCACCGCCTCCGGTGGCCCCTTTGTGAGCTGGCCTGAGCTTCCTGTCTGAACAGGCTGCCTCCACATAGAAGCCACCCCGTGTTCTTCCAGACAGTGGGCGGAGGGCAGGCAGGGGGCGCAGGGCACCACAGCTCGTCCTGTTCACTCATTCATTCCTTGCCTCACTCATTCGTTCAGGCAGCTGGTTCTCGTGTCCTTGCTAGTGCAAATATCCCGCTTCTGCCCGGCACCCCTTAGATCCCTGTCCACACAAGACGTCCGAAACGGACAGAAGTCGTTGCTGATGTGGGACTTGCCTTCTAGTCGGGCGACAGCGTTAACAAGAGAAACAAGCAGCCCTAAACGCAGAGGGGAGAGCAAAGTCAGGAAAGAGTGGGAGGAAGCGTGGGGAGGGGCTGCCATTTGGGGCAGTGTGGCTGAGGAAGGCTCCCAGGGAAGGGGTCACCTGTACCAGGCCTGCAGGGAGGCGGAACGTGCTCTTGGCCACCTGGACAAGAGCGTGCCTGGCGCACCTCGGAGGGTGCGTCTGGGGCACCTGCAGCCAGGAGGGCAGGGAGGCTGGAGCCGAGTAAGCCAAGGGCAGACTGGAAGGAAATGAGGTCAGGGAGGTCACGCGGGGGCTTGTGGGTAATCATAAGGGCTTTGGGACTTCACGCTGGCTGAGCCAGAGCCACCGCAGGGAGGGATCTGGGGAGAACAGGGATGTGCCAACTTCAGCTTCAGAGGTGCCAGCAGGGGCGTTGCTTTGTTAGGAATGCCACAGCAAAGTACCACCTGCCAAGCAGCTCCAGCTGGAGAATCGCAGGGCGCTGCGGGCCAGAAGCCTGCCGACCCGAGATGGCGCTATCACGGCAGCAGGGCCCTGCGCCCTCTGAAGAGACTAGGGAAGGATCTGTTCCATGTCTCTCTCCCAGCTTGTGGCACCATGACGCCACTGTCACTAGGCGTCCTCCTGCGTGCGTGTGTCTCTCTGTGTCCAGATGTCTGCTTTTTAAACAGACGCCAGTCATAGGGGAGTAAGGCCCACCCCAATGACCTCATCCTAACTTGATCATCTGCAAAGGCCTCCTTCCAAATAAGGTCACACTCACAGGTACTGGGGACTAGGACTTCAGCATCTTTTGGGGGACACAGTTCAGCCCACACCATCACAGCACAGAGTCAGCCTCTCAAGAATGGTCGCCGTTATCTCCTCTGGTCCCCCTGACGACCTGGTGTTAGGTGGGTTCACCTGCATCGTACGAAGGAGGCGGTACGGGCCCAGGAAGCCTAAGGGACTTGTCCAGGGCCAGCAACCCGTCAGTACTTGTTTCCTGAGCCTCAGCCTCCAAATCCAGGCCCATCACCTCCCTCCACTGCTCCTCAGCTAGCAGGGACCTGGCCGGTTCCTTCGTGTCCGCCAGCCCCTGCCTGCCTGCCTCTCTGTCCCGGCAGCACGGGCAGTTAAAGGGCAGACAGCTCTTGAAGACTGAAGCCACCCAAGTGCCCATTTTGTGCCCGCCTCCTGGGTTCCCTCCTCCATCTTCTGTCCTGGAGCCTGGCAGGAGGCTTTCCTGGGTCCCCAGTAGCCTTGCCATCGTAGGGCCTCTCAGAGGTGCCGAATGGAGATGTAGGGCAGGGGTTGGTTTTGTTTTCTGAATAAAATGATAAGATTTGGGTGGAAGCCAAATGCAGACTTCTGGGAACGCAGTCGGAGTCTGGGACGAGGGCCCTGCTCGGGGAGAAATCCAGGAAGGGAGGGTGGGGTGCAGTGATAGGAGCTTCTGAGCCAGGGAGGTCTCATTCGCCACCGTGTCCCCAGTCCCCCCTCAGGGGGAGCCTGGCCAACCAAGATGTCGGGTGGATGCTTACAATCACGCAGATGGTAAACAGGAGAAAGAAACACAAAGAAAATATTTCAGTATATGTAATGCGGTGTGCTGGAAGAAATCTAAAACAAGAGTCAGGGATACAGCTCTCATCAGCGAGCTGGAGTGACCACGGTGGCCCCTGACCTCCGGATCTTTGAGTCCCATCTTAGGAATATAACATGATGGGTCCAGGCAGACTCTGCAGTCAGGTTGCCAAGCAGTTTAAATCCTTCTGGCAAGTTGTCCAAACCTCTCTGTGCCTCAATGTTACTGTCTGTAGAGTGGGAATAATGATCACAGCTCATCAGAGAGGGTTAGGATCACACGCTGATACTTGGAAAGTGCCTGGAAGCGGGCCTGGCAAACAGCAAACACCCAGTCACCCTGAACTCTGTACGATGAGGAACCAGGAGAGGCCTGGATCCAGCTCGGGGGTCCCAGCTCCGTTTCCCAAGTAGGAGTGCGCCGTCCTGCTGCCCCCCATGCGCGGGTAGGGTTGTGAGGCCTGGAGGAGACACCTCCATTGGCTGGCTGCTGGAGTCCCGCGGGGCCTTCTTCAGGAGTGTGCAAGTAGAGTCGAGGGGATTGACGGGGGCAAAGGGAGAGGGGGAGGGGACAAAGGGAACAGCATTATCAAAAACCATAGGAGCTTGTGCCCTGGCCCCTCGGAGGAGGGCAGGAGAAGGTCTCTGGAGGCAGAGCCCCTGAGTCAACACCGGCCCCCAGCGCAGTCCCTTGAGCCTTCCTGGGCGGGCCGAGCACGACCCGTGACCCCCAGTTCGTGCGCCTTCCTTTATTGAACAGACTCTGGACCCTGAACTTCCTTCGTGGGTCCTGAGAGGGACCAGTTGTGGGAAGGTGGACAGCCCAGGTGGCTCCCAGGCCCTATGCTCCGGCCTGTCACACTCACGTGGCTCCCCGCAGGGCCTCCCTGTTTCATCCTCCCTCCGAGTGCTCTGGCCTGCATGGGTGACATCTGTGAGTCATCAGGATCCTTGCTGAGACCTGCTGAATCAGCTAGCCCCCTCCAGGAAGACCCGGCTCTGTGGCTCTCAGCACTGAAGACCCAGAAGAGCCACCTCTGGGGTTCATTGCTCCGCCTCTTCTCAGCCTCTGTCAGAGAAGGCTTGGCGTTTGTCTGCCCCCAGGCCTTCCACACAAAGCCTCGCCTGGGTGGCGACCGAGTCCTGAGCCTGGAAGCCCTGGGCGGAGCCACTTTCGACCCCCGGGTGATTTACAGCCTGGGTGGCTTCGCTCGTTCTCTCCTTACCGGCCTGGGCTGGGCTGGGCTGGGCTGGGCTGGGCCGGGCTCCCGGAGGCCCTGCGCCCTGGAGGTTAGCAGCGGAACCCTGGAAGAGGCTTTTCCTGCACCCCCAGGCGCCACGGCGGTCCCCTCCCCCCACGGTCCCGCAGAAGTGCGTTCCGCATGACAGGTTCCCCCAGCCGGGTGAAGAATCCCCCGCCCGCGCCCTCCGGAGCGAGCCGCGGCTGCCTTCCTGGCTGCAGCGCTGTGATTTATTGGCGGCTCTTCCTCGTCAGGGCCCATGGCAGAAGGAGTTCAAACACCCGCAAGAAAAGCCACCCGCTATTGATCCCCACATCAGACTTCCCGAGCGCTCGCGGGCATTCATCAAGGAGCCCGGGCGCCGGGGCCGCAGCTCTCCCTTTCTTCTTCCTTTCTTCTGCCTCCCAAGTCATTCCCCCGGGCTGTGCCCCCCTCCCCGGGGTCACTCGGAGAGCTCGGCGAGCGACTGCCGGCAGAGGTGGAGGGCGGCTTTGTCTGCAGCCCCTTTCCGGCAGATCCTTATCAAGGAGTGCGCCCAGGGGGTGGAGCAGGCCACTTTGGGCTCGGGGCTTTGGAGCAGATCTTTGGAAGTTGGAGAAACGGAGTTGGAACGTGAAGTCCGGAGAAGCCCTTCTGAAGCAGGAACTGGTTAGAGTACCCGTATTTTCTGTAGGCTTGGGACGTGTTACTAAGAGCTTGCTAACCTAGTGGGCCCGAGAGGGGCTGGAATAGGGCCGTGCGGGCCTTGAAATTAGCATGTGAAAACCCTAGCTTCGGCCGGGAAGCCTTGTGTGCCGGCTGGTGAATGGATGCTTGAAAACAATTTGTTTTCTAATTACGTAAATCTGCTGGTGGATAGTATTTACTTTTTTTTTTTTTTTTTTTTTTTTTTTTTTGCTTACCTGGAGAAAGTCAAAAACAATTGGTCCCAGGTCTGAGGAATTTAAATAAGCATATTAATGCTTTTCTCACCCCGCCCCCCCCCATTCTGCCAGAACTGAGAGGCTGGGGAGGCGGCTCGGTAGGGCTGTCTTACTCGTTTTCCAGGCAGTGACGCCTGATCTGTGTCCCTCTGGTATAAACCTCAGCTCCAGTCCGGATTCTGGCTCAACGTGCAGGAAGTGGTTTTTCTGAACTCGGTGCCTCGGGGCTGGCTACTTGGTACCAACGCTAACAGGGAATTTCAAGAATGAACCTGGAAGTTCGAAACATTTAGGTCTTTGGTGGCTCGGAAGGCACTAAGGATCAGATTAATACTGTAAACTATCAGGGCACAGAATTTCTGGGAGGGGAGGATCCAGGAGGCGTGTATTCCGGTTATTTGAAGTCTTGGCTATTTGAATTCTGGGTAATCTGACACCATGTTAAAACCAGATTAATGTTAGTGGTTTTGTGGACTTCCATCTGAAGTGTTTTCTTCTGAAATTTGGGCCAGATTGTCAGGCCCCATCTGTTTCTGGGTGTCACTGGCTGAGCACTGGGCTTGCGAGAACATTGTCTAGGGGATCTGCAGTGGGGACTGCGCCAGGCAAAGTAAGAAAGATGGAAGTCTATATAGGGCCATAGGGCTCTTTCCGCTTGAGATCCCAAGCCCCATGGGGCTGCTTGGGAGGGCAGGGCCCCAACGAATGTCTCGCTAAATGACTGTTCCCTGCAGAAACCATTCTAACCCAAAATAAGGAAGACTCCTTAGAAGAGGTGAGACTAAGTGGAGCCTGGAATTTGTGCAGAGCAGAGAGGTCCCTCTTTCCACGGCTGCCCCTGGGGTTGGCCTTGCAGGAAGGGGATGCCAGTTAATCTCTCTTGCAGGAAGCTAGTTCTTGTCCAAAAGGCAGCAAGTTATGAAGTATGAATTAATCCATTTAACCAGCTCCTCGGAGGGAAAGCCCATGACAACTGCATTTCCAAATGCCATCCCCAAAAGTGATATTTCAAGTGGCAGTGGGTGGGATTAGAGCCTGCTAACGATTTATGTCAAACAAGGAGCAAGAACATAATTTCTAGATAAGTGATTTGTCTCAGCCACTTCCAGGGCGAGCAGGACAGACAGTAAGGTTTAGGGGACAGCCAGAGGCTGACTGAAAAAGGAGAGGAGCATCAGAGAATGAAGTCTAGAGAAGCAACAAAGGCTAGTGGACCTGGTCAGTTCCCGGCGATGTCTCAGAGAGCAGGGCACAGCAGTCAATATAGAGGAGATTTTAAAGACAGTGCTGGCTGTCTTTCTTTAGGATGAATGATGGGACCCCTCTTACCTTCCTAGTCATTTGAGTTAGTTAGGTCACCAAGAAAATTTCATTGGCAGGTGGATAGGGCTCGGGAAGGGGACTATCAAACCTTTCTCTCAAGAGGGTAATGGTAGTGGAAAGAGGGAGGGACGCAGAGCCCTTTGGGCAGGACAGCGGGTGGGCTTCCAGGGGTGTCTCGGGGCGGAGGGGTGGAGAGGGGGCAAGCTCAGCTCAGCGCCAGGAGACCCTGCGAAAGACAGGCTGGAAGGAAGAGGCCTCGGCCACCACAGGATGCAATGTCAGGAAGGCAGCAGCTCCCGGGGCGGGGCAGGGCCGAGGCGCGCACCGCAGCCGCCCCCGGCTTCCCTATAGCCGCTGGCCCAGGGCACAGGAACTCCCCGAAGTCGGGGACGTAGAGCGTACGTACGCCCGCTCACCCTGCCCCCAGCTCCGCGTTAGGGGAATCCCGAAGGTAGAGGGGCCCCTGTGCCAGGTTAGATGCCAGGTCGCCTGCTTTCTCCGCCTCCTAACCGGTTCCGAAAATCCTGCAAACCGAGGTCGCAATCCGGATGACCCAGTACCGCCCCGCCCCGCCCCTCCCCTCCCCTCCCGTCC
>NC_048223.1:81991077-82119681 GCF_002007445.2 Ailuropoda melanoleuca
AGCGGGGATGCAGGCGGCGCCCGCTGCCTGCGCGCAGCCTTTGTTCGGCGCCGGCTGAACCCTGCCTGGAGAAGCTCGCCGCGGCCGCTCTCGGCCCGGCCCCAAGCCCCCCGCGGGCGCCAGGGTGGGACCGCGGCCGGTGCAACTTCTAGGTGAGTGCGGGGCTGGAGGGGTCGGCGCCGGGGCGCCCGCGGGCCGGGCCGGGCTCCCTCCGGGCGCGGGGGTGAGTGTGTGTGCCTGTGTGTGACAGAGGAGGGCCGGTGCATTGTGGGTAGCGCCGTGTGCTGCATGGTGTCAGCCCGAGGCTTGGCCGCGAGAGTGGCACAGGCGTGCACCGGGCCCGTTTTGTGCGCCCACAGAATGGGCCCTCCTTTTTCCGCGGTGCCCGGGGCCCGGGTGCTCCCCCGCACTCTTCGCGAAGGTGAAGTGTTGGCTCTCCAGCAGACATTTTACAAGGCTGCGTCCTCAGTTGGCTCCTATTGCAAAAATAAGAGTCGGCCAGGAAGCTTTCCATGGAGGCAGCGGCGGAGGGTCTTTAACTTCAAGCTGCTCCTTTGTCAGGTGCAGACCTAATGTTGAAAGAGCCCAGAGACCCCCACGGGCGCTGGTGATGCCACCATTGCGGCAGGGTGCCCTTCGGAGAGCTGGTGGGCACGGAACAGACTTCTGACAAGTGTTGGCTGGGAAGCCGGCTGGAGAAGGAGCGAGAGGGTTCGCACTAGCAGGCTGGAAGGCGCCTTTCTGGGGGTGCCCGCCGCCAGGCTGTAAGGATCTTGTTTAAGGCCTTGGAGAGAGGGGCTAACGGGTTGTTTCCTGCTCCTGAGCGCATGGTTTTGCTATTGGGGTCTTATTAAGCCTGGTGCCCAAGCCACTAGATAGGTCCCGGTTCCTGGGTCCACCTGGAGGCTTGCCCCGAGGAGACTGGGAGAGATCAGGCTGGGACTTCCCCTGCCCTAACCCTTTGCACCAGTGCAGGGAGGTGGCGCCTCCTCAGATGGCCTTCGGGTAACTGTCATTCTCAGGGTGGGGGTCCAGGACCCCTGCGCTTGACCGTCACACCGGACTGCCAGATGGGCACTGGGCATGGCTGGTGGCTCTTCCAGCAGGAAGATTTTGTGAGGCAACTGGCAACCAGTTGGTGTCAGAATGTTGCTTAATGGCCCATCCTGGAGAGTGGGTGCAGTATGGGACAGAAGTCCTGCTGGGGGGTGAGTTGGCGTGGACAAGGTGGTGCCACCCTGAATTCAGGCTGCCCCCGATGGTGTACACGGCCTCAGGCCCCTCCAGTCCTGGGGCTGGATGTTCATCTCCCATCCACTACAGAGCAAAACGTTCTGTCCCACGGCAGGGGCCAGGGTGGGGTGGAGGGTGGCTCTGAGCCTTAGGGTCCACGTGGCTACTAATAAGACTGTTCCCCTTTTTTGTGTATTAGCTAAGCAGTGACTACCCCCCAACTAGCTGGATTCAAGTCCCCTCCTGAGCTATTTTTACCGTGAACTTCCTTAGTGAGAAACCACCAAACAGCGATGCTTTGGTGAGAATCTGGGTCTGAACCGGAAGCAGCAGCCTGCACAGAGTTTGACTTTCTTGACAAGGCGGTCTGCACTCCCCTGCACAGCCGCCCAGCCCCTCCGCCGTGCTCCCTTGCCTCTGGGGTCTCACCACAGCCTGTGCACTCTGGGACTTGGGAGCCCCGGTTTCAGATGGGAAAACGTGTGTGAAACCCTGAGACCACCCAGTAGGGGACCGAGGAAGCCAGTCTTAGCTCCCACTGGAAGGAGGCCTTGACCCTGAGCTCCTCGAAGGCAGGGGTCATCTGCTTCTCATCACCGTGTATCCCAGTACCCAGCACTGTGCCTGGCTGGCAGCAGACCCTCGGTGACTGCTGAGAGCTACATGAGCAGAAGGCGGGTCTGGTGCTGCTTTCTCTACTAGGGTGGGGAGGGGACAGAGGACTGAAAGAGCACTTCTGGATCTGAGTTCGTGTTGGTTGAGCACTAAGCTCAGTCCCTGGGAACTTTCAGATGAGTCCCCACTCTGGTGTCAGCCAGTCAGACTGAGAGAGGTGCCCCCACAGATACTCAGTCCAAGTCCTGCCTGGGAGTTTCCTGATGGCTTTTTCTGGGTCACAGCCTGGGGAGTAAGGATGGCAGAGTGCATCTAGAACTGTGCTGTCCAGTATGGGAGTCACCAGCCCTGTATGCCTGTTCAGGTTGTAGAACATTTGCTCTGTGACAGAAAGTTCCATTGGACAGCGCTGGCCCGGAAGCATGGAGACTCAGAGCAGAAGTGAGGTGAGGACACGAGTCCAGAGCCCACAGGTGTGACAGTGCAGATAAAGCGATCTGTTTTCTTAGCACTTGTGTTTTCTGACAGCTTCCCTGCGAGGGGAGTCCAGTCCAGCCAGGTACTCCCATTTAGTGCAGGAGAAAGCCGGGGTTCAGTTTTGCCCAAGATCACCCAGCGAGTGGCATGAGCCCCTGCTCTACCAGTGCTCTGCCAGTGCTCTGCCACCCAGCAGAGGTCAGCCAGGGGGCAAGGGTGGGCAGCGGTCCCAAGAGCAGCCTCAGACCTCCCTGAGGACCGGTGGTGCCTGCTAGGCGTCAGTCTTTGTGAAGTCATCCATCGATCGGGCGGGAGCGCCAGCTCAGCCTCTGGTCCCCAGGAACAGAGAGTTCTGTGCTGGCAGAGCTGGGTGAGGGAGGTGTTTACCTTGATCGATGCCGCTCTGGTCCCCAGGGAGAGGCTGGCTGGTCTCTGAAGGGAAGGACCCCATCGGTGGACCTGCAGCCAGGCTCGTTAGCACCACCCCAGAGAAAGGTGTGAAGACCCCGGCCCAACGGGAAGAATTATCTGGGGACTTTGGTTGGCACAAGATGCCCTTTGCTCCCTCCCTGCCAGGGCCCGCTGCCCCTTCTGTCATGGGGCATTTGCTTGGCACACTTGCCCTCGCTCACCCTGCCCCGCCACCCACCCCCCCAGAAGCCTCAGCTGCTGGAGGAAACTCTCCCAGGGCCTGGGAGAGAAGCATCAGCCTCATGGGGGAATCTGCTCAGGGAAAAACAAGCCCCTGCCCTCCAAGCACACCCAGCTTCTCAGGGAGCTCCCAGGCCGCTAACCGCAGGCAGGGAAGGACAGTCAGCCCACGGCCCAGACTAGGGAAGGGACTCCCTGCCCCAAGGTCACACAGCAGGGCAGGCCTGAGTGGAGCTAATGCCCTCTCATGGCCCACTGCAAATCCCAGTCTGTCATTTTGAACTTGAGGTTTATATAAGATTTAATTGTGTCTTGCTTCAGTTTCCTGTTCCAGCCCTGAGGTGAGGTCACTTTGTGTCTGGCCTTGGCCCTGTGTCCTGAGGTACACCCCCTGCCCAGCATCAGCCTCACTGCAGCCTCCAGGTCTTAAATGGCCCTGAGCTGACTGAAGGGAAGGGTCTGAGAAGGGGGTGGCCCTCTGCCAGGGACCCCCACGTACCTGGAAGGTGGTCTTCAAGGGCCACCCAGGGGAACTGGAGGGATGAGAGGGCCCTTGGCCATATGCCCAGGTTCCCAGTCCCCTTGAGTAAGGGAGGGCGGTGTTCAAAGTCCCTGGGCCTTTCCCTGGGGTACGCCCACAGCGCTCTTGCTCCCCGGAGTCTGCTGTGCTGTGCGTTCTTCACAACAGACCAGCAGAGACAGCCCCTCACCCTGCTGCCCAGAGCGTTAGGCTGGGCTGCCGGCAGTGGCCAAGCAGGTGAGAAAGTGGGCCCTTTTCTTGCCTTTTGGTACCCAAGCCGTGGCACTGACTTCTGCTGGAAGCCAGCTCTCAGGCCTTCTCTGAGCCCCCTTCACCCCTGCCAGGTCCTCCCTGCCCCACCCACTAGTGGGTGAGGCCTGGCCCTGTGAGTGCTCCGCCCAGGGCAGTAGTGGGTGCTTCCTGCATGTTTGGTGAATGAAGAACAGGGGCTTTAACGGGGATACACGCGTTCCTGGACGCTGAGGCTCCCAGTCCCTTTGGAGATTCGGTAGTTCTGAGGTAGGGCCCGGCCTCTGTGATTTGGCTTTGGTTTTGTTAAGTTCCTGCAGATCATTCTGATGCCATTCATGGAAACATGGCTCCCAGGGCCTCGCCCTCAACTGATAACATCTGTGACCTGGTTCCAAATTAGCGTGAGCCCTTTGGCAAGTCACTTCCCTTCTGGGGCCTCTGTTCTCATCTCTGTACTGAGAGCATTGTTGTGTGTCTCATCTCTCAAGGGTGAACTCCACTCGGGGAGTCTTGTGCTAGAGGGAGTGTGTGTGTGTGTGTGTGTGCGCGCGCGTGTGCTGGGGGAAAGGCTTGGTGCTGCCTTTGGGCACTGCCAACAGCGTCTGATGGTGCAGGGGGAAATATTGAGGTGCAGCAGGGCGAGGAGAACTGGGTGAACAGAGGACCCTAAGAGCTGTGGAAGGCAGAGGGGAAAATGGTAAATTCGAGGCTGGAGTAGCCTGAAACTCCTCTCAGATGGAACTTGATTTCGGAAATGGTAGGATTTGGGTCTTGGGCGCAAAGGACAAGGAACCTCAGGTGGGAGGGTGGGAAGATGCAAAGGTTTGGAAGCCAGGAGAGGTGTGGTAATCTAGGGGAAGGGAGGGTAGCCCTCCGGATGAAGGACCAGAGGTAAGCGTGGGAAGTGGAGCCATTGCCGAAACTCCATGGGGAGCCATGGAAGGCTTTGGGTCCACAGATGCCTCCGGGACTCCCAGGGCTTCCAGGAGCGGGGATGCTGCTGCGTTGCAGGCAGGGATCCATACAGGGAAGTGGGGAGCAGCACGAGGTCTCAGTGCGAGGTCACAGTTCTGCTGCGGGAATATCCCTGCCTCTGCTGACGCAATGGAAAGCCTCCTCTTGTTGCAGGGTTCCTGTTTTGCGGTCGCCCATGGTGGGGGGCGAGGGCAGCCAGCTCTTCTTCTGAGGAGCTCCGGGAACTTGGTGGCACTTGTCCAGACCTCCCCTTCGCGCCCTCAGCTCTGTCTTGAAAAAAAAGAGAGATGTGTTTGTGTCTCCAGCTCCCCAGGGGTGACAGCCAGGCCCCGGAGGTTTGAAATCAATGTGGGCAGCTCCCTGGGACTGGAGGGGACAGGTGACGGGGATAGCCTCTGGGCTTGCCAAACTCGTTCTCATACTATCTCAGTGGTATCCTGAGTCGGAGCCTGAGGCGGCTGGAGATTTATAGGCACCCTCTCCACCTCCCAAGAATGTAATCTGGTTGGCAGGCTCACAGGATGCACAGAAGATTTAGCTGGGTCTGGTTCAGTTCCTACATGTGGGCGGGGGGCTGTGAAAGATTGAGGGGGGTAGGGGAGAAGCCCAGAGAAGCCTTCTTCTCTCTGGTCTTTGTCCTGTGGCTTCCAGGCCCAGCTCAAATGTCACCAGCCAGGAGGCCTTCCCTGGTCCCCCAGCCCCAGCACACAGACAGACAAGGGACCCTGTCTCCCGGCAGCCCTTCTCCCTCCTGTGGTTGTCTGGGTCCCACCACCTGATGCCGGTCTGTTTCATGTGGTCACGTGTCTGCCCCACCAGGCTGTGAGTTGCAGGACAGGACATCCATGCCTTATATCCGTGCTGGGTGCTTGGTAAGAGTGTCTTAAATAAGCAGCCCAGGGCATAAGTGGGTCACTGCCTTTGCTGTGGAAGAAATGGAGAGGCCTGAGTTCCTGGCCCAGCTCTGGCTTCCCGGGTTGACCGTGTGACATGCCCTTGTCCTTCTTGGGGAACCCACCTGTAGGGAGAAGTGCTGGGTTTACTGGGCTGTCCTATAGGATGGCCAATAGCCACATGTGGCCACTTAAATGTATATTAGGAAAAATGAAATGAAAGCAGATTTTCAGTTCCTCAATCACACTAGACACGTTGCAAGCTCTCAGTAGCCCCAGGGGGCTACTGTGTTGGACAGGGCTGGGGTTGAACGTTTCCCACCCTCACCGTTCTGTTGGACGGTGCTGCCCCTGCGGGGCTCAGCAGGGCTCTGTAGCTCTGCCCTTGTGCTTCTGTAGGGGGGCGGGGTCCCAAGGCCTGCCTCTCATCCCCTGGCTCGGGGCCCCAGACTTCCCCCCGCCCCGTCCTTTTGTGAAGAACGGGGTCCCAAAGGACCTCCCTGCCCCATCCCCACTGGGACTCTTAAAATGGGGCCACCAGCATCCTTCCAAAGACTGTCGGGGAGTAATTGTGAAACCCACATCTGTCACTTACTGGGTGATTTTGGGTAAGTCACTTCACTTCTCTAAGCCTGTTTCCTGGTCCCCAAAACAGAGCCGCCTGTACTTGCCCCTGCCTGGCAGGGCTGCAGCAGGGAGTCAGTGAGATGGGGTGGGCAGGCGCTGAGCTCGGTGTCCGGCACGTAGGATTGCTCAGTACGTGGCAGCGTCCATTACCGTCGGGTTGACTTAATTCCCTCACAGGAGACATGTAGCTTCCAAACCAGCTGGGCTTTTGGTTTCTCCCAAATTCCTGAGTCTGAGAGACTGGGTTCTTTCTTGTCCCAGCTCCACCTGGGGCCTCAGTGTCCTCGTCTGTGCGATGCTCCTCCCACTGAGTGTTGTGACCAGAGACCTCACTGTGCTGGCTGGAAGGTGGGGCCGCCCAGGGGCTCGTCCCCGCTCCTGCGTGACCACGGTAACTGGCGAGCCTGTGTAGGCCAGGGGAGGCAGCGAGGGTGTGAGTGTGCCTGCCACTCGTCTGTCCTGACGGGGGGCTGCGGGGCCGTCCCCTGCTGGTGGCCTTCGGGAGGTCCCGGTGTGTGTCCTAGCTCTGCAGGAAGTGTGCATGGGCCCCCCACGTACCCACTTTCATTTCCCTCTTGGGGAAGGAGCTGTAGGTCTATACCTTGGACTCCTGAAGCCCTCTGGGTGGCTTGCACGAGAACCTCCCCGCTTTGAGGTGCACAGACCGTTTGCTGGGGTCTGCGAGCCCCCAGACTGTGTGGGTTGTGTTTTCCGGGCACAGGGTCCCCTGAGCCATGCCATGTGGATGTGGCTCTTGGGACCACAGTAGCCCTGAAGAAGGTAGGCTGACAGGGTAAGACTCTGGGTCCACGCCTGGCTTCTAGGGGTCCGGAGGGCTTCGGGAAAGGTGCTCTGTGAAAGGAAGTTCTAGGAGCTGGGGGAGGAGGTCCCAGGAGCTTTTGTGCTTGGTGCTGGGCTCTGGGCAGCGGAACAGGACTCAGGCCCGGCCTTGAGGAGTGAGGCAGCAACAAGTCTCAGGGAACAGACTGCATGTAGGGAGGGTGCAGGGGTAACTGGGGTGGAGTCCCAGATGGGGGGCTCCCCAGAGATTTTTCCCCATGCAAAGCGGTAGAGGAAGTGAGGGCTAGGCCTTCACAGGGAGGATTCCATGGTATAGGGCAAGGGTGAGGGGGGCCGGGTGGGAGGGGTATGGCCCTCCTGTGGCTCCCCCTATTATAGGTTGGCAGCCCTTAAGTCCTCAGAGGTCCCCCTCCTGAGCCTTGCCCACCGATATCTCCCCCACCCCTTCTCCTGCCCCTTCTACACACTGGAACTGGAAGGGATATACTCTAACCCTCTGTAAAATGGGCCAATAGTGCCCATCTCATAGGGTCGTAGGAGGATTAAAAAGTGTGCTCCAGCTATAGCTTTAAACACAGTGCTAGGACCTAGTCAGCCCTGACTAATGCTAGCCCTCCTTGCTGCCCCGTCATGGGTGTCCTTGTATTTGTGCAAGGCCCATTCCTCTGGGGACACATCCTCCCGCTTTGCTGCCTCATAACCCTCCACCACAGCCCAAACCTCTCAGAGTGCCCCCCCACCTCCACCCGCCCATGTGCCTGCATGGGGGTGCCTTTACTGCAGCATAAGCCCTGAACTGGTGAACACGCATAATGCCCACCTCCCCTGGCGAGCCTGGGAAATCCTGGGGCCAACAGCCCCGCTGCCTCCCCACTGGGGCCTCCCAGAGCTCTTGGCCAGGAGCTCAGGGCTCCTCAGTGTTTGCTGAGAGAAGCTTGTGGCTTCTCTGCAGGGGCTTTGGGACAGCTTGTGTAACCCTCTGGTGTGTCTGCTTTTCATTTGCCAACAACATGCCCCTAGAAGCTCTTGGGCAGTCCTGGGGGTGACCTGGGGAGCGCGGACACCACCGTGCTAGGGGCTTAAGGCAGTGGGACCCAAAGCAGAGCACTCTCCCCCCAACCTTAGTGGACTCAGGGCAGCCTTAACCACTGGCGCTCCACTTTTGAATGCCCCCCCCAACCAGGGTGGCAGCCCGGCCCAGGGAGGGGGTGCCCAGAGGTCAGCATTTCAGGTCACCCTTTTCAGGCTAGGAAAAGGTGCCAAGGGCCAAGCATTGCTTCCATTTGTAAGCACGGGCTCCACAGGGTATGGAATGTGCCCTTCTGTCCCGACCACTTTGACCCTTGAAACAGGGGTGGGTCCTCTGCCCTCTCCGTGCCCGCACCCAAAGGCACAGTGAGTAGCAGGCCTGCCCCCACTGGGGAGCAAGGAGCATCACTGCCTGGTCAGCTCACCCTCCTTACCCAGCACCCCCGCCTCACTGGGAGCTGGGCTCCCACAGCCTGCGCACCCGAGAATTAAGCCTCCCCAGGGTCAGGCCCATCAGGGGCTGATAATCCTCTCAGAGCTTCGCATGGAGTTGTACTTTCTCCAAGAAATACGTTTGATGACCTGGATAAGCTCTTTGTCCTCAGGTTACCGTCTCTTCGACGGAGATTGCTTCCCAGGTTGGGGCTTCCTGATTGCTCCCTTCTGTCTCAGGAGTGTGGGGTGCCCCTCGCAGTGCCCTTGGGCTCCTGCCCAGATGGAACCCAGTCTCTGGCCAGGCCAGGACCGGGCTGGCTTCCCTGGACACCTCCTTGGTCTTAGAAACCTTTTACCTACAGCCTGACAGGTGACCTGAGCTCGAGATTTCTCTCTGCCTCTTGAGCTGCCTCTTCCATAAAATGGGGGCACCCCCCCCCCAGGCCTGTTGTAACAGGAGCTAGGGAGTGCGTGCAGGAGTCCTGCTGAGGGCACGGAATGCACGCCCTCCGCGCTTGTCGCTTACTAACCCGCTCGCCTGTGACCCTCTCCCAGTTCACCGTGCAGTAATTACAGCGCTCAGCACAGCCCCGCGTTTGTGCAGGAATATTGGATTTCTTCAAGTTCATGGCTGTAGTGCATTCAAGTTTTTACGATCCACACCCAAATGGGCAAAAAAGTACCTACTGCTGGTTCAAATGAATGAGGGAACAAACGAAGAGCTGGTTCTGGGTGGGGCACTGTGGAGAGTGTGGAAAAACAAAACACAGTCCCTGCCCTCTGGGAGCCTGAAGTCCCCAAATGAAGACGTCAGCTGGAAGGCCCTGGGTGGACAGGGCCGTGGGTGTGTCTGGCAGTGGAACGAGGGTGAGCCTGTTGCAGGGGGTGGGTACGTGTTGGAAAATCATAGAAGCTGGAACATTTGAGAATGTTCTGTGGGTTTTGAATTTGGGTGCAGATACCACACAGCCATGCGGTGGAACACGCCTGTGGACATGTGCGGAACACGCCTGTGGACATGTGCGGGGACTTGACAAGTTCAGTGATAGTTGGATGAACGTATATGGCCGTATTCTTGTGGGTTTGTGTAGCTTTGCAAACACCGGGGTGTTGGGAGTGTGTCTGTGATGCAGGAGCCAGGTGTGTGTGTGTGTGTGTGTGAGAGTTAACATGTTCCCATCCCTTTGGGGCATGCAGGGGCCCACATCAGCCCCCTCACCATGCTGGGCAGCGTAAAGGAGAGGCAAGGCCGGGCTGTGGGCGGCCAGCCCCTCCTCTCACCAGTCATGTGACCTCAGGCAAGTTACTACGTCTAGAAACAGATAATAGCAGCGACCTTGAGATGGCTTGTGAGGACCTACGGAGTCCGGGTGCCCAGCACAAAGGACACATTTCATAAATATCAGTTGTTCTCATCGTGCTAGGGTAGGAGGGATGCTCCCTGACTGGCCTAGGGGCCCATGCCTCTGAGAAGGTGGCCCTAGATAAAGACAGTCACGGTGCCTGGCCCTGTCCCGCCCCTTCCCCAGTGTAGGCATGCCCTTGGCCCACTCAAACGGGAGGGTGGACATGGAGCTCTGGGAGGGGTCTCGCCCCGAGGCCTGGACATGTCTAGGGATATTCTCCCCACTGAGGAGATGACCAAGGGCATCTAGCCCAGTGGCCTTCTCGGTGCATCGCTCCAGGGACTAAGGGAGGGCCTGGGAAGGCTTGCTGGAGCTGACCCCAGAAGGCCTGTCCCATCCTCAGGAAGATGACTCTGGACCCTCCCAGCCCTCAGGAAAGGGTGTTCCGTGGCTTCCCCGGGAAATCAGCCCTGACTCTCCACAGCTTCCTCTCTGCCTGTCTCAGGGATGGCAGAAGAATGCTCTCAGAGCTATTTGCAGAGAGAGACTTTCAGATTGTTGGTCTGTCAGAGCACCGCAGAGCCGGGAGACTGCTGCATCCCACCCTTCACAAGAAGGCACTTGCCTCTCAGGGCCCCTACTTTCCCCATCTGACTAATGGGGCTGTTAATTCCTATCCTACTTAGCACTAGGATTGACTCAGGGCAGCCCGTGTCTCTGTGTCCTCACAGCCCTGTCTCTTGGCCTCAGCCGCCAGGGCGGGGAGTAGCTCCCACTCGAGCTGGCCCTGGCCTTTTCCTGCCAAGCCTCAGCATCCTGTTGCCAGCTCTGTGAGCTCGCCTGGGCCTCTCCTCCCCTTGAAGTGGTTGGTGTGGGGAGGGGAAGCACCCTGGCTGGGTGGCCTTACCTTCAACTTCCCACCCTGGGCCCCGACTTCAGGGTGCTCCATAAACAGAGGTCGGGGATCATGGGCTGCCCCACCCTTGAGGTTACAAGTTGGAGCAGAGTCTCTTACCCACAGGGTACCTTCCCTCCCCTCAGAGGGGAGCTGCTGTCATTACCAACACCGGGCAGATTGGGAGACTGAGGGGAGGGGTCGGGCGGTGTCAGCGGTGAGCTCAGGCTCTCCCTCTGGCCTTCTGCCTTCAGAGCCGGAATCTTTGTTGCCCGCCGGTGACTGCACCCGCGGACGTGTGGGGTCCAAACCACAGGATGCGAGGCTTGGTGACCGGCTCCTGAGCAGAGAAAGGACGAGACAGAGACACCAAAAAATAGCCACCTACTGGACATCCCGCATGCCCGGCATGGATGCATGACGTGCCCACGGCCCTTCACACAGACACAGGCACACACGTACTCCCCACCCCGGGGGTATTCCTCTCCATCTAGACAACTTGACTGCAGTTTCAATTCGTGTTTTAGCCAACTTTGTTTTTAATGTTGAACAACTATCACTTGTTTGTATATACTTCAGCAGAACAGTCCCTGGGGGAGAAGCCGTCTGTTTTCTTAAGCGGAATCCTGGAAGTCCAATTAGGGAATGATTGTTCCACTTCTAAGATTTTTCCAGCGGCTGCCTGGCATGCCCTGCTGAGCCCCTAATTAGGCAGCCAGGGCACCCCGGTTCAGGGCCCAGCCCGGCCGGGGGTGGCCTGTTGGAGGGCCAGGCCAGGGTGAGTTCAGGGCCTGAACCCAGGCCGGGGAGCACCTGCAAGGGACAGGGCATGGTCCTCTCCTGCATTCAAGAGGGCTGATCTGACTGCTTGCCATCCCACGGCCTTGACTGCCTTTCAGGGCACCATGCAGGACACGACAGCAGTCAGGGTGCTCTGGTTTTAAGGGAAGCCACACCAGTAGGTCACGGTGGCCTTCCAGCCCACGCTGAGACTGTTTGGAAGGCTGCTGAATGCCATGCTCACTCCCACCGCTAGGAGTTCACCCGTGATAGGGTCCAGCCTGCCGTCCCATTCGCCGAGCTAATTAGAGCCAGGTCTGTGGGCAGCCCGAGTCCTGCCTCGCAGTCGGCGTGACATTCGGTATCACGGAGCCCAGGAGAGGAGGATCCGCTCGGGTGAGGGAAGGCCTCCCTGGAGAGGCCAGGCAGCTCTGTGTATGGACAGTGATGAGGCAGGCGGTGCAAGGACAGCTGGCAGAGACCAGGGCATGGGGCCTGTAGGCTTTGGGAAGCAAACACCTGATACTTTCACCGAAGATGTGATTTTCATTCACTACATTGCCCAGTGGTCCCCGTGCACTTTTGCTGGGGAAGAAGGGCATGTAGTTGGAAAAAACACATGCCTTGTAGTCAAGCACAGCCTGCAACCTAGAGGCTTGTCTGAGCTGTAGCAGCTGGTGTCTGCTCGCTCCCCATGGGCCTTGGCCCCCAGCCTGGGCTGGCTCAGTCCTGTGGTGCCACCGGGTGCCTATGGCCGCCCCGGGGGGCATGGCCTCTCCCCCGGTCCAGGCCTGTTCCCGACAGCCTCTGGGAGGTTCGGGTTTCTGCCTGCCAGGTGGGCAGCTCCCTCTGTTCCCCGCAGCAGTGGCTCAGCTCCCAGTACTGCCGAGCCCCTGCCACCTGAGCCCCCAGGTGCCATGTGCCACCCTGTTTCCAGGCAGCAGGTAGGTGGCCTTGGGGCAGGGGCGAGGGGAAAAAGGCAGGCAGATCCCAGATGGGGTGGGGAGGGTGCTCTAGCCCTGACGGGCCGGTAGGTTCGGGCCTGCCACTTGGCACCTGGGTTGTCCTGCCTCCCTAGGAATGGGTGAGAGTAGGCCTAGTAAGCACCCACATCTGTGTATGTGTGCGTGTGTGTAGGGGGCATTCCTTACTATGTCTCTCTCGGTGTCTCTGCAGGTTTGAGCAGTGGGGTCTGTCTGGGCGTCCATGTATCTGAGTATCTGACCATCTCTAGCCCAAGCCTGGCCATTCCCCCAGGCTTCCCCGCCCACCTCCCTGTATCTCAGTGGGTCTCCAGCTGCACCTACCATGTCTCTCACTGTCTCTGCATCTCTGCGTCCCTGCCTGTCTTCTGTCTCTGTTCTTAGCCGATGAGGGTTCCTTTGCCATCAGAGTCACCTCCCCCCACATCGGGTTGCTCTGCTTAATTTCATTTTCCTGGGGCTCCAACTCACAGAAATAAACCCTCCCTTCCCACCCCTGCACTTTTTTGATTTAACAAGCCTGCTGGAAAACAATAGTGATTTCCGCATCGATCATAAACAGAAGTGATTACCATACAATTACAGCCTGAACCATCAGCCTCCATGCAATCACTGCGCCGCATTGTAAATCGGAAGACAATTGCCTGCAGAATTACCCCCAAATTGGTTTAAGTGGCAACAAAAGAGTGTTGGCATTTTGGCATCATGGGGAGGGGTGGGGGGGAATGCTGGTGGTCCTGGCGGCAGAGGGTCCCCACTGGGGAGCTCTTGGGGTGGCTTCCTTGCCTTCGAGCAGGTGGCTTGCTAGGGAGAGCTGCCTGCCACCTTCCCCCACCCCATTCTTTCTCCTGCAAGTATTGCTCCTTGCCCGTCTTGGCACAGTTTGTTATAAACTCATTTATACTAATGTGTGAGTGGCTAAGTGTACCATCAACTGGGACAACAGAAGAGGAGGAATCTGGGGAGAGGGGGTGTCCCGGGAGGCCTCCTCGGCTCCCCTGCTAGGCCCCTCTCCCCACTCCCATCTCCTGTGTGGCTCTTCCAGGTCACTTCATCTCTCTGGACTCCTCTGGTCTGGCTCCCACCTCACAGCCTTCCCTTCTCCTCTCCCAGCCTGGTGGAGCTCTCTCACCAGGAACCTCCTACATTCCATCCAGGGAAGACTGTTCCCTCCTACAGCTGCAGTGTGTCCCCTGCATCCTTCCCAGCTGCCCAGGCCGGCCCACTGCTGGGAGCCTGCTGGCCACCAGCACAGGGTTTCAGGAGAGGCTCCCAAGGCGGGCCTCCATTCACCCGGGCCTGCCCCTTTCCAGCCTCGGGCTTTATGAGAAGTCCGCTGGCAGCTGGACGTCTCTTGAGTGTCTGAAGACCGGACTCTGCAAAGTTCTGGCTGATTCTGCAGGAGGCTTGTCTTCTCTTGGGGAGGTGATTTCTCTCTAGAGTGAGGCTGTTCTGAAGTTCCTGGGAAAGCCTTCCCACTGGTACACTTAGAGCCTATCAGATGTGTCCAGATCCAGGGTATGCGTGCATTTGCCTGTCCCATCGGACCCTCACCAAGAGGCTTGCACATGCCTGTGATTTTATTCTTGTTTGATAAAGAAAGGAGACTCTGAGGGTGACGTGGCTTGTGCCAGAGCCTGTCAGTAAGGAAGGGGGTCTTCAGGCCCCTGTGAGAGTGCTCATTCCTAGGGGCCGTCTCTCCAGCCTGGCCAGCCCTGCACACAAGGCTGGGGGAGTCACCTGGTCTCTGACCTGCCCTGAGACCTCAGGCAGTCCCAGTCGTTTGAACAGGTACCCAGTGAGAGAGCATTTGTGGGGTGCTGTATCCTGTTCCCAGGTTTGTGAGCGCCCCTTGCCGCCACTGCAGTCCCGTAAGGGGACTTTGCTCCCCCAGGACCCTCAGGTTCCTGGTGCCAGAAGCCGGTGTGAACACACTTCTGCTGGCCTTCCTGCCTGTGCTCAGCGGCATCCCGTAAAGCAGGAGCGACGTCCCTGAGCTTTCTCGCTAGTCCTAGAGTCACCGAAGCTCCATGTCTGGTTGCTCTGGTCACTCTGCAAAAGCCTCAGGATGGGGTCCCGTCTAGACTTCGTATGTTTAGAACCACAAATTCCATTGGCTGCTCCAGCTCTGCCCTGTGCTGGGAGGGGCTCGGGGCCACCCTGGGCTTGGCCTAAGGGGCTGGGGCAAACTGGACAGGGACTGTGGGGCGCCCCTCTGCCTGGCACGCACCTCCTCAGCTCTGGCATTAAGAGGGGACCGATCCAGAGAGAAGCTGGCCCACGTGGCATCGCCCACTGTGGTGGTCAGGGGAGAGGCTGCCGCCAGCAGGACATTTCTTGAGAGTCCAAAGCCCCAACTTCTAAGTTCCAGTGTCCAGTGGGAAGACGGGGGTAAGGGGGGAGTTCGAGATCGCAATGACCTAGACTCAAGTTCTGCGCCTGCCCCTTTGTGGTCCGTGCCATCTTTAGCTCTAAGGCTGCTTTCTGTTTCAAATGGGAGCGTACCCACCCTGCTGGACTACAAGACGACGGGTGACCGTGTTATCGGTTCAGGGTCTCCAGGTGATAGCGGCTGTTATTCTTGGCCTCAGAAGCCAGCCCTCCCTTTGAGAAGGAAGGGGGCCTAGCCTTCGGGGAGCATTGGGCACATGCAGAGCCTTGCACTGGCCATGCTAAGGCTGTCTGGTGTACCCTTGGCTACAACCCCGGAAAGGAAGCAGCCACTGGATTTGTGACATTCAGCTCCGGAGCCATGGCCCGTGCGGCCATGTACACTGGCATTTAATGAAGTAGAAAGAGTGAGATGCAATTAAACACTCCACTCCTCACAGGAGCCCCGTGTCAGGTGCTCTGTCCTCACACGTGGCCTGTGGCTCCAGGATGGACGGTGCAGATACAGGCCATGTCCGTCCCCGCAGAGGTTGTGTCAGACGGTGCCACACTGTGTTGTTGCCCCATTTCACGGGTGTGAGGTCCAGGACTAGGTCAGTGACATGTTACTCTCGGGGTCCCAACCAGAGGAGAGGGAGCTTGGGGCTTAGACCTGGGCCCACAGCTGCGTCCAACACGCCGAGCTGTCCTCTGCCCAGCTCGGAGACCTGCCCTTTCACGAGCCCTCCATGGGCTCCCTAGTGGCGAGGACTAGGTCCGCTCTTACCCCCACTCCTGGCCCGAGGCCTGCCCCAGGGTGGACACGTGGGACGGTGTCTGCTGAGTGGATGGGAGAAGGCACAACCGGGTGGGCACTGCCTGCGAGGACTTGGGTGGTCACCGCCTGCGAGGACTTGGGTGCACGCTTAACTCCCCTCCTGCAGGAGGAAGCACAGAGCCAGCTGCTGGGGAGTGATGGATGGCCCCTCTCCAGAGATAAATGTGGCAGTCAAGGTAATCGGATTGTGTGTGACGGTCTAATTTGTAGGCGAGGGTAGGAAGCGCCCAGCCATGCCTTGCCCCAGCCGCCCATATTAGTTTAATCAAATGCCCAGTATCTAAATGACTGGGCCCCCGTGATGGATGATCTGAGCTTTGTTAAATGCTGTTGCCCTGTCAAACCAAACTTCCCAAGGCCCTGCCAGGCTCCTGGGCTCTTTAATTTGTTTTTTCTTGCTTGGTTATCTCTGCGTGGGGCAGAAAAGGGAGGGGGGGCTGGGGCTCTTCTGTCTGTCTTAAGTCTCTGGTTTTTTTAGAAAAGAAGAGGCCAGAGCTGAGGGAGGTGTGAGATGGAGTTACCTTCTGCCTCTTCTGAGAAGCCCTCCTGGGTCACTGCAGACAGTCTCAGGAAATCATCCGCCCCTGTCCAGGGCCCTTGAACCTGGGCCTCACAATGTGCTGTGTGTCTTCTGTCTCTTCCAGACTCTCCCACCACCCTGGGCTAGCTTTTTCATTCTCTTAATGGGGAATTTTGGGATAGCAGAGGTTCTTTGCTTTAATGGCAGAAAATTTATCAACTTTCCCTTATGGTTAGTGTTGGTGGTCTTCTTTGAGAACGTTCCTCAATCCCAAGGTCATGGAGATATTCTCCTATACCATCTTCTAGACAGTGTATTGTTTTGCTGCTTCTTTTTTTTTTTTTTTTTTTTTTTTTTTTTTTTTTTTTTTTCTTTTTTCTTTTGTCTGTGGTGTGAGGTAAGGGTCAGGTTTCCAGCCCGGTCCTTCTGTGCTCTGAGCATCTCCTGTGTGCCCCCAGGCCAGGCTGGATCCTTGGAGAGGCAAGAGGTCCTCCAAGAGTGACAGTGTCTTTGAGCCGCACCATATGTTCTTAAAAAGAAGGTTGAGAACAGTGTGTATAAGACACCACTCTTCACGTCAGGGGTGGGGTCTGCCCACACGTACTGTGGCCAGGGCCGGCTTTTACATTCACGTTGTTACCCGCGTGTGGGTCATTGTTCTAGGCACTGAGGATGTGACAGTAAATGCAGCACGTGGAAACCCCTGCCGAGGGAGAGCTTCTGCTCCGGCTCAGGGAGTGGGGCATCAGATAATAAATACGACCAAAAGCAGAAGGGAGTGAGCGCTATGGAGAGCGATCGCTCAGGGGAGGGAAACGGGGGGAATCGGGAGGTAGGGCAGGTGTCGCAGTGTATACACTGGGAAGGTCAGGGAAGCCCTCACCCAGTAAGGACAACTGGGTAGGGGGATGAACCACGTGGTTATCCAGGGTGAGAACCTTCTAGCCAGACATCACCAAGGCCATGACGTATGTAACTAACAGAACAGCTCTGGGAGGAAACCCCAGAGCCTCTAGCATGACTCCCCTGGTTGAGAGGAGCTAGGCAGCAAGCGTGGGATTGGAGGAGACTGTGTTTTCCGGTACGTGCCGTTTATCGACTTCTGTCTGTCTGTCATCACATGCACCCGTGACTCCTTCAAAATCACATTGAAAAGTTAAAGAAGGGAGGGCCGCGAAGTGGAGCAGAGCTGGGACCATGAATAGCCGTGGAAAAATGAGGGGTTCTGAGGCTAGCAGCTGTGGGCCCCAGTGGCTCTGCGGCTCTCTGTCCGAAATGTCAGCTGTAGAAGGAGAATGCGATTGCATATTATGTAAGAGGTAATGGTGTTAATTAAAAATAAATAGTCCCATGCTGTTGGTTGTTATGGCTGATCGTCCTTGGGCAGGTTCCTTAACCTCTCTGAGTGCCAGTTTCCTCCTAGAAAATGAGAGTCGTGATCCTGACATCACAGGACTGTCAGGAAAATGAACGGAGCAAAGGGATGTGTTGAGTTTCTGCCTGGCTTGCGGTTGACCTTCATGAGGGCATGTCCCCACATGGCCTGGCCCTCTTCAGGGCAGAGACAGAGAGTAGATCCCTGTCCTCAGAGCCTCCAAGGGCTTGAGATCCCAGGAAGATCCAGGCTTTGCATTCCAGCCCCCTCAAAGGCAGTTGATTTGCTCCGGACCCCCAGGCCGATGGCCGTCCAGACCCTGGTGCCTGCTGGGCTGGGACCAGCCAGTCATCTGGCTCCGACGCCCCTCCCTACCCCGGTGTTTCCTTCTCTCTGGGTGCTGTGCTAATTTTTCATGGCTTCCATCAGAGGCAGAAGGCAGAGAGCCGTTTCCTGCAGGGAGAGAGCAGGCGCTGGAGTGGGGAGGAGGGAGGCAGAGCTGCGTGGTGATTAAACACTGCAGAGACCTAAACTAATGACGGCTCCCTCCCCCAGCTGCTTGGGAAGAGAAACACGGAGCCAGGCCTGAACCGAAGGCAGCCCGGGCTGCTTGTCTGCCCCAAGCCCGCCTCCCCAGGGCTGCCTGCTGAGAGCCACAGCCATGCTGAGCCCAGCAGGACCTAACTCCGTCCTTCCAGCCACTCTGTGAGGCAGAGCCCAAGGCAGAGAGGGCTCAGGGCTGCCTGGCCAACACACTAGCAAGTTCCGGGGAGACAGGAGCAGTTGCCTCATGGAGTGTAGGCTTGCGTGAGACGGTGTGTGCAGAGTGCTCAGAACAGGGCCTGGCCCCAGTCCAGTTCTCCGTGCAGAAGGAGCCCCTGTCAGGGTTGTCCCATTACACCCCTCGGAGCAGGTAGGTGAGACTGGCTGACGTGCAGGTGGAGAAAGAGGCACATAAACCCGCCAGGGTCTTACCCAAGACCGCACAGCACACAGCTAGTAGATGAAACCAGGACTCACCCAGTTTGGACTCCCTACCCAGTGTTCTCTCGCCTGTACCAAGGCCAGGGAGAGAGTCCAGGGTCAAACCTCTAGGGCCTTGAACATAACAATCGAAGTCAGCAGCAGTGGGGAGACCATGTGCCAAGCACACAGTTCCCCTTGGCCTGAGAGCTGGTGTGCGTTCTGAACCCAAAGAGGGAAAGGGAAGAATTAGTCCTTCTTTCTCCGTTCATGCAGCAAATGGCATCTGAGCTTGCCCCTCAGGCTAGAGCAGTGGTTCTCAAAGCGGAGTTCTCGGACTAATGCTATCAGCATCACCTGGGAACTGGCTGGAAATGCAAATTCTTGGCCTCCATCCCACCCCCACTGAATCAGATACCCCACTGGGGGTGAGGCCTTCCAGATGATTCTGATGCACAGACAAAATTAGGAACCCCCGGCCTGGAAACCCAGCTGGTTCAGTCCTGCCCTAGGACCTCAGCGTCCAGGACACCGATTCACCCAGACATCCCCCAGGTGTGTTACCCTCTGAGAAACAGGTGCAGCCAGGAAGCACTATATGTAAATGGAATTCTTATAAATGATTATTTTCATTGCAACAAGGCAGCTGGATATTTAAAGAAACCTCACAGAGAATCATTTCATCTCATAAAGGAGCTTCTGCACAGAGAAAACTCTTCTCCCATTTCCTGCCCACCCCCCTCTCCAGTGGTCTAGAAATTCAGTCTCTAAGTCATGTTTTCTTCAAGTTGGTGTCCACCTCTCTGCAACCAAAACAGGCTGGATGACAGAGAGTTGCCAAAATGCACCGGGGGCCCCAGCAGTCTAGGGAAGCCCAGCAGGACCAGTCTGGTGTTTCAGGCTGCCAGGTTACCTAGAGCCAACCCCCGCTAGGCACCTGGAGAGGTGGTGACAGCCAGACATGGGTGGCTTCCAGGGTTCCTTCAAACATCCACACATGCAGGGTTTCCCAGAAAAGGAGTGATCAATCAGGAAGCCAAGGCAGAAACACGAAATGTGTAGGTGAGGGACTGCTCTTGCTGGATATGAGGATAAGAGGGAAAAAAAAAAAAAACAAAAACCCTGCAACACGGTTTAGGATAGAGAACCCACTGGAAGGTTGTCATCTCCCACCGCGTGGGGCCAGGTCACCCGCCCCTAGGCTAAAACACCTGCCTGATTTGCAGAGTGACTTGCAGCGGGAGGAAGAACCCTGTGTTCACCTCTAAGCCCCCTGCCTTGTGGCTCAAGCCTTTAGCCCAGGCTGGGGAGGATAGAGACTTGGTCTGCCTCTCTTACACTGTGGATCCGACATTCTTGCAGGCTGATGAGGTCGCTCAGGCAGGGGAAGCAGCGGAGGGTTGGGGGTGGTCCACATGGTGGGAGGCAGAAGAGCCAGGGGTCTGGTCAGCGGGTTGGTCCTGAACTTGCTTTTTCTCAAAGAGCAATGAGTGACCTAAAGCCAGTTCTCAGTAGTCAACTGCATGGATCACCCGGCAAAGTGCCACCTGCCCCAGATCTCTCTCTTGCCCTTGTCACCATGGCATACACACCCTCAGTCACTCTGGGGCTGGGGAGCTTTCTAGGTGGTTCCTTAATAGAAACAAAGGTGCCCTGGGATCAGCACCTTCCCAGGGCCTGATCCGGGACCCCAGCATGGTCTGCGGTGGCTCTGTGAGCCCAGGCTAGGTGAAAAGGAACCTTCCTCTGAGGGCCCTGACCTTTGTTGCTGACTTCTGCTCCCGGGAGGATCAAGTGCCTGGGTTTGGCCATGGGAACCAGAGCTAGTAGTGGGAGTGCACAGCCAGGCCTCTCAGCGCTCAGACTCACAGCCGTCTTGCCTTCTTCGAAGGTGGGCAAGCATGGTGTTTAGACTTGGCTTCGGGTTGAGCCTGGGAAGGCCTGGCTTTACTCTGACCTCTCCTTATTCTGGGAGCAGGAGGACACAGACCAACTGCCAAGCGTTAAGCTGGGAAGCCTCAGGAAAGTCAACTACTCAGGGAAGAAACTGATTCCTGTCACCTCCCCACTGCCTCCCTCCAGCTCCCTTCGAGTGAGCCATGGGCAGTGGTGTTCAGGCCCCAGGAGAAACGCTGTGTACGGGATAGAAACAGGCTCTCCAGGTCGCACCTGCTGGAACAAGGGGCATGCGCGTTCCATGACTCCTAGGGGTATGCTCTGTGCCTATGGGGCCCAGGTCTGGTCTTGCAGACCCACTGGGGGTGTCACCCCAGGGCCAGCAGTGTGGGGAGAGCACCCTCGCTGTCCTAAGCCTCTGGGCTCTCCTCTGCCTTGTTTGGGTGCTGCCTTGGAGCGAAATGGAGCAGAGATTCTCAACTCTCAGGACCCTCCTCCCAGTTAATATTCTGGTCAAACCTTGGGTAGCCAAAGGGATCTGTCCTGTTGGAAGCCATGTCCTGCCAGAATATGGGAGTGGGGGCAGATGCCCAGAGGCTACCTGGCTTCGGTCTGTTGTGGGGGCAGTTCAGGGCCCTCCTCCCCTTCCCAGCATGCTTGCTTTGCTGTTAATGCTGTGTAATTTCCAGCTGAGGTTATCTAGATCCCCATCGTGACTCTACTACCAGCCAGTAACCCTGGGGTAAGAGGAGAAAGTCCTGCCAGGCCCACCCCTCAGGCTGGCAGGACTGAGGGGCACCATTAAGGAAAAGGGGGCATTCTCTTTCTGATGCAAAGAACCCCTTGAGCTGGTTTTGGAGTGTCTTTACAATTAAATGGGTTATCCTGGAAGGCTCCAGATAATGGTGTGAGATAGTGGATCTTCCAGGCTGGGATTTTCCTAAAGTCCACAGACAGGCTCAGCCTGTCTGACATCTCCTCCCGGGTCTGACGGGTCTGACGATCCTGCCGGGCAGAATCAAGGACGGCCGAACCGGTTTGGAAATCATCCCTGCCAGCTCTGGCTCTGAGGTCCCCTGGAGTTCAGTTCCCAGGGCGAGTTCACATGCCTTGAGACTCCTAGGTCCTGCCAACCCTGGGCAGCCCTTGGGGAGAGAGGGCGGGAACGTGTGAGGAGTGTTCTTGGAGGAAGGGCACAGCCCAGAGGCCCTCTCTGGCCAGCCAAGGACCTGAGAGGATGGGATGTGGAGCCCAAGGACATAGGTAGGGCCAGGCAGGGCAGGCCTTGAGCCTCCATGCACATCCGGGCCAGCCGTAGCCCCAGCCTGCTCAGTCCTCCCTGCACGCGGGCTGGAGCGTGTGCACAGGCGTACATGGAGAGAGGCAGGGTCACTGGCAGCCAGAAGGCCAGCAGATGATTCCTCCTTGTTCTGACTTTCTTGGCCACACAGCAATGAGCGATGACAGCAGGGAGCAGAGTGTGGGAACGATGTAGCCCACTGCTCGGTGTGCCACTGCTGCTGCTGGTATAGTGAGTAAGGTTTTCCCCCAAGGAAAACATCTCTTGTTTTATGGTCCAGGGCTCAGCTATCAGGGCCACCAAAGTCCAGCCTACAACCCCCCAGGAGCAATGTTTTCTGGAACCAGAGAGAAGTCCTAGCCCCTCAGCAGCCCCAGTGGCAGAGACTGCAGAGTCCTCCCCTCCTGCCAACCCCCTCCCCAGACCCCCTGACCCCCAGGTCCTGCANTTCGATCCCATAACGCTGGGATCACGCCCTGAGCGGAAGGCAGAAGCTTAACCGCTGTGCCACCCAGGCGCCCCTGGGCTCCTGGTTTTATTAAATGGGGTACCTGGGCAAGGTGAGATCTCTGGAGCCCTTTCCATCTGTCACCCAGGGAGGAGGGGATGGACATGTCCAGACCAGACATGAGGACAGGCAGCTCCTCCCAAAATCCCATAGCACCTGCAGGGTTGAGAAGGCTGGAGGCTAGCCTCAGCCCTGAGAGCCATGACCCCATTATGAGACCACGGCTGATTCACAGGGCTGATTGCCCAAAGCCGCAGACTTTGGAGAGCACGACACCTACCCCCACTCACATATGGCCCAGAGGCAGGAGGAAGTTGCCTGAGGTCACATGGGAAGTTGGTGGCAGGCTGGGGACAAGGAGCTGGGATGGCGCTGAATCATGGGACGGGAGGTGGGCAGGAGGCACAGAGCTGCCTCCCGGGGCTGTGCCTGTTCTCGAATCTGTGACATCACAGACTCAGGGGGCGGGGGGTGAGAGGGAAGCCACGCTGGACCAGCAGCAGGGTCACGGTCCTGTGGCATGATTGCAATTGACTCACCTCCCCTTGGGCCTCCATTCCTTCTTCATAAAACACGGCCAGCCCCATCCTTGGCCAGCCCCTGCTGGGGGGTTGTGAGGCTCGGCGAGGCAGAGGGCACCAAGCAGGTGAGGAAAGTCAAGGGCTGTCTCTGTACCCTCATGATCCCGTCAGGTCCTCCCTGTCCGTGCCAGGGCAGAGTCACCCCACGTCACAGGCATGCATAGGGCCCCCGCTGGCCCACTGGTTCTCTTGAGACCCAGCAGCTGCTGCCCCCGGCTCTCCCTCTTTGTGGTCATGAGCTTCCTGTGCCGTTTTCTGGGAGGAGATGACCCAAGAGAACTGGCAGGGAGGGGCCCCCTTTTTCCATTTCCAGGGGGCCCAGCAGAGGTGGACCACCGAGAAGGACAGGCAGAGGAACAATCCCATGGACAGCTGTGTTTTCAGGGGTCATGGGTCATGTTTTCATTGGCTCCTGTCCTGTTAGACACACCGAGGGATGGGGACTGAGGAGGGGCTGAGGGTCTGCCTGGGCCTCCCAGCTGACCCACCCCTTCGCTGGGGCCAAAGGAGAGGCTCTTTGCAGCCGCTCTGTTGGCCCGGTTGGACAGGAGGGCTGCAGAGCCCGTCCCCACTCCCAGGCACTCCTGAGGGGTGAGTCTGCCCAGACTGGCCACCTGCCCTGTGTGGTCCAAGAGCTGGGTCAGAAGTGAGCAGCTTCTGGGGCTCAGATACATGGGGGCCTGCCATCTGCCTGATTCAGAGAGTCTGGCCGGGACAACAGAGGGTGTGGGCATAGCTGGGAGCTAGGGAGCGACACTGCCTGCCCAGAGAGCACCCAGCGAGAAGGAGGTGATGCGGGGCTGGCCCCAAGGTGTAGAGGCGTTTTTGTGATCCTCTTGGAGATGAGTGAAAGGACTTGTATTTTATTTGAGCAACAGCTTGTAGAGGGGGGACAGAGAAGCCTCTTAGCCCTAAAAGGGGCACGTGCTTGGTAACAAAAACAGAAGTTTATTTGTATATCGTCCTTCCTGGATGCCAGAAATTGCATTAGCTGGTTTAATCCTGACACTTTAGGAGGTAGATAATGTTTATTCTCCCCATTTTACTAAAGGGAAAACCAAAGCACAGAGAGGTTAAGTAACTTACCCCAGGTCACACAGCTGCCAACTGGCTGAGCTGGGATTTGAACCCAAGCTGACTGGCTCCAAGGTGTGTGCTCGGCCACTGTGCCTCCTGGGGGCAGGGGATAGTCAGCATTTTACAGCTTCTGAGTTTCCGCCTGAGACTCTGGCATAGGACTACCACCTCTTCCGTGTGATTGAAAGCTTGGGTCCTTCTTTCATCTTGGGACTCCTCACACCAGGGCTGTGAACAGAAGTTCCTCTTATTGTCTTCCCACTTTACAGATGACACGGAGGGACCAGTCCACACCTGAGTCATGTCAGCCCCCGTGGCCTTCTCCCCCTTCATCCTCCCCTCCCAGTCCCTCACTACTCTTCTCTGTACAGCTCTGGAGTGTGGGATCTTGGGCCCCAGGCGCAGGCAGGAGTCCCCGCTGCCTGAGTCCCCACGGTCTCTGACTCCCAAGCTTCCCCAGGGCAGTGGTCCCAGGGTCCCGTGGTTGGGAGATGAAAGAGGAAGGTCAGAGATTGGGAGGGCGTGGCCTGGGTCCTAAGGCAGGAGGAGGAAGAGCCCTGGCATCGCCAGGGAGCCCTGGGTGTGGTGCTCTGGGAAGGCCCTTGGCCTTCCCCTGTGGGGTGGACACCGGGTCAGGCCATGAGCAGGGAAAACCCAGGGCTGCAGCCAGCCTCCCAAAGTATAGGAGCCCATGTTGTTCTAGAATCTGTTTACCTTTCCTTCCCTGTTTTGGCGCGCCCCACCAGCGGGAGTGCACAAAACAGGTGTCAGTTGACTCAGATATAGATGTTTTTGGATGCCAGCGCCCATCCCTAGACACATCATGTTAGGATTCCATGCAGGGCTCATGCTGCTGAGGCCAGGCCCCTGCCCCCAAGGAATGGCGAAGAGGGATAGGGGCTGCTGGTAGATTTAAAAGCCACAGGGAGCCTGTCACAGGTTTACCCTGATTGTCCAGCTCTCGGACGCGGCGAGCGCCATCTGTCCAGTGCTCCCATCTTCTGTGTATGAGGTTCTCCAGCTGTGATTCTTTTCAGTCCGTTGGTCGTGTCGGTGTGTCGCCTTTGCCAAGGGCCGTGCTGGGTGCTGGGGTTGCAGACGCGAACCCCTCGGATCCCGTCGTGGCCCACGGGGCTCATGCTCTCGCGGGACAGCGGTGCACCTTTCCTCTGGGTAACCTGGCCCTCTTCCTCATTTCTGGAGCCATTGAGCACCTTCCATCTACCAGGCCGTGTGCGGCCTCCGGGAACACAGATTGGAAAAGAGGTGATCAGAATACATTTGTGGAAAAATTCCTCTGGCCGCCTCACAGAGTGTGGGTTGGCGGGAGGCAGTTTTGGAGACAGAGATAAATGAGGGACCGGGCTTGTCATAATTCAGGGGAGAAGGGACAAGGCTGCAGAAGGTGATTGGAACAGGCAGGAAGCAAAGGGGACGCGCTGCAGAGATGATCACCTGCAGGGGCCCCCCGCATGCGGCAGGGTGGGGGGCGTCTTCCTGAGGTGGCTCGGTGCTCCTGGGGCTTCGGGGGGCTAAGGGAACAGGAGGAGCTCAGACGTGGGGTGGGGGCCAGGAGGAGCCCCGCGTGGAGGCGGGTACTTCCCCCTCCAGCACCCCCATGCCAGAGCTCCCCGCTGGGAAGTGGCATATGCTCCCGCTGCCATTTCAGAGGGTCCTGCGTGCGTTTAGCGAGCCAAGAGCACGGACACGTGTGCACACGGGTCCTTCACACTTCTCATTGAGCAGTGGCGTGCTCCCAGGGGTTCTTTGTACCTGGCCCTGCAAGACTCTTTCCTCACCCCCTTCCCCAGGGCACACCTGCATCCTGTCCCGTCCCTGGGTCTCAGAAGCCCCTCCTTTCTCCCTCCTTCCCTTTCTTCCTCCCTCTCCCCTCCCTCTCCCTCTCTCCCTCTCTCTGGCGTACACACACACACACACACACACACTCACTCACTTACACTCACAGAGTTCCTCTGTTCTCCAGCAGCCTTTTAGCCGCTAAGATGCTCTTTGAAACTTAATACGCCTTTGTTTCATTTCGGTGTAGCTTCCCTGGGCTGCAGTGCATTTGATAATTCTCTGGCTGGGCCCTCGCATCCAGGTCTCTGCACCCTCCCCCTCACGCCGCCCAGGCCGTTCCTGTCCCTTCCCTATCCCCAGACCTTGCCCAGAATGAGCAGACCAGGCTTCACACTGAACATCCCCTGCTCGCCTCCATAAAGAACAGACGCCTTGTTTCCCATGGCACTTGGCTGCCTCTGGTTCCTGGCTCCTTTTCAAGCTGGAGTCCAGCCTGGCAAGGGGCAGCCTTCCTCATGTGCCCGGGTGAGCTCGTTCACCCCTTTGATGCTCCCACTCCCAGACCCCCAGCCTCTGCCTCTCCTCCACCCACACCGGCCCATTGTCTGCTGGTGGCTAGCCTGGCCTGGAGAAAGCAGCTCCACCCTCCCTACCTGGAGCCCGGGTGATTCCCAAATCCGGCCATCCAGCAGTGCAGCCTCTTCCCCCACCCCCGCCACCTCCCTGGGAAGACCAGCCTGTCCCACTGGTCCATCTGGTCGGCCCATCCTGGGTGTCCGCGCTGCCAGGAGCTGCAGGTACAGACACGAGCACCGAGCCTGTCACTCTCCCCAGGGAGGACACATCTGGGACAAGCCTGGACTAAGACGCTGTAGGACGCCACTCTGGACCTACCTTAATTTTGACATCTGGTTTCTTTTGCTTGTCCCTCGAGCGTACTGTGGTGGCTGTGGCTGCAGAGGGAGTGGCCAGGAAGATCTTGGGGAGCATATGTCTGCAACTCTCCCTCCCCGCCCTCCCTCAGACCGTGCCTCGTGATGCTCAGAAATGGAGCTCATTTCCCCTTCTCTTCCAGAAGAGTTCATGCCGCCTTAGCCATAGTATCTTCTGGCACAGCACTTCCTAGACACGCCTGCTATATCTCATTCATAGAAGATGCCCCCCATTGTCATACACACCACCGTTTTAGGGACCACTGGGAAGGAACTCATGCCACGAATCACACCACGACGTGGCATCGACTGTAAGACACGTGCTATTGGCCAATGACCCTAGTTGTTGAAGTTCGAGGTGGGTCTGAGTGGGAATCCTGGTGCCCCTGTGGCTTCCTGGGTAAGCTGCAGAGACAAGTGTGGGCAGTGGTCAACTGTCATGTCTTCTTCCAGCCAGAACCCCCTCTCCCTTCCACTGACCCTCGGGCTGCTCTTTCCCCTATGACGTGGCCATCTGGAACTTGGCTGCTAGAGACCAGGGCCCAAGATGGGGCGAGGTGAGGCGCCCCAGCCTGGGTCTTGGGGTGTTTCAGATCCCAAGGAACCCCTTGTTGAAGATGGCAGCTGTTGGGCTAGGATCCTAGGGAAGCCGAATACCTCCCTTCCGGGGCTGAAGGTACCTTTCCACTGGCTGAAGTGAAGGCCGAACTGCCTCTAAAGGGGGAATTGACTTTAGCCTTCTGTGTCTCAGGCAAAGCAGGGCGCATGATATTGTCCTCGCTCTGCCCCTCCATACCCACCTCAGCAGCTCAGAAAGGGGGCAGGAGGAAGGGACCACTTGGCAGCCAAGCGGGCAGACAGACTAGTCATCTATTCCGGGGCCTGGGACTTAGAGACGCCCTGCAGCCAGCCCAGCCCCTGCGCCCTTCTCGAGCTGCAGACCTCCCCAGGTCGCTTGTCTGTGTTTTATGGTCACAAGCGGCCAGAGACACCAGAGCTCCATCCTGGTGGCCACTCCTCTACTGACCAAGGTCAGTAACACTAATTGTCATTTAGCAAACGTGTGTATAGCCCCTACTAGTGCGGTCCCCACGCTGCGTGACGGTAACTGACGACTGCCCTACGAGGTGGGGAGAGGGATTACCACCACCCCATTTTAGAGATGGGAAAACCAAGGTGCAGGAAGGGTAGGCAACTTGCCCAAGGTGCCACACGGGGGTGGAGACAGAGCTGGGATCAGGTCTCGTGCATTGGTTCCAAAACCGGTGCCTCACCAGCTTCCCTCAGGGCTGTGTGAAGGGCGTGGGATCGACCGGCTGCTTTTCTGGGGCTACTGTGGATTACAGGGTTCCTTCATTCCTCTGCCCACCCTGCCTCCCTTTCTGGCTTCTGTTTGGATACTTTGCAGGTGATTGACAACGCTAATTTATAGCTCACATCTGCTCCCTGGACAGGCAGCTCCTATTAGGCCCATTTCACAGATGGGGAAACTGGGTCTCCAAGCCTGTATGAAATCTTACAGCCAGAAAGAGGCAGAACAGGTTCCAAGCCCTGTCACCTGTGGGGCTACAGAGCCAGGACACTTACCCCTGCTCCCCATGGGCTGCCTACCATTGTCCCCTCCCCTGACCTCTCCTGGGGCGGCATAGGCACTGGTGTCTGTTGGAGCTGCCTCGACACCCCCTGGATGGGGCCGGGCTGGCTTCTTCCCATTCACAAGGCGCTTTCCTCCTACAAGTGGAAACAGGGAACATTCACAGACCCTCACCTGCAGTCCAGAGAGCACACACAGTGCTTTCCCAGCCGTCCGCGCTTACTACGCCAGACACTGTTCTCAGCACATTGTTAGTGTCATTCCAGTGTCACAGCAGTCCTAAGGAGTGAGCATTAGCATTACGCCTATTTAACAGATAAACTGAGGCCCAGAGAGTTTGTATAATTCACCCAAGGTCACACAGCTCTCAGTGCTGGAACCCAGACTGTCAGGGTGAATGGCACTCCCGGGACCAGATGCAGGGCTGGCCGCGGTGGCTGTCCAGGCAGCAGGTGGGTGCTCCTGCCCCTGCCTTAGCCCCTTAAGATGGCTGGTATCTCTTCCTGAAACTCCGCCCAGTGCGGGCATCCTTGTGCACACCGCACCGTGCCTTCCCATCTCTCCCACCCCATCCGGGGACTCTTCATGCCCGGCATCCCTCCCGAGCCCCAGAGCCTATGCTTGGTGGTCCCTTTTCCTTTGCCACCGCACAGAGGCCCCAGAGCAGAGACCCACAGGACCCGCCGCATGCGCAGGAGGGACTGGCCCCATCAGAGCACGGGTGCTCTGCCCCGCCCGGATGCAGGCACAATCCAGTGTGCACCCAGACACCCACCCTGCTGGCCTGTCTGTGTGACCCCCTACCTGCCTTTGGCTGTCATCCTCCTGCGTCTCGGACAGTGCCCAGACCCCCGCTTTGGCTGCACATTCCCATCTGCTGTCATTAACCGGCCTTGCGTCAGAACAGCTTGTGGGGGTCTGCAGCACGGGAGCGCATGCACCGTGTCCGTGCTGCTGCCACCGTGCGTCCGCCAGTGCGGCTTCTGTGCTAGCAGGCTGCTCGGGCCGAGGGGGGAAGGCTGGTGCCTTCCTCGCTCCCTGTCCTCCTCCTCCTCCGTGGCTGTCCTGGCATCTGGGTTCTGTCGTGACTGGCAAATACACATGTCACATCTGCTCACAGTGTCCCAGGCTCTTCACAGCCAGGCCTTGCGATGCCACCAGCTTCCTTTCATTCCCTTTATGGAAAACCACTCCACTAGCGATTGGCAGATGAGGGCTGTCCTTGACCAAGCAGGGGGGTGGCCCGTGACATTGGAGGAAAGCTCCCGCCTGGTGTGGTGGCCCCCAGGAGGAGCGCGGGCTGGGAGGGGCGGCCACGGGCAGCGCGCGGCACCATCTGTGGCCGTCCTTTGTGCTGGCAGCCGAGCAGTCCTTCCATCGCTGCGATCCGGCAGGCCTCGTGCTTGGCGTGCAAATGAGTTTCCAGATGCCCAGTACCCGCCCCCCCCCAAGAAGCAGTAACTAGGGGCTTGGGAGAAGAATGGAGCAATCTGGAAATTCATTTCTGTTTGTTCCAACCTCTCTGAATAGGCTGCCTCCCCTTCCAGCTGCGGCAGATGTGTGCTGGATGCCCGGTTTAGGGGCGTTTTGCCATGGTCGGGGCAGACACAGGCCGGGCTAGGGGCCTCTCTGGCACCCTCCTCCCTGTGCAGGTGGTGGCAAGATGAGCCTCACAGAGAGGGGCAGGACACATCTTTTAAGGCATAGCTCCCCCATTGGCACCCCCTCTTGGAGGCAGAAACAGGTGCTCTTCCGGCCGGGGGCACAGGCTGGTGTTCAGCTCCTGCTGGCCTCCTTGATAGGGTGTCTTTGGGTACCACCTGAGCAAAGCAAACGAACCTGGTACCCTGGAGGGCCCCTCCCCACCCTGCCGCGTTCCCTGCAAGAACTGCAGCCCTTCCCTTGCCCTGCAGCCCCCGCACTTCCCCAGGGACAGGTACACGCCACCCTCGCAGGCAGCTTCCAGCAGGACTGTGTGCACAGGGCTCTCCCTCTGGTCCTAACAGCTGCCTCTTGCCCCCTGCCCACCCGGTGAGGGGCAGGAAAGAACCCACCGCTCCCCACGACTGACAGCTGATGCGGGTCACGGGCAGAGTCGGACAGGGCTGCAGAGGATCCCAGCCCTGCCTCCCGGGTCTGCGGGCTGACAGGGCACTGGGTCCGGGATCTGGGCGGTTTGACGTGACAGCCCTGGGCAGCCGCGGCAGGGCTCTGTGCAGCAAGGCATCTTCCCCAGTGCCGGCTGAACGTGGTAAAGGGGGAAGTTCAGACGAGGTCAGAGGGCTTCCTCACTGAATTGGCGGGGCTGGAGACCATGGCCACTCAGTTTCTACCTTCTGAAGGGTTTCAGTCTGCTCTTCCACATTCTGGTCCAGGCTTGGGCTTCACCAACAGGGGATGGGGCAGGGGCCATCTGCATGTCCGCCCTTCTAGGTGTGGTTACTGTGAGCGAGTGACTTCCCCTGTCTGAGCTCAGTCTGCTTATCTGTAGAATAGGGATAGCAGCTGGCATTCTGGATCGTGCAGAGCAGATTTGGAAAAAAGGACACAGAAGCAGGTTGTACAGCATCTAGATGGGAGAGCCTGGACGTGAGGAAATGGGCTTTGCATCCAACGAGTGGCCGAGCGGTCACGGGTCCGCAGACTCCTGGCTGCCGGACTGGACTGACTACTGCCAGAGCTCTCAGACCTGGCTGGCAGGGGTGGGGCAGTGGCCAGGGTGTGGTCACCCCATTTCTGCTCCCACACTGTCTCCGCAATTACCCCGTGCACCCCTCACCACAGCTCTGGGAGGAGGGCAGGGCGGGGCTCGTTATTCCTCTTGCCCTGCAAGCAGACTGAGGCCCAGAGAGGGTCTCTGAGCTCCAGTGGCTCACAAAGCAAGGTGGTGACAGCCCAGCCTTCCCAGCTTGCTCATGTTCCTTGGACGGACTGGCCAGACCAACTGACCTGGAAGGTGCTTTTGGCCCCTGGCGGCCACGTTAGGACAGTGAAGGGTGATTCCCTGGCACCCCGTTAGCTTCATCTGCATTTCCCTTGGTGTCCAAGGGCTCAGAGCCTGGATGTGGAAGGTTCTCCTGTGCTTCTGTCTTCCGTGCCCCCGGCCCACTCTAGTTTAGCGCCCTACCCCACCCCTGGGCTGCCCTCTGCCCTACAAATCCTTAGTCCTCCGAAGTGTGGGTGCCCAGCAGCGCAGGGACCAGCCGCAGGTCTCACTGGAAGGCATGGGCACTTCTGCTGGGGGGACTTTCAGGGAGAAGCCTGCGGGCACTCCTGGGATTGTCAGGAGGCTCCAGGAAGGCTCCGGATTCTGGGTGACTTTTGTATCTCCTCCCCTACCCACAAGGAGAGGCCATGTTGAGCTGATGGTCTGGAGGCTTTGCTGAGAAGCCTGGGGGAGGCCAGCACTTCCTAAGCTTGCTGCACACAGGGTCTGTGCTGGGCTCCCTCCCTCCCACTCCGGTGGTCTCTCCTTGGCACCATCTCTGATGTCCCGTCCATCGTGTCCGTGCTTTCCTCTGTGCCGCCTCTGGCCTGTCCTTCTCAGAGTGATGGCCGTTAACATCGGCCCTCCTTCGGGGTGTTAGTCCCACTCTACAGGTGAGAACACCGAGGCCTCCCGAGGAGGCTCGGTGGGTCTCCCAGTGTCACATGAAGGTGGGAGCGCCCAGTCTGGGAGGACGAGGTGGGGCGGGCGTAGCAGGGTGTGGTGGCCGCAGGGCCCACTGACCGTCCTGTCCTTCCTTGTAGCCCTGCTGTCCTCCTGGTGTGAGGAGCTCGGCCGCCTGCTGCTGCTCCGACATCAGAAGAGCCGCCAGAGCGACCCCCCCGGGAAACTCCCCATGCAGCCCCCCCTCAACTCCATGAGCTCCATGAAACCCACTCTGTCACACAGGTGAGTGGGCATGTACCTCCAGGGGTGGGCGCTGGGCAGGGCCCCTCAAGTGGTAGAACTGGGTGGGGTTCTCTGAGCAGCCAGGTTTTCTAGGTTTTCTAAAGTGCAGTTGTGTTTTAAATCCCCGTGGGGTGAGCACGTCCCCCATCCCAGCAGCGGTTGAAAGCACTGGTCTTACGCAGCCTCCTGCTTTATCCCTTCAGTAGAGGGCTGTCTCTTCCTTTAGGTTCTAGACTTCGGGCCCAAAGTGGACTAGCCTGAGCTCAGGGCCTTCCCTTTCTCCTAAGCAGGGTCCTGGGCAAACCCAGAGATATCCAGGGCCTACAAGGGGCTCAGGAATGTCACAGAGCTGGGGCTGCCACCCACATATGGGGACAGAACCAGCCCAGACCGACAAGGCAGGAGCTGAATGAGGCTGGGCTGTCAGCGCAGGGGCGGGGTCCAGAGAACCCCAGGGCCACGGGTGGGGCCGCCTTGGTGGAGGCCGTGGGGCCCTGAGGCACCGGCCAGTCTGCCCAGCAGCAGCCTCTGTAGGCGCACGTGCCCAGGACCAGCAAGCTGTGCGGGTGATGATTCCACACTTCCCCAGCTGAGCCGGGCCGCTCTCTCTGCGCGCTCCGCCGGCGGACCCTGGAGCACCAGGGCCTGCCCTGCTGTCTGCTTTCCCTCTGCGGGTCCCGCTGATGACAGGCTTGGCAGGGTACATTTGTAGTCAGAGCTAGGCTCTCATTCACCACCCAGCCTGAGCGAGGCACCCGCGGCACACGGCAGATGACCTGGGTCCCACCGGGGAGGTGCTGCCACGAAGTCGGGCATTGGCCACGCTCTACAAATTGCACTAGGGGTTTCTGATTCTCAGAGCCAGGAGGGAGCTCCGTAGGTCCAGCACCCTGCGCAGACAGGATGGCCCCCAACACGCGGTTCTCTGCCTTGGTCAGAAGCACTTCGTACTACAGTAAGCCCACCATCACCCCCCAGGGGCGCTGCCGCGCCACCCCCTCAGCCCGGCCTGTGACCCCTCAGACTCAGGACAGCTCCCCTTCTGTGTGGATGTTTCTCGGTGGGGGGCACTGCTGGCGTTGGGTCCAGGGCATTTACTCTCTCGGGCCCTGCCCACTCAGTTCTTTAATGACCCCACCCCCATGTTGTAAAAGCACCTTCACACATTTTGGGGGGTGAGGGTATCACCCGTGGTTAAGAACCACCGCTCTAGAAAGGCAGGACCCACCTCGGGCCGCCTTCCTCCCATTGCCCTGGCTCAGCAGAAAGCCGCAGGGCACCTCGGTCTGGATTGCTGCCAGCCACTCTGCACAGGCTGTGGCTGAAGGCGGCCTCAGCTGCCTCCCTTTCTTTTAGCTTCTTACCGCCCCGCCCCGCCGGACTCCTCCCGCCTCTCGTTGCCTCCCGTCTCTTGTCCATCCAGCCTTTCCTCCTCCGAGCCACTTTGGAGAGCAGTCACTGATGGTGGGCCAGGGCCCTGCAGCCCCACGAGAGGCCTGCCTTACACCTGCTCAGCCGTGACCAGTCAGGCCACAGGGCCGTGGCTCTGGACCCCGGCCAGGCCTTTGCCAGGTCATTGCAGAGCTGAGCTGTAGGCCCGAGGCCATCCTGTCCTGGAGTCAACGGGACGAGGGATATCTGTGCTCCGGGAGCTGCGTCTCACTAGTTGCGGAGGAGTAAGACCCAGTGAGGCAAAACTGAGACCTGACACATCGAGGCAGGGTGAGGGTTAAGTGACAGGCAGGCCTGGCCTTGGGGTCAGAAGGAGGAAAATGGCCGGGCTATCAAGAGGCTGCCCAGAGGACGTGGGCCGTGACCTTCAAGGACTTGGTCTAAGACCTAGGCAGGTGCATTCTATGAGTTTGAACTGGCTTTCCCTTGGGGGGCTGGGACACAGTGCCCTCCACTGGTGCCTCCACTGGCTCAGCTCCCTGGAGGGACCCGTGAGTGATAGAGGAGGCAAAGAGGCGGCCTCTCAGAGACGGGAGAGCCCTGTGCCCTGGAAGATTCACCAAGAACGGAGGGATGACCAGTTGCTTCCATAGAATGTGGCCTCCTCGCATTCTGTACCATACATCCCACCCCAAATGGCAGAGCTAGAAGGGAAAGCTGGCCCAGAGCAGGACAGTGACTTGCCCAAGAACACACAGCCAGTAAGGGGCAGAACAGCGCACTGAACCTTACGCAGTGCGCTGCCCTTCTCTGTGCCTCTGGCTATTCAAAATCAGCAAGGTGGTGTCTGGTTATTAACCCAGCTCTGATCCAGACCTTGCCCTATTTCCCAATTCTGTACGAGGGCAGTTGAGATCGGAAAGAAGTGTCATCACTTGAACAAAGACTGGTCCACATCCCTGCAGGCCCTATGCTGAGGCCAAGGGCACATCATGGCTGGGGATGGGAGGTTGGCCGGTCCCTGCTTGTAGCTTCATGAATTTCCCGGGAAACCGCAATAGGAGACAATCACCTTCTAAGTCCTCATGTAGTTTCCCAAATAAGAAGGAAAGTCAAGTACTTTTCACAGAGGAAACTTTTCGAGCTCCCTCCTCCACCGTTGTATGGAATGACTTGGAGAACAGAAGCCCCTCTTGCCCTTTTAATTCAGGAGACCCTGGGCCACGGGTGATGTTCAGCATTTGGGGCTTGGAGGTGTGTGGCCGTTTAAAAACTCAGGGGTCCTTGACAACGGGCTCTGAGGACAGGTAAATAGGAGAGGGTGGGGGTCCCAGGGAGCTGTCTCTGTGGGGCTCTGTGACTCACGCTTCTATAGTCCCGGCCACTTAAGGGGAAGGTAACCGGAGGTGGGCGCCACAGCACCAGGCTGGGGGTTGGGGTCCGTGACCCCTGGAACTGATAGGTGCACGGTGGCACTGACAAGGGGTCAGAAGGGGTCAGGCTCCCGTAGCCCCGTGGCTGCTGCTGAAGGGGACGGCGGTCGGGGGGACGGCGAGTGCGCACACGTTGGGAGAGAGCTTTAGGGTCTGTGGAGCTGGCCTTGGAGTGGCTCTGAGTCTGGTCGGGATGAGCAAGCGTGGGTGGGTGCTGTCCTCCCCACTCTGCAGGCGTGCACAGAGCTTCAGGCAGGAGAAGGCAGGCCGGGAGAGGCCAGCCCGGGGCGGGAACGGGCCTCAGGCGCACAGCCCCACAGTGACCCGGACGTGCTGCTCGCAAACACCGCTGCCTTCTTTCTCTGATTTAAATGAGTGGTTAAAAAAGCCATTGGTGATTATTAGCACACTGTCCATATGCAAATCAGTGCTGCAAAAGTAATTAAAAGCCTAATAAATCTTGTTTACACTCCTAACTTAATTACAGTCAAAGCCCGCTAGAGCTGGGATGGCTCCAAAATCAAGGGGTGCCTCCCTTCCACTTCCCGGGGAGGGGTTTGCGCCCCCGCCAGAGGAGAGGTGCCTCGGTGTGGCCCCAGGGCTCCCCTCGGTGCAGCAAGTGGGGGGCAGAGGCGCGGAGCCAGCCACTCTGCCGTCTCCCGGCTGGGGGTCTCTGGGCAGCTCTGTAACCTCTCTGTGCCTCAGTGTCCTCATCCACAGCGCTGGAAGCAGCAGTGCGGGGCCTCCAGCGTGCTCCCTTTGGTCAGCTAACAGAAGGGCTCCATCAGAGCTGACCCCCCAGCCTTCTCCTTTCCTTGGTCCTATCACACCGCCTTCGCCGCATTCATTGTTCGCTGCTTTTGTAGAGCGGGACCCAAAGCTCGGGTTGTAACAAGTCCTTCTTCTTGCCCCCAGAAAATTTAAAAAAAAGAAAGGGAGGGAGGGAGGAAGGAAGGAGGAATTGAACGAGCCATAAATCCTGCTCCATCGGTTCCACATTGCTAAGATAGAGGATCTTTTCCTTTCCTCCTTCCTACTGAAAAAATTTAAAAGCCTCTAATATGCAGTTAGCTGCGCAGGTCCCTCTATGTTTCACCACGAGGAGGGAAGGAAACGGCCCGAGTAATTGTGATGATGGAGAGCCCCGTTAACGGCTCCCCTAAATGAAAGAGGGTGGGAGCTTCAGTTCCTCACTGGCTTGGTGTTTCATTAGTGGTAACTCTACAGCCTTTGCATGGAGACGGGACCGATATAGCCAGATCGGGGAAATTAATTCGGGTCTGACAATACCCTTAATAGGAATTTGTTATTTCTCCCAAATAAAGTGGCTGTTAGAAGTGCAAGGGAAGAAATAACTCAGCCCTCCCTGCCTCTTCCCTCCGTGAATGTCTGTGTAGACACTGCCACAGGAGGTACCCAGGAGCCAGGAATCAGCACTCCCCTCTTGCTGGGCTTTACTCATTTTCTCACATTTAGCCAACATCAGTCAGTGCCTATGGAGCTCGCAAGCAGACATGTAAATCGTCTACTCTAACTGCAGTGTGAAAAGCTCTTTTATGTGACAAAAGAGCTGAGGGAATAAAGGAAAATGTCCTTGGTTCTGCTTGAGAGAATCACAAAAGGGAGTATCCAGGCTGGGCTTTGAAGTATAGGTAGGAGTTCACTAGCAACAGGAAGGCAAAGGAACGCTAAGGAAAGCCTCAGAGGCTTGGGAAATCTGTTCAACAAACAGGAATGATAGGAACACCCCCTCTCATAGCATTTTTGCGAAACTTCTAAGCACCATTACCGTATCACGAAGTAAATGGGGGTACTTGCACGCAGTCAACCTGGAGAAACAGAGAGAAAAGTGTAAGTGCAGGTTAGCAGGGACGTGGCCAGGCACTGTGCCAAACTTTACCTGTGTTCATAGGCTTCCTCCTAGGAGCGTGTTAGTCCCATTTTACAGATAAGAAAGTTGAGCTGACCAAAGTGATATGTCCAAGGTCATAGAAATTGTCAGTGGCACAACCAAGGCTTGTCCCCAAGGACTCCGAAGTTTAGAGCCCAGATAGTTAGCCACTGTGCCACAGGACCTCCTCGTGCCATCTGGGTAGCAGCCTCACAAATGGTCAGTCGGAGGCCCTGAATATTTGCCAGGATACGCTGTGCAGCCCAAAGCTAATGATTTGATGGATAGAGTGGCTTTTTTCCTGGGTCACTGTTTGGGTGTTCTCTGCAGTCAGTCTTTGAGACTAAACTTTACATGTCCTCTGTCCCTTCATGATGGGTGGCTTCCCCAAGAACTTTCGGGAAGCTGTGCCCCTTCTCGGAATTCTTGGGGACCGTGAGATGTTCCTCATAGCGTGAGCCTCCCTCGCATTATCACCATCTTTTTTTTTTTTTTAAGATTTATTTATTTGAAAAAGGGGGGAAGGGGCAGAGGGAGAGAGAGAGAATACCCAAGCAGACTCCCGCTGAGCACAGAGCCTGATGCAGGGCTCGATCCCACGACCCTGACATCGTGACCTGAGCTAATCAGAGTCGGTCGTTTAGCCACCTTAGCCCCCCAGGCGCCCCTCACCATCTTGTGCAGGGAAGTGCTAGCTTACCAGATCCTTAGCTCCCTGAGACAACGGGATGTGGTCAGCCCCACCTGGCAGTCTTGCCCTTGACAAGCTCTGGGGTCTTGTGAGTCTCCACTCCTACAGCTGTGTCTGTTGAGCCCAATTTAAGGGATGAAATGAGTTCTTAGGTGAAAGTCCCTTCACATAGTTCCTTGCTTCTAGAAGCCACTCAATAGATCATAACAACAGCAGCAGTCAGCAGTTTTAGGTGCCCCAGGTAAGCTGCCTGTGGTCACTTTGCCTTACCTGTGTGAGCTCACTCAAACCTCACGACAGCCTTCTGAGAGACTTACTGTTATTATCCCATTTTACAGACAGGGACACTGAGGCATAGAGAGAGTAAGGAGCCGTTCATTAGTTTCCCTTTGTCCCTCTCCCTGGAGGGTGGTACCTCTTACTTCCTGGGTGCCAGTGCCCATGGGGTCACAAGCACACTGTGGGTGGTCAGCAGTCAGGTTTAAGGACTGGACACCATTAGCCATCCTCAGGCATCCGTCTGAGGACAGTGTGGAGAGTTGGTGTTTCTCTCTGGCACTCTGGTTAGCAAAGGCTTTGTGAATCCTAGAGGTGTGTGGAGACGTCATGCCAGGTACAGGTAGCCTAACTCAGGACTCCTGGGGCGGAAGGGAAAAGGCAGGAGGCTCTCATTTGGGCCCCCGCTCAGGCCCTACAAATGTGAGGAACAAGTGGAGCTCAAGCCGTTGAATGTCTCAAGGGCTTCCTGGAGGAGGTGGCCTTTGGAAGAGGAAGCTGGGAAGGATGAGTGGCATTTTTCAGGGTGAGGATGAAACATCCAGACTACGAGGAGGCGCAGAGGTGGAAAAGCAGCTGCCTCCCTGCGAGGACGTGCTTGGCAGGCAGAACACTGCCGAGATCCCAGATGGCTGCTGGTACTGGTGCCTCTCTGGGTGGACCAGGGCTCTCGGGGTGGTTTTGTCTGGGCTGGACTGCAGCCGGGGGCAGCTATGGCATGAGGCCATGCTATGGGGTGTACCCATTGGGGGTGCACAGAGCTGGGCAGGATTACTCAGAGTGGGATTCTCACGTTCCAGGGGCCCTGGTGTCCCTTTGAACTACAACCAGCTATGGAGAAGAGGAGAGAAGTGGTTCCTAGCAGGCAGTCCCAAAATGCCAGGGATCCCTGACCTGGGCTGACCTCATCTGCAGGTCAAATAGTACTTGCCAGAGGAAGGAAGGGCCTCAGAACACCTTCCCACAGGTCCCCCAGCCCTCCTCTTCATCACCCTAGGCCCGCTCCCACCTTGGGAGGGCCCAGGAGCCGGGCCTGTCCTTGCTCCTTGAGCCACAGGGAGCTGGAGCCGGGCAGCCCCCCCCCCCCCCCGGGGGGGGGTTGGGAGGCGTCGGCAGGGCTGACTGCCATGGGCCTGTGGGGGCGAGAGCTTCTCTGCGACAGCAGGAGCCGTCTCCCCAGGAGATGAGTCACAGCCGTGTTGGTGCGGCTGCCACTTCTGCTTCTGCGGCAGGTGCGAGTGGGGGCGAGCAAGTCCCTGAGGCCGCCCCTCCACGCGTGTGCCTGTCTCTGCCCCCGCGTGTGCACGGCAACATGGCAGCAGGGTGCGTGTGCAGACACACGTCCGTGGCCCTAGCCACACGCATGCACTCCTGGGGTGGGCCCGGGGCTCTGGCACCTTCCAGCCAGCCGGTGGGCATGCCCAGTTTGGGAACCATGGTTAAGTTTGCTTCTCACCAAGGTTCGGGTGGAGGGGACGAAACAGGAAGGAGTGGTTTCCGCCCACAGTACCCACCCACGGAGCCATAGGGCAGTCAGGAGCTTGTTTGCAAGCCTGTGCAGTATCCCGGTGAGCCGGGGCCTCCCCACCCGCGGTGGTGAGGCACCAGCTACCCACTCCCCCCATCCCAGGCTGGGGGCGGGGGGCGGCTGCCAGGCTCCAGGGGCTCCCAGAGGGCTTTACTTCTGAGCCTGGTGGGCACATTCTAAAAGGACACAAACTGGACACCAGCCTGGGGGGTTGCTGGGAGCTTGTGGGGCAGCGAAGACGTGCACTTGTGCTCTGTTAAGTTGCTGCGGGTCCTGTGTTCCATCCTGCACCCCTAGGACGAGGGCCTCCCAGGACAGCTGGTATCTAGGGGTCTCCTCTCAGTTGTTTAAAACCGTAGCTTGCAGGGCCTCCCTGCGGGACTCTGGTGTGCCAGGCCTGGACTAGGTGGTACCCCCGTCCTCCGTAATCTCGCCCAGCGAGGTTCTCCCAGCCCAGCCGTGCTCAGGAGCAAGCTCATTGCTTCCTTCCCTGGGCTTCTTCACCCCTTCTGAGCTCCCCAGGCTCCCGGGGCCCCAAGCAGCCATCCCAGATGCAAGTGTAAGCTGTCTATCCGCTTTGGCCGCCGCATTGGGGCCTCACCCCCTTTCGACTGACCCATGCCATGTCTGGCCGGCAGGAGTAGGGGGCAGGCAGGAGGTCTGGGTTCCTGAGGGCATCTCCTCACCCCTGGAAATCATGAGTAATGCCCAAGTCTGTGTCCCTTTCTCTTTGAGAAAGCCAAACTTTGGGCTACGTGCTCCTCTTTGAGCTGCATCAGACTTACGCTACCAAGGCCTGGGTTGTTCAAACCTCTTTGACTGAGACCCACAGTAAATACGCACAGGACACCATGACCCAGGGCATGCACACACTCGCACATAAAGTCAGGACACAGAGGAATATTATTTATTCTTACCATGTGCTCATGCTTACCTACTTTCTGTTTTACTCCCTCTTTTTCTCCTCGTGCTGGTTTGATGTCATGACCCACAGCTTAAAAACTCTGAGAGCAGAGTGGGGGAATGCCCTTCTTAGGCCCATTTGACAGATGAGGGGACTGAGTACAGACAGGCAGGGGAACTTGGACCCTGAGCCAGGAAGGGACAGGACTTGTACCCAGGGTACAAAAAAAAAAAAAAAAAAAAATGCCAGGGCAGGAGGAAAAGGGAGTGGAGGGGGGTGGGGTTGCTATTATCCGAGGAGGTCAGGGCAGGCCCCTCCAACGAGGTGACTTCTGAGCAGAGATAGGAAGGAAGCCAGGGGCTGGCCAGGCAGAGAGGGTGTCCAGGCCGGGGAAGGGGGGGAGAGCAGGCCTGGGTGGACAGCGATGTGGCCTGCCTCCAGTCTGATCACCCCTGCAGGGCCCTGCCTGCCTTGACTGTTGGCTGCCGAGGGCTCTGCCCGCCAAGAAGCAGGGACCTGACTCAGCCCCCCGGGACCCTTCTGCCTGCCTGTCATGCAGGACGGTGCCTCCCTCCTGTAAGTCCTGACCTCCGGGCTGGCTCCCAGCACCTCCAGGGCCGGGCCTGGCTTGCCTGCTAGGCCAGGGTATAAGTTCTTCAGGAGTGAGCGAGCACTTTTCCCTTCTGCTGACTTCCTGTGGTGACGGCACAAACCAGACAGAGGCATGAAATGCTTCCCTAGCACACCAGCCTCCCCCAGACTCCCTTCCCCCATCCTGGTACCCCACAGTGCTGCCCTGCAGGCCTCCCCCTCATCGCGAAGTCCTGCAGGGCTGGTACAACAGATGTGGGTGCTCTGTGTTTCTGCTCCTTTGGGGGCCATGTCTGGGATTGTCTCTTTGTGAGAGGTGCCAGAGAGTCAATGCAGAGGCGGCCCCAGCTCTGCACTCCCAGGGGCTGGGACCCCAGCAGTTTCTTCATGCTGTAACTCTGACAGCCCCTTCCATCTCCCGGGGGTCACTCTTCACCTGTACCACAGCAACTTCGTAGGAAGCCATTATTGAGCACTTACTGTATGCACAGCAGGGTGTTGGGCCTAAGGTGAAGTCCGTGCTTCTGGTGTTTAGGGGCTACTCAGGGGATGTCACCAAACAAGGTGGGTGCTTCTGGGCCTAGGAAGGAGACTGGGGACATGGGGCGATGGGGCATCGGCTGCGGGTGCTCAGGCAAAGGTGGGAGCCAAGGTGGGAGGCAGGGTAGGGTGGGATTAGCCAGCAGGGTAAATCATTCTGAAGTGTGTCAGTTTGGACTTTGCCTTGTAAACACTGGGAGCCATTGAAGGTCTTTGATTGTGGAGAGTGTCTTGGGTGTTTGAGGGAGCTTAGCTTGGCGGGGATATGCACAGGAGACTGGGGTAAGAGCAGGGATGGAAGCATGGTGGGCAGGCTCGTACCTGTGATCCAGAGTCAGGAAGGAAGGGTGACGTACGGAACCTCTTGCCAAAGCACAGGTCAGCTGGGCTGGGTGGCCAACCTGCTACAAAGGGTCGGGAGGAAGGGGGAAGAGGCGAGATTCAGACTGGGGCCCTTCCGATGTTTTCTGAGAAGGGACTGGGAAGTTCCAAGGGGAAGCTGGTGCAGGGGAACCAGAGCTCTTTCTGGAGAGCCACTTCAAGTCAGAGCGTGGTAGAAGGAGGAGCTCAGGTGGGGCCTGTGGGTCTCTCTTCTTCCTGTGGACTTGGGGCTAAGGTGAGGCTGACAGCCATGGGGGTGATACCCCCACGGGGATGGGGGGAGACATGGTCACTGGCACGGTCTGCCGCCACGCGAGGTGTGCCTGTTTGGTGTGCCCGGCCTGGGGGTCTAGAGCAGACAGAGATGGGAGTCACCTAGGTTTGACTGGGAGCCGTGGAGGATGGTGGGTGATGGGGCCCTTCTGTGTATGCGGTTCCTGAGGCTCCCCCTCTGTCTCCCTCTGCAGTGATGGGTCATTCCCCTATGACTCTGTCCCTTGGCAGCAGAACACCAACCAGCCTCCCGGCTCCCTCTCCGTGGTCACCACGGTTTGGGGAGTGACCAACACATCCCAGAGCCAGGTAAGAGCCTGTCCTGCCCCCTGCCGCTGCCCCTCCCCAGCAGGACCATCCCTTGAGCCCTGGGACCTTTGGGTCATTCTCCCATGGCAGCCGTCCTCATGCCGCCCAGCTGGAAAGACCAGCGCTCAGCTGTGGACATGCTGCTACCGTCCACGCCTGCTCAGGAGGGCGGTGGCTGGCCCCTAGGCAACCGTCCCCACCCTTTCTGGGGGAATGACTTTCATCTGAAGGAGAGCCGGGAGTTCCTCCCTAGCCCATGTTTACTTGGGTTGGATAAATAGAACTTCCTGGGTGTTATTGGCCTCAGGGCTCCAGCATCTGGGGTCTTTGACCCTGGGTAACCTGGGTTAGATTTCAGCAAAATGGTGAGCTTTCAGCTTGTGACAAACCCCTCCCCAACCCCCTGGCCAGCCCTGCCTCCCGCTCTCACCCCTTCCTCTTTCCTCCACGCCTTCCTGTCCAGCCTGCTCGGCCTCTGCCACGGCTCAGGGCTGGTGGCCTCCTCTGAGGGCACCCCTGGGCTTCCCTGTAGTCTCAGGCCACAGGGGCCCCTCAGCCGGGATCCTGCTGCCCTCCAGAGCTGGCAAGTTGGGCTTCTCTTTGCCCTGACAGAGCAGCAGCCCAGGGCCACCATGTGGCAGCCCTCTAGGCATCCAGGCCCCTTAGCAGGGGAGGGCCGAGAAGTCCAGTGCCATCCACCTGCCACCAGGGGCAGGACTAGTCCCTCCTGGTAACATCACGGGCCAGGGTTCTCATCCCCACGCTGCCAGCTTCCGGGCTGTGTTACCTGCTTCGAAGCATTTGTGTGGTCTGGGGACAATTCATGCCTCCACTTTCTCCCCCTTCCCCTCTGCTCTCCCTGTTGTACCATTTCAGCAAACCCCCCCCCCATGTCTCCTCTTTCTTCCCATGCCCCCCGGGGCACCGCTTGGGTGACACCCACTCTCTGCCCACAGGTCCTCGGGAACCCTATGGCCAATGCCAACAACCCCATGAATCCAGGCGGCAACCCCATGGCGTCGGGCATGACCACCAGCAACCCCGGCCTCAACTCCCCCCAGTTTGCCGGGCAGCAGCAGCAGTTCTCGGCCAAGGCTGGGCCCGCTCAGCCCTACATCCAGCAGAGCATGTACGGGCGGCCCAACTACCCCGGCAGCGGGGGCTTCGGGGCCAGGTGAGCAGCCCCCAGGAGTGGCGTTGGCCCTGCCCTTCCCCTCTGTCCTGGAGCAGCAGTCAGTGTGAAACGCCAGCACCGTGCTTCCAGCTCCTCTCATGTTCCACTGTCCTCTCCGTTAAAGGGACACAGTCATTCCCCCCGCGCTCGGGCCAGCATGTGGGTTGGACACTAGAGCAGCTGGCCGGTCGTGATAGCCTCCAGGCCCGTGGTGCTAGAACGCCGGTGCTCTGTGCCCGTGTCTGTCTATACGCTGGCAGATGCTGTGAGGGAGGGGCCGGCAGGGGCAGGAGCTGCTCCACGCAGGCGCAGGAAGGACACTCTGCCCCAGGGGCGGTGCAGGCAGGACCTTGTGAGGCTGAGAATCGCCAGGTTCGAGAGAAGGCCGGGGCAGGAGCAAGGGGTCCCAGGAAGATGCTACTGGGATGTGGGGGCTGGGCAGAGAGGCACCACATTCCTCCTCTGCCGCCCTGCCCTGTCCAAGGCCACCTCTTTGGCTTCAGGCCACCGTCCACTGCTAGGGCCCGTGGGCAAGGCGCTCAGGGCTTTTTGAGGCACCGTGTCTTCCTCCAGAAAGTGGGCTGCCCTTGGCAGTGAGGCGCAGCAGTCTAGTGCCCGGGAAAGGCCACGATGGCCGGCACCCAGCCAGGGCTTTGGGGACCCAGCAGCTTGCCTGTCACCAAGGGGCACGAAGGGCTGCCAACCCCCGGGAGGCCTCTCTCCCCTTTGGGTTCGGAGTCTGGACGCCTCCCCTGCCTAGGAGCTGGGGGCAGGAGGGCATGGAAGGACCCATCTTCTCCCTCCCGGCCGAAGGCTTACAGTGGGTTGGTTCATCTTCAGAATCAGGCAGTGTCTAAGTCTCCTCTTCTTCTCCCTTGCAGTTACCCCGGGGGTCCTAATGCCCCCGCAGGCATGGGCATCCCTCCACACACCAGGCCACCTGCTGACTTCACTCAGCCCGCGGCTGCTGCCGCAGCAGCTGCAGTGGCGGCGGCGGCAGCCACAGCCACGGCCACAGCCACGGCCACTGTGGCAGCCTTGCAGGAGACGCAAAACAAGGATATAAACCAGTATGGACCGGTAAGGGCCCCACTAGTCCAGCCTTGCCCCCCCCCCCGCAGAGTTGGGGTGTTGGTGCCATGTGTGCTAGAAGAGCTGATGGTGTCAGGGTGCATCTGGGTTTCCTTGGAGGCATGTGGACGGGTGTGTGTTAGGACGTGGGTATGTCGGCGTGGTTGGGTGTGGTGGGGGGGAGGCCGTATGGGTGCTTGTGTTTGTTCTGCGTGGGTTTGTGGCTCGTGCGTGTCTGCGAATGGGGAAAGAGGTTCTTTATCGCCCTCTGGGCGCCTGCTTACCAAAATGCGGGCTCAGTGCCTAAAATGCCTTGTCACCAGTCTGTCCCCTTGGTGGCTTCGGAAGACCATATACTCCTAGTCCTCCCATCTGTGGATTGAGCCCAGGTCCCATTTCTGCTCCCCTGACCTTCAGAAGGACTGGTGGGGTGTGAGGAGAGAGGGTTCCCCGCAGGAACAGGGGACAGGAGGTGGGGACTGTAGGAAGGGGACAGCAGAGCAGGTGGGCAGAGGTGGGAGCTGGGACTGCCTCAGACTTTGTGGATGGAGGGCGTGTCTCCACTGGCCGAGGGCGGGGCCGGGGCTTCCAGGAAAGGGGCTCCTGCCTCCATCCTCATCCGCCTCCATCCTCCCATGCCCCTCCCCACCTCTGCACCTTCTTCCCGGTTTCCTGCCTGCCTCCCTGGAAATGCTGCCTGCTCTCTGGAGTGACTACACCCCACCCCAAAACACCCCTTGGGCTGCATCTTTCCTGTGCGGCCTGCAGAGGGCAGTGGTGAGTGCAAGAGGCCAGACATCCCTTGGGGCCTGGTCACCAGCTGCAACCACACAGGAAAGTGCCCCCCCCAAAACCCAGAGCCTCCCACTTCCCCCACCCTTCCCTCCCTGCACTTTCAATGCATGTGGCATTTTATTCTTTTTTTTTTTCTTCTTCTCCCGTTGAAGGTCTGTTCCTCTTTCCAGATGGGTCCCACCCAGGCGTATAACAGCCAATTCATGAACCAGCCCGGGCCGCGGGGGCCTGCCTCCATGGGGGGCAGCATGAACCCCGCAAGCATGGCGGCTGGCATGACACCCTCGGGGATGAGCGGCCCTCCCATGGGCATGAACCAGCCCCGGCCGCCCGGCATCAGCCCCTTTGGCACGCACGGGCAGCGGATGCCCCAGCAGACCTACCCGGGCCCCCGGCCCCAGTCCCTTCCCATTCAGAGCATAAAGAGGCCATACCCGGGAGAGGTGAGTGTGACAGCAGGCAGGTGGTGGCCAGGGTGGGAGGCGGGGAGGACCCAGGCCTTGAAAACAGAGGGGCTGTGGGCAGGACCTTGGAAGAGCAGGAACTGACTGGCGCCAAACCTGGACCAAAAGTCCGAGCCTTAGGACAGAGGAGTCGGGCTCCTAGCTTGGAGACCAGCTCTGCCATTTCCCAGCTGGAAGTCCTTGATCAAGTCCTGTCCCCTTCGGGAGTCTTGGTTTTTCATTTGTAAAAGACGATGCCAGTCCAGCCCACTTCCTAAGGGCTGCTTGGGAGACATGAACGGGGGGCCGGACGGGAAGCACTTGGCCCGGGGCCGGTGTGGGCAACAGCAATGCGGGCAGCGTGGTATTTTGTCTCGGCACAGACACTAGCCGGGTGACTTTGGTGAGGAGCGAAGGCTCCTTGGGTGCACGTGCCTCACCTGCCCACGAGGGCTTCTCACTGGCAAGAGTGAGAGAAGGAACAAAACCCTGCAGATTTCTAAAGGCTGTGCATGTCAGAGAAGTGATTGGAAGGCAGACAGTGTGCTTCTTAGGTCTCTCCTCCGCCAACTGTCAGCTGCTCTTCCAGGAGGAACGCTGCCTAATTGGCTGCCTGGCCAGCTCAGCCAAGGGAAAGGTGAAGATTTAAGAAAGTAAAACCCACACCTGTCCTCTGGGAACCGAGATTTTAGCAGGAATGGGGGTCACCTTCCTGGAAGCCTGTCTAAGCAGGAGCCCATAAGGAAGCGATGCACAGGGGGTATCCGGAATTCGGCGTGAGGTCAGAGAAGGGCGACTTCCAGGATTAGGTGTCCTAGGGCCTTCAGTGAGCAATGGGAAACAAGTTGGCAGCAAGTGGCCTATCTGGGTAAGGCTTTAGTTCACCTGCAAAAGACACAGGGACCGTAGAATCCTAGCCCAGTGCGCATTCCTCAGGAAGCCTGCCTTGATTCCTTACCTAGGCAAAGCTTCTCACCAAGCAGTCTCCCCCACAGCTGTCTGCTTGCTGCCCATTCTCAGACGGGCTCCCCGCCCCATCCCCACCTCACTTGCCTCAGAACTGTGGCCTTCAGCTTGGTCTTGCAATGGGTTTAGAATCCAGAGCTTAAGTTTCTCGAAGGCCCGTGTGATTCCCTCAGCATTCTCCCTACCTCGGGGTTGGCCATTGTTGGAGGTGTCTTGAATCCAGAAGGGAGAGGTCAGGGACCTCCTCAAACACCCAGGAGCCTGGCTCAAGCCCACACAGTCCTTGGTGGCACTGGTTCAGGGAGGCACCAGCCAGAGAAGGACGGTGACTCTCAAGGTCCTGGCTGTCTTTGGGGGGTGGGGTTCAAGCTCCTGGCCTCACTCCCACTCACAGCCCCCACGGGAGTTCTGGGCCCTCTTTCAGCCCCTCTGCTCAAACTCTCAGCGTCCCTGCTGGCTGGGCTAGGCATGCATCTGTGGACCCAGCCTCGGGGCTGCCAGCACCCCAGCAGGTGATCCCAGGAAAGGAAAAGCAGAGAAATTCCCAGTCATCGCTCCAGTGTCCACCTGCACCTGTGCTGTGCTCTGGAGAAGGCACACGCCAGAGGCCTTGAATTATTTCTACTAAATCATCCTCTTCAGAGAACGTGGATGCTGCCCAGCTACGGAATGCCGCCGCTGGGCTGGGACACTGGTTGGTCACAGCCTGCATGGCCTGACCCTGTCTGGGAAGGCGGGCCTCACCCTGCAATGGCAAGCTTCTAGAATCTCTGAATCCTTGGAACGTTGGGGCAGGTGTCAGGTTGGCTGGTTCCGCACAGGACTCCGCTTTGGTGGCCTGATGGGCAGGCCCCCACCTCTACTTGCACTCCTCTGGTGATGCGATGGGAACTACACCGTCACGCAGAGCAGCGGCCGTATGGCCACAGTGTGAGTGGCAGAGTTCTTCAGCACTGACACGGACACCTCCCATCTTCTGCTGCTTACTTCTGGATCCTTCTTTCATTTGTTGAGCGAGTATTTATGGAGGGTCTGCTCTTTGCCAGACGCTGGGACATAGCCGGGACCTCGAAGCCTAGGGCAAGAGATTTAAATAGATAAGGAGTTTCAACAGACCAGGAGAAGAAACGACTGACCTTGTAGGATGTCATGGCCTGGAGTGTTTGGGTAGCTGGTGGCCCTGAGGGTCACCTAATCTTACAGAGGAGGGAGGCAGCTGCAGGGTGGACATTGGCAGGTCACCTTAGATCTCCAAGGACAGGGGTCCTGCCCCTCCCTCGTGCTGTCTCCTCTTCTCTCTCCATTGCCTGTCTTGAGAGGGTTGTCTGGAATCTCCGCAAGTCTGCTGCTCCCAACGTCTGCACGCATGGCCCAGAACTGAACATCAGTGTGTGCTGTTCAGCGTGGCGTATGGGGCCAGGTCCTCCCATATGCAGCCTCCAAATGCAGGGGTTGAGGGGGTCGCCTTTCTGGAAGCACATCCCGTTGTCTGCATTCCCCTGCCGCACACCAAGCGCTAGGAGAGACATAAAGGGGGTTTAGAATCGAGCCCCCCTCAATGGCATGAATGAGAGGCTCTGAAATGCCCTCATTTTGGGGGGCAGGGTACTTGGAGAAGACCGCTTCACAGGGAGGTGGCCCTCGAGCCAGACAGAACATCGTGTCCCTGGATGTCAGGGTAGCCGGGGGCTCGGGCATCCTCCAATGGCCCCTCTCTGGGTGGAGAAGGCAGTTCGTCAGTGGAAAACAGCAGGGACAAAGGTGAGGGGCCAGGGCACTCCTGGCCTTCTGGTGAGTGGCTTGGCTCTGCGACACTGACCACCTTTCTCCTCTCCTCTGTCTGCTGCCACAGCCCAACTATGGAAACCAGCAATACGGACCAAACAGCCAGTTCCCCACCCAGCCCGGCCAGTACCCCACCCCCAACCCCCCACGGCCGCTCACCTCTCCCAACTACCCGGGCCAGAGGATGCCCAGCCAGCCGAGCACCGGGCAGTACCCACCCCCCACGGTCAACATGGGGCAGTATTACAAGGTGAGTCCTACCACCCCACCGGCCTCTTGCTTCCTCACCAGCTCATATCCCCACCCCCACCCATGGCAGCTTGGTCCTGAAGTCACCAGGGGGCAGGCGGAAATTTCCGGATGTGTCCTCGCCTGCTCGGAGCCATGGCCAAGATGTCAGGCTGGCTTCTCTTGGTTCCTGTTGTCGTGGGTTGACAAGGGTTTGCCCCTCCCCTTTTACTGTTTACAGCACACACCAGATGATCATAAACGAAACATGTTTTTTTAAAGGAAAAGCATCCACCTGGATATATTAATATTAGCTTCTTAACCTTTCTTCCTCTAATGCACGTGGGCATCAGTATGTTTATAGTTGTTATTAAGGTTGTAATTTTAAATCAGTCTTTCACCCGACATGAAATCACGGGCGTGTTGCTTATTGCTACAGAGTCTCTCTGGTTCTCACGGCTTAAGGGAGCCTCACGGGACTGCGCCGTATTTTATCGTTCCCTTCCTATCAGACGTTTCCGTTGTTTTTGATTCTTCACTTTCGAAGTAACACCATGATGAATATTTTCAGGCACATTTGCCAGGGAATCATGCTAACGTCCATGACCACCCACCACGGCTCCAACTTTTGCAGTCTAGGTGTTTCTAGTCTTGCAATTTCTTGCTATATTACTAGCTGTGGACAGAGAGATGAAATGCTGTCCCTGGGATGGAGGGGTGCGTGACCTGCCCCACCCTGGTCCCTCTCCGCACCTCAGCACTGGATGGGCCTCGTCAGCGCCCCCTGTATCCTACTCCTGGCCAGTTTTCATATCGGGAGGGAAAGCAGGCTTCGGGTAGCTTTTCTGCCTGCCACTTTCACCTCATTGTGTGTCTTGCTTTAACAGCCAGAGCAATTTAATGGACAAAATAACACCTTCTCGGGAAGCAGCTACAGTAACTACAGCCAAGGGAACGTCAATAGGGTATGTTGCAGTGTTCATCTGAGTGCTAACCCGCCTGTACTCGTGTGTCTAAGGGGCCTGGCCGTTCCCACTGCAGGCCCATGTGGGGGTGCACTTCGGGTCATCAGCTCTGGAGTACGGTGATGCCCAGACAGAATCCACGGGTCCAGGCAGGTGGGCCAAGGATGAGTAAGGACTAAGAGCAGAAGGGAGAGGGGCTCCTGGGGAGCCAACTTCCCAGGGTGCTGCAGGCCCAGCTCCATCTGAGGACCCCACTGGGCTAGGGGTGGAGGGTGTAGCCCAGAGTGATGATGTGGGCAGTCAGAGACCTGAGTGCTGGTCGGGATGGAGAGATTCCCACAGGGGAACTGGCTTTCCCCCCTTGGGGGAGCAGGGACCATAGTCTCAGGATTACAGGGTAGGTAGGGTGTATGTCCATAGCCATAGTGCCTCCTATCCCTCTGACCCCGTAACCTACGTGTGGCTTCTCTTTCCCTCCAGCCTCCCAGGCCAGTTCCCGTGGCAAATTACCCCCACTCACCTGTTCCAGGGAATCCCACTCCCCCCATGACCCCCGGGAGCAGCATCCCCCCGTACCTGTCCCCCAGCCAAGACGTTAAGCCACCCTTTCCACCTGACATCAAGCCAAATATGAGCGCTCTGCCGCCACCCCCAGGTGAGTGCCCTATGTCCTACCTCTGTCTGGCCAGCTCCACCTAGGGCCCTGCAGTGGCCTGGAGCCAGGGGGCTTGGAAGTTGGACTGCCTGTGGGGTTGGGGCATGTGGAAAGAGCGGGAGGGCTTGGAAGAAGATAAGCCACCCGCAAGGGAAATTTGGGGTGGAGCTGGGCTGCCAACAGCCCTGAGCCACTGGAGGTTGGGAGCAAAAGTGGCTTCCAGCCCTGGAGAACTGGGCGGAGGTGCCTGGGGCTTCCAGAGTAGGGGGTATGTGGGGTCAGAGGGGAGTAGAGCCAGGATGAGTAGGACGTGGGACCCAGGGATGGTGGGCCTGGGGTGGGGTGGACTGACAGAAGCAACGGGCTCTCTGGTGTGCACACGGACCTATAGCCCAGCTTCTGGGGCCTTGTTTACACAACTGCATGGTCCCACGAGCATGCAGCTAAGAGTGCACGGCACGTGGGGAGCGAGCTCCACCCATAGCCCCGGAGCCCACGCTTCTGTGTGCCCATGGTGGCCACGGGCGTGTGTCTCATCCAGCTCCCTCCCTGCCCAGCCAACCACAACGATGAGCTGCGGCTCACGTTCCCGGTGCGGGATGGCGTGGTGCTGGAGCCCTTCCGCCTCGAGCACAACCTGGCCGTCAGCAACCATGTCTTTCACCTGCGGCCCACGGTCCACCAGACACTGATGTGGAGGTGAGTGTCATGCTGAGGGCACAGGCCCAAGCTGGGTGGGGGAGGCCTCCGGTGGTGACCTCCCTGGCCCAGGCATTGCCCTGAGCACGTAGTAGCAGCATCTGCCTGTTGCCTACACCTGTTCGGCATCATTGACTGGGCCCCGCTCTGGGCAGGGTTTGGGGGATGTCGTGGGGAACCTGCAGGCAGACCGGCCTTGGCAGGTATAGTGGCCCAAGGGCAGGGAGCAGCTTTCACTCACTGTAGTCCTGAGGGAGGGGTCAGGGATGACCTCCCAGAAGAAAATGTGGCTAGCTCAGACCCAAAAGCCAGTAAGGCATCCAGGAAGGACCCTGAGCTGGCAGGAGGAACTTGAACGTGGCTTGTTGTGGCTAGAGCAGGAATATAGAGGGATGAGGCTGGGCTGGGCAGGACCAGCAAGCCCTCCAGGTTGCCAGCGGTTGGCCACTGAGCCAGACCGCTGCTCAGACATCACGACACACCACAGGACAAGGGCTGGAGGTCCCTGGCTGGGCCAGGCCCTGTGTTCTCTACCTTCTACACCCAACCTGCCTTGATCTTGTCAGTGGGCAAGGCTTTTCCCATTGACCCTGAGGCAAGATAAGTCGATTAGCCTGGGGGGAGTTCTCACAGCAAGCGACAGAGCTGGGACTCGGTCCCAGTTCTCTTGGCTGCCAGAACCCTTTGGTGTCTCCACCCTCGGTCCTTCCTCCTCTGGCAGGACCCACACTGCCCTGCCACCACTGTGACCAGAGTCTCTCAGCCGCCCAATGGGCACCCAAAAGGCACAAGATGGCTTACAAGCTCAGTGCCTTGACCACGCCAAGCGGGCTTCGGTGGGGTCTGCAGACAGAGCTGGGGTGGGGGGAAGGGCACGGGTGCTCAGGCAGGAGGGTGGAGAGGCACGGGGCGGGGGGGGGGGGTCCCTGTTCACCCGTCCCTCCTTACCTGAGTGCTTTCGCCTGGGAGGTGTCCCCTTGGCCCTGGCCTGCTCGGTTTCCACACGTACGTGGTCACTGCTGGGCTCACGAGGGTCTCCTTCCGTGCTGTGTCTTTGGTGCCCCTCTGGGCGGGGAACTGAACCAGACACGGCCCAGGCCCGGGTGATTCTCCCAACTGGAGTCTGGGTTGGACATAATCAGCCTCCCAGCTGGTCTTGTCACTTTAGTGTCTGTCCTTTTTGTCCGTCTGTCCTGGGGGAGCAGCGGTCACCCTGTAGGGAGGGGTCCGGAGGAGACCGGCAGAGCTGTGGGGTGTGGCTGGAGTGAACAGCACGGGGGAGTTTGGGTTGTTGGGACGGGTTTTGACTGGGGATGTGGGCAGGGGGCCGTCCAGGGTGGGAGAGGAGAGTGCAGGGAGGCAGGGGCAGCCGTCGCAGCTGAGGACTGGGGCCGTGGCGAGGTGGAGGCGCGCTGCCTGGCCGCGTGTCACCGAGGCCATGGGCAGCGCCGTCTGAGCCCCGCCCCGCCCCTCAGGTCTGACCTGGAGCTGCAGTTCAAGTGCTACCACCACGAGGACCGGCAGATGAACACCAACTGGCCTGCGTCCGTGCAGGTCAGCGTGAACGCCACGCCCCTCACCATCGAGCGCGGCGACAACAAGACCTCCCACAAGCCCCTGCACCTTAAGCATGTTTGTCAGCCGGGCCGCAACACCATCCAGATCACTGTCACAGCCTGCTGCTGCGTGAGTGTGTGGGGCGGGGCGGGGGGGAGGCAGAGGGCGTGGCGTGGGGAGCCCCAGGGCGCTCCGGTCTGCAGCTCTGTCCTTGCGGCTCTGGCCCCGTCCCCATAGCCACTGAAGGAACCTTTCAGAAATGTGCCTCCACACACACAGGCAGCAGTGCCCCAGGGCCGTGAGATAACCTTCAGAGCCACCACCGTGCCCCGGCCGTGCCCCGGCCGTAGACGTGGCCTTTTCCACTCTCACACCACAGGGCCCATCCAGTCCGCACACCTACCTGCACTTCCTCCCGCGGGCCCCTCCTCCTGGACACCTCCCGTGCCCTCCACCATCTTCCACTGGTGAAGGTCTCTGTGCCTCGAAGCCGGGCGCTGTTCTGGCTTCACTCACAAGAAATTTTATATTCTGATCACCTTTGACCCAGACCCAACTCCATCAAGTCTGGAGTTAACTTTCTCCCTTCTTCACCCAACCCTGGTATATTAGAATCGTGTGTGTAGGTGTCCCTCCGATCTGTGACCTGCTCTGGGACCACATGTGAGCCACTCTCCTTTCCCCCCAGAGATCAGGGCCTGGCACACAGCTTGCCCAGGGACCTGTGTGGGAGTAGATCGCCTGTCCCACTCTGCTGGCCCCTGTGGGGGACAAGGAGAAGGAAAATCACTGATCCTGTCCTTAGGAGCATAGGGACACCAAGGCTAGCTAGAGTTGGGAGTCACAGGATGGAGAGTGCTGTCAGAATGAAAAGCCTGTACAATCCTGGAAGGCTTCCTGGAGAAGTGAAAACAGGGATGACACCCTCTGGCAGGAAGGGTTGAGGATACATAATGGGGAGAAGTGCTGGGCGAGGTTAGGAAGTGAGGCCAGCTCCAGTCCTGATGCCAGGTGTCCCGTAACCTCATGCCAGAGGTGTTTCAGTGTAGCCAGGCAGCTGTCCCAGGTGGTGACCCTTGCCTGGGTCTCCAGGCTCACAGGTCCCAAGACACATCCTGGGGTCTCAAGGGCCCCTCTTCTAGAGTGGCATCACTATGGATCGTGGACCCTTTCCTGAGCTTGGCCTTCGGGGGCCTTCGGGCACACGTGGGGCCGGCCGTGGGGACGCCGCAGGGCGGGGGCTGAGCACACACTCTTTCCCGGCAGTCCCACCTCTTCGTGCTGCAGCTGGTCCACCGGCCCTCCGTGCGCTCCGTGCTGCAAGGCCTCCTCAAGAAACGTCTCCTGCCCGCAGAGCACTGTATCACAAAAAGTGAGTGTGGGTGTGGGGAGGGAGAGCCGACCCCAGCCTGTGCTCAGCGTCCGTCCGTGCTTGTCATGCACCAGGACCAACCTTGGGCTCCGTGCACAAACCCCGGGGCCCGAGTGTCCCTTGGCCCCAGTCCCCACCCCCAATTCATGTCCCTCCCTCTGGAGCTGTGGGGACAATCAGATGAGCATGGCCTGTGAGACCTACCTAGCCTGGACAAGCTGGCTCCCAGCACAGGGTGTGAGGCAAATTAAAAGGAAACACCATAGTGTAGACAGGACCGGCAGGCTTCCTGGAAGATGTGATCACCTAGAAAATCACTTCTAGAAACTGGGCAAAGGGGATCTTCAGCAGAAGGGAGGCCCGGGGGTGGTTTCCTGACTGGCCTCCCCACCTGGACAGCTCGTGGCTAAACTAGAGAGAGGGACTTGGCCCAGAGCCCAGTCCTTTGGAGGAAACACCACAGGAGGTGCCCCGCGGCCACTCCCTGTGACTGTGCTGCTTCACATGACCTCCCTAGCCCCCAGTTCGCACCAGGCGCTTGTCCGTTCCCATTCCCACCCTTGCAGAAGTGAGTGCAAGAACGCCTGACCCAGAAGATCAGTGGGCAGTGCCAGACTGGGTTTCTGCACGTGCGGTAGGAAGTGCCCCTTCCTGATGAAGGTGGGCCTCTTCCGCAGAGACTGGGGAGCTGCCATGGTGACCTCTAGGGACACATGCCTCCCGCACATCACCCGTGGGGGCTGCCGTTCCGGAGTGCTAGGTGGCCCAGGGCACCCGGAGGGCCAAGCTCCCTTGTGATCAGGCCAGGATGCGCCAGTTATTCCCGGGGCCTCCCAGTGTCTTCGGGGTGGTGGAGAAGTGGCCGGGGGAGGGGGGTGTTTGAGCCCCAGCAGGGAGTGCCACCTGTGCGGGACAGCCCTGTCCTCTGCACCCACCTGTGCCTCCTGCCCCACAGTCAAGCGGAATTTCAGCAGCGTGGCTGCCTCGTCGGGCAACACGACCCTCAACGGGGAGGATGGCGTGGAGCAGACGGCCATCAAGGTGTCTCTGAAGTGCCCCATCACATTCCGGCGCATCCAGCTGCCTGCTCGAGGCCACGACTGCAAGCACGTCCAGGTGAGTGGTCCCGGCAGCAGCGGCTCCGGGGGAGCGGGAGGTGGGGTGTCCATCTGGAATGCTGAGGGGCAGGCCGAGGGGCCAGCGGGGCCTGGCTCTGATCCCCGGGGCACTCCGTGGCCATCAGAAGCCAATCGTATTCACCCACCCCAGCCATCATTTGTCCTCGGAGCATCTTCTCTGTATGCCCAGGGCTTGGTTCCCAGAGGACCGCAGAACCCACTTAGACAGTCCCTGTCCTGACAGATGTCAGGTGCCAGCTGGAAGTCCTGCACATACAGCCACAGCTGGTTTGGAGCCCGAGAGTAGGGACACCTCTGCCTGATCACGGCTGTGGCCAGGGAACCAGTGACTGTCACGGTCTGGGTTGCTCCCGCAGAGCACGGTGCAAATGTGGGCAGCCTGGGTGGGTGGGATTCCCTGTGGGGGGGACTGCTCAGGAAGTAATCCCAGAAGAGGGTGCAAGAAGGCATCCCTGTGGAGGCTGGGGGGCCAGGCCAGGCGAGCCCTCAGCCCCACCCTCCCGTATAGGGAGCAGGTCTAGAGAGCTTCCCTCTGGGAAAACAGTGTGGGCACAAAGAGTCTGGGCTCTCGATTTGTCTGACACATATTGACTAACTGGACTGGACATGTTCTCGTGCCGGGGCTGGGCTGATGGCGCGGCTGGCGTCCATGCTGCCCCCAGCCTCCATGAGAGGGGCCGTCACGTGTCAGGGTCAGTGATGGGCACCGTTGGGCGCCGCGAGATGGCCACCCACGACCCCGCAGCCCCAGTCTCTCCCAGCACGCCTCTCTGTCCCCACTGGGAGACCTTCATGAGGGTCCCGGAGGCAGTGGCACTTGCATTCTCTGCATCTCCTCATCTGTCTGTCTGTCTGCCTGTCTCCCGGCCTCTGCAGTGCTTCGACCTGGAGTCATACCTGCAGCTGAATTGCGAGAGAGGGACCTGGAGGTGTCCTGTGTGCAAGTGAGTAGAAGCTGCCCCGGCGGGCGGCTCCCCACCCAGCCGAGAAGGGGAGGAGCTCCCCAGCCTCCCTCTGGCCCTGCTGTCCCGTGCACAGCCGCCTGCACCTGCCCTAAAAGCAAAGCAGGGAACCCCGACACGGCAGGGGCGCTCAGAGCACAGGGGCAGTGGGCAGTCCTCTTGTCTCCAGCTGTCACGGGCAGCCGCCTCCTGTCACCGTGTCCCGTAGGCACCAGCAGCAGAGGCAGAGCTCTTCGACACAGTGGGGAGGGCTGGGCTCTGCTCCTACTCTCCAGGGTGCAAGAGCAAAGGCCAAGCCCCCCTCTTTTTTTTTTCCCCCAGTAAAACCGCTCTGCTTGAGGGCCTGGAGGTGGATCAGTACATGTGGGGTATCCTGAACGCCATCCAACAGTGAGTAGGCCTCCCCGGCTAGGGCCCTGTGTGGGGGGTGGCAGGGTGCTGGCCTGATAGGATAACGTGAGCCCGGGGTGCTCCTGATACCCCCTCGCTCTCCAGGCTGGCAGAGAGCTCACCTGCTCCAGCTCTCACTTCCCGGTGACTCTGCCTCAGGGACTTCTCTACCTGGGGGCAAATGAACTTTCCAGAAAGGACCAAACTCAGCCAGAGCAAGACAGTGCCCTGGACAGTCACTCCTTGGGTGGGAGGGCTTGGGGCCAGCTGCCCTGTGCCCAGCCAGCCACTTGCTTTTCCTCGCCTTAGTCTCCCCGTAAAATCCCTCACACCTCCGTCCTGTGCAGAGCATGGCGAAAATAGGGACGGGGGCCTGGGCAGAGACACGTCACTGCGTGTCGGAGCTGGAGGCTCAGGACCTCACTTCTGCCCCCTTCCTCCTCCCAGCTCCGAGTTTGAAGAGGTCACCATCGACCCCACGTGCAGCTGGCGGCCAGTCCCCATCAAGTCAGACCTGCACATTAAAGATGACCCAGATGGCATCCCCTCCAAGCGGTTCAAGACCATGAGTCCCAGCCAGATGATCCTGCCCAACGTCATGGAAATGATCGCAGCCCTGGGCCCCGGCCCGTCCCCCTACCCACTCCCACCTCCGCCGGGGGGCACCAGCTCCAACGACTACAGCAACCAAGGTGGGTGATACTGTACAAAGAGGGGGAGAGGAGGCCCAGCAGGGGCCCAGGATTTCTGGGCTCACGTTGGCAGGTGCAGGGGGGTTGTGGTAACATACACCCCCAAGACACAACTCAGGTCACTGGACTTGGGGGTACGGTGGCCCATTCAGTACCGTCCTCCTCTCCTTTGCCACCTGGTTCCGTCCAGTCCTGTGGGTCAGCACCCAGCTGGGAAGGCCTGAGTGAAGAGCTGCCCCACGGGCCAGCCTCCTGCTTCTCCCACGTTGCCCTGCCCCGCCTCCCCGAGCTCCAGGGGACAGACCACTCCTTGACTTCTTTGGAGCCTGCTTTGCTGGGGCCGCTAACAGAGTGCTCCCACTTAGAGTTCTCAGCCCTTCCCGGGGCCGTCCCGTGTTTCTCTGTGACATCTGTGTTGTCCCTGTCCTCACAACACTCCCATCCTTCCAAGGGCAGAGTTCAGGGGCCCGGAGCTCCAGTCTTTGGCCGCCAAGGTCACCGTCACTACCTCTCACCCTCCCTGCCTCCCAGACCAAGCTATACCCTACTGCCCTGGGTTCCTAGAAAGGAACCCGCTTAAACACAGGGCATGGCAGCTCCTCACAGGATCTGGGCTCCCGGATGCTTAGAGGCCCAGAGAGGTGAATCCACCTAGCAGGGTCCCACACAGCGTGCAGAGGACCCCAGCTTTCCAGCATGCTGGGCCTCTGATCCCTTGCTATGGCCAAGCAGTGGAAGGTGCTGTGGCCAGGGAAGCCAGGCAGCTGACTTCTCTGGAATCTGACGCAGCTTTCTTTGCGGGCTGGGCAGTTCCTGACCTCCCACTCTGGGCCAGGGTCTTTCCACTGAGGAGGTGCAAGCTCGTGGGGGCAGTGGGATACCGGTCTGGGGGTCTAGCTCAGCAGATCCTGTGGAAGGCTTGGACTTGGGCCTCATCCTGCCTACCCTCCCCCGACCTCAGAAGCCTGGCCTACCCCTTGCTCGAGCTCTGCCCCCCATAACTGTAAAACAGCTCGTGCCCTGGGGTGCTAAGGCCCACCAGAGAAGGCTGCATCGCTGCCCTGTCATACAGCCCAGAGGTCTGAGGCCACAGGAGCCGACTCCAGCCAAAGATCCAGCCAACTCAGATCTTAATTTATATACCCCTCCCCCCCGCTGTCTTTCCTCTGGAGTAACACTGCCCCGCTGCCGTCTTGTTCCTGCCCCAGGCAACAACTACCAGGGCCACAGCAACTTTGACTTCCCCCATGGAAACCCTGGCGGCACGTCCATGAACGACTTCATGCACGGGCCCCCCCAGCTGTCCCACCCCCCGGACATGCCCAACAACATGGCCGCCCTCGAGAAACCCCTCAGCCACCCCATGCAGGAAACTGTGAGTACCTCTTTCTCGCCCTGACCTTCCCCCGGCCCCCAACCCCTTCGCCCCCATCCTCTCTGTGGGACTGATGGGAGCAGAGGGCTCTCCGAGGACCTTTCTGATGTGTGCCTAGTTCCCTCCCAGGCAAAGAGGAGGACTGAGAATGAGAATGGGTCTGGGGGTTCTCAGAGGGAGGGAGCGGCCTGACCCAGGCTGGGTCGTGACCCATTGCCATCCTCGGACTTGGCTGTTCACTCAGGACACTGGATTCTCAGTTGGGGGAAGCTGTGGGCTCCTGTCTGCACACACCATGCATACACGTGTCCACCTTGCATGTGTTCCCACCACGCCCCTGCACACACCAGCCCCCCACCCCGCACCCTCTCTCCCTGACTTACACACACTCTTCTGCGGACTAACTGTAGCCCCAGCCATCTAGAATTTTGTCTCAAACCCAGGCACTTGCTTTTATTGTAAAAAAATGAAAGAAAATAACCAAAAAGGAATAACCCCCCCCCAAAAAAAAAACCCGGAAAAAATTGGCAATGAATATGAAAGATATATTCATGGAAGAGCTAACTTCGTGATCAAGAAACAGGGTCTGAATCTTTAGGGTTTCACCACCTCCTGCAGGAAGAAATGCTGGCAATTCTGTTTAGCCTGAGAATATTCCCTTCTTGTCCTGTGTCACATGTTAACACTCACCCACCAGTGGTAAGAGGCCCGGCCACCCCCCAGGTCCTCATTTAGTGAGCACTGCATGGTTCTGTTCAACTTCACAGACATTTCTTGGGCCGGTGCTCCAGGCCAGGACTTGCACCCAGTGTGAGCAAGACATACACAGGCCTTGTGCCAATGGAGCAAAAGTTCTGGTAGTGCTCGGTTGGAGGGAGTTGGGGTTTGGGGAACATGGAGGCCTGAGGGCTGAAGTCAGGCCTCAGTCATCTTGGACGTCCCTGGTCTCTCCCCTTAGCAGGAGGGATGGTCACAGAGGGCCTGGCAGTGGGGGTGGGTGGGCCTACACTGGAGGACGGGGCTCCGGGCCCTCTCATCTTCCACCATGTGGCCTGGGAGGAAGGACCTCTGGATGGTATTGTGTTGCATACGGAGTTGGCCCTGCCAGAAGCTGTCTTGTGGGCCAGAGCCACGGATTCTCAGCAGGAGTGGCTGTTAACTGGAAGCTAACGGGGTGGGCGCAGTTGTAGCAACTTTCCTCTGGAACTGCAGAATCCACCGCAGACATAGTTGCTGTCACAGGGCTTCAGCTACATTTTTGCAAGTTACTTTCTGTTCCATGGGGCTTCTGACTTCTGGGGGCCTCTCTCCTAGCCCCCCTCCTTCAGCATTCCATGCCCAAGTCACCCAAATCACACTCCACACACACTCGCATGTCACACACCCTGACTTACAGTTCTCAGTTCTGGAAAACATCAACGGGAGGCCACGTCCTTCTGGATCCAACAAGGCTTTCTCCTGCCGCCTTCTTTTTTTTTTTTTTTTTTTTAAAATTTTTTTTTTTTTTTTTACACANATTTATTTATTTGACACAGAGAGAGAGACAGCCAGCCAGCGAGAGAGGGAACACAAGCAGGGGGAGTGGGAGAGGGAGAAGCAGGCTCATAGCGGAGGAGCCTGATGTGGGGCTTCGATCCCATAACGCCGGGATCACGCCCTGAGCCGAAGGCAGACGCTTAACCGCTGTGCCACCCAGGCGCCCCTCTCCTGCCTTCTTAGCCGGGCCACCTGGGGTCTTTGCAAAGGGTCCTAAGCCCTTAGGTGACTTCACAGCCTTCCCCCCCCCCAAGATGCTCCCCAGATAGGCACTGTCCTTCCCCATGTCCGGGCTTTCACTAGCTGGCAGCTGGACCCAGAAGGACAGCCGTGCAAGAGGGACAGCGCGGTCACAGATCCACTGCCCTACACCAGAGCAGCCTGGCCCTGGCTGAGCACCCGCCAGGAAGGACGCCCCCGCGCGGGGACTGGCGGAAAGGCTCCAGTCAAGAGCTGGTTCGCCGGAGGACCCTCCCTTGCAGGAGAGGTGGCAGGTTGACCAGCAGGTCCCATAGAGCACCTGCCCCTCTGGACCCTGGGACATTCCAGCAAGTTGTCAGGGCCAAGGCGCACAGCTGTGTCAGCAGATCCGGGGACTGTCTGTCCTGGTCTGGGCTGCTACAGGAGTGTGGGGCCACTCCCTGCTCCCCAGAGTGGGCATTGCGGGGCACCCACAGGCATGGGTGGGGGGTCACAAGCTGGCCTCATACTGACAGTTGTGGTGGCCATCCTTCCCGCCTCTCTCGGTCCTTCTTACCTCGTGTGCATCCCCCACGCAGTCCCACAGTCCTGCAGTCAGGTCCCAGCTTGGAGGGGCTCGCTGGACCGAGCCCACCACAAGGCCTGGGAGCAGCTTCAGGAGAAACGGGAAGAGGAACTAGGGTCTGGAGCTGAGGCTGCCGTTTCCAAACCCATGAAGGAAAACAAAATGTCTGTGTGGCCTGGACGATGGGGTGGGTAGGAAGGTACAAAAAGACCCAGGAGACCCATGCTCATCGGCGGCCTGGCAAGTCAGTCTCTCCTCAACGAGTGTAGTGCAAGCAGGGTTGGGGCAACCTTTCGGGGCCCTGGCAGTGGGCCGAGGGTGTGGACTTGTGTGCCAAGATCGGGACTGTGAGGGGAGGTGCCTGGGACAGCACACTGGCCAGTGGGGAAGTTTAAGTGTCACCCAGCGTGTGGCCCCCTGGCCAGACACAGCCCCGTGTTCCGGTGCGTAGGCACATGGCAGAGCACGGGCCCTCTGGTTTGTCAGGGAAGTGCCACCTGCCCCAGCCTCAGCAAGGCACCCACCTCCCCTCCCCCGACTCAGTGAGCCCTAGGCCCAGGGTGGGGCCTGGAGGGGACTGCCTTCCTCAGCTCCTGGGGCTGCGGCCTATTGCCGCCTAGGTGGGTGACCAACAGGAAGGGTCTGGCAATGCAGAGAAGCCCCCCGGCTCTGCTCCTCCGACTTGGGTTCGATTCCACCCTGCCCTGGGCAGCAGGCAGGGCTCATCCTGAGGTGCCCGCCCCTGCCACCTGGGGCTCTCGGAAGGAACCTCTGTGTCCAGCGTCACCCACTGCCCGGGGCCCATGGCGGGGCGCAGACCCCTCCTGAGCTGCACGCCTGCCCATGCTGTCTGTCCGTGTCTGCTCTCCGCTGCCCTGCCCCACAGGGGGGCCTGCACCACGCTGCCAGCAGCACCCCTCCCGCCTCCCCGCTCCCTAGAAACATGCCCATTTTGCTTCTCCATTCTGCCCTTGCTGTTCCTTGTGGTGATGGGATCCGGGCCGCAGAGGCGGAAGGGCTTGCCAGGGCCTGGACCCCGCTCTCATTGTCTGTTTGTCTCAGAGCCCCTGGCCGCCTCCCTCCCGGACCCACACGGCCTCAGAGGCCCCCTCCCCGCCTCCCCCTCCACAGCCTCCCTGACTGGCAGTTTGGGGGGAGGACTTATGTTTGTTTGTTTCTCTGCAAAACAACAACAACAAAGCATTGAGCTTTGTGAGCGGGTGGCTTTGTTTTGGGGGTTTGTTATTTTCCTGGTTTTGTTTGGTTTTCATTTCTCCAGGCATCTCGTCGCTGTACCTCGTCACCTCACATTTCTTTTCTCCTGCTCTCTCCTCCTCCACAGATGCCACACGCTGGCAGTTCTGACCAGCCCCATCCCTCCATACAACAAGGTTTGCACGTCCCACACCCCAGCAGCCAGTCAGGGCCTCCATTACATCACAGTGGGGCTCCTCCTCCTCCTTCCCAGCCTCCCCGGCAACCGCCACAGGCCGCTCCCAGCAACCATCCACACAGCGACCTGACCTTTAACCCCTCCTCAGCCTTAGAGGGTCAGGCCGGAGCACAGGGAGCATCTGACATGCCGGAGCCTTCGCTGGATGTAAGTTGGGGTCACCACTGGCCTTGGCCTGGGGCTAGGCCTGGTGCCGGGTCCTGCCCAAGAGCAGGGGTGGGTGTTGAGGGCTCAAGGCCCAGGGTGGAGGAGGTGCAGCTATGAGGGGGTGGGTGGGTGGTGGGTGGGCCTAGCCAGCCTGCCTCCCCTGGCTCCAGAACCAGGGAACCCCCAACAGGGAAGCCTCCCCGAGGGTACCAGCATCCTTTCCCTGACCTTGCCGGCACCTGCCCTCTGGTTCCCTCTGCCACAGCCCTGCAGCGCCACCCTGCCCTGCCCCACCTTCCCCCCAGGCCCTCACAGAGTCCCCCCTGGGGCAGGGTTCTGGAGGAAGCCCAGGAAGGCCCCTGCCCTTCTTCTGACCCCCTCCCCGTACCCCGTCCCCAACATCAAGCTTGCCATCTGCGTGTCTGCCACACTCTGGCCTGAGGCAGGGGAGGGGCTGGAGTGACAGGGTCCCTCTGTCTGTCTCGCTGGTGTGTGTCTGTGTCCAGTTTCCTGTCCGTGCGTCGTCCATGCCCTGTGCTTCTGCTTGCTCCATCGCTCACTCTGAGAAAGGACCAGCCTCGGGTCTTGCCAGGGTGCCGGGGGCAGAAGTGGGTGACTGAGATTCAGGGGTCTCCCACCTTGAGACCCGAATGGTCTGGAAAGTGGGGTGGAAGGAGGCTCCGTGTGGTGGGGGCCGGGCCGCTGGCTGGGGTTGGCCAGGAAGGGAGGCAGCAGCTGCCCCTCCCCTCCCACCCCACGCCCCTGGGCTGTAGATTCCCAGAGAGGACTCTGCTCCCTCCTCAGCCACTCCCGCCTGCCCACCCCAGCCCCACTGTCACCCTCAACCCCGGCAGCGTCCGTCTTTATGGTGAATGGGGTTTATTCAGCGGTGCGGCCATCTTGGATTCTCACCCAGCTCCCCTCCTCAGACCAGGCCAGCGGGGGTGCTTATAGGTGCATGAGGATCCCCATTGTGACAAAAAGCCTCCAAGGGCCTCGCAGTGGAGGATAGGGACGGTGTGCAGCCTTGGCCCCAGGGCCGCAGGGAAGAACGGTGCTATGCTGCCCTCCAGTCTTAGGCTCACCAGGGAGCAGTGAGCTCTTGAAGGGAGGTCCAGGGTGGCGAGAGAGCTACGGGCACCACGCGGCCTTACATGCAAAGCCACATGGTTTCAACTGGGAGACCCTCGTGACTCACACCCCCTCTGGGCAGAGTCTTGGGGCCGAAGGCACACTGGGATCAAGAGAAGGCCCCCTGACCTGCCATGAGCCTTGCCAGCTGGTGGGCCAAGGCCCCCCCCCACCACCACGCTGGAAATAAGCACAGGTGTGCCGCAGACTAGCACAGTGGCCTGGGTGCCTTTGAGGACAGCCAGCACGGTTAGCTTCCCCTGTTGGGCCAGGACTCTGAGCAGCAGCTAGAGGGCACGTGCCCCCGCAGTCCTCACCCTGGGCCATCCCAGCCCCTCAGCTGACACCTCATGTGGGCTTCTGTACTTCTTTTCCAGCTCCTTCCAGAACTCACAAATCCCGATGAGCTCCTCTCGTACCTGGATCCCCCTGACCTGCCGAGCAATAGTAACGATGACCTCCTGTCTCTCTTTGAGAACAACTGAAGCCCACCCCTCCATTGGGGCCATCCCTCCCCACTCTGCCTCCTTCCCCGTCTGTCCCCCACACACTTTACCACTGGGAGCCCATGCCCTCAGACCGCCCCTGCTGCGGCCTTCTCAGAGTGGAGGGGCGGGAGGGTGCACTGTGAAGGCTGTGTGGGTCTGGTGCCCCTGCCCAGAGCAGGCCCTGAAGATGACCCTCGCGGCGGGGAACCGGCCCGGCGAGAGGGCACACGCTGACGAAGGCATCCGGTCCCTCTGTGTGTGCTGATTCCAAACGACCCTCCAGTGCCCCCGAGGTTCTTCCGGTTTCTAAACTGTAATCCTGCCTCCCTGCTTCCTGGCCCAGAGCCTCCTTCAAGTGACTGTGAGCCTGAGAGAGGGGCACCCCGAGACCCAGGCAGGCCCCACCCCCCAACCTTGGAGGAACAGTGACGGTTGGCGGCAGTGAGAACGGCCCACCCACCACCACCATCACCCACCACAGAAAAGCACAAACCTCTGGGAAAGAGAACTCTCTCAGGGGCCAAGGTCATCACTTTGACCCCTGACCTCTAAGCCAAGATACCCTGTAAAAACACTCCTCTCTCAGAAAGCAGAGAAAAAGGACAAGATTCTGTGTTTGAGAGAGGGTGTGCCATTCCTGCTTGGGGACTGGTGGGAAAGGGGGTCAGGGCCTCCTCAAGAGCCAGGACAACACAGCTGGCCCCACGACCTCTGGACTCAGGCTGGGCGGGGGGGGGNCCTGGCCTTCCAGGGGCGGGGGCGCAGGACAGAGAGAGAGTACCCAGCCGAAATTATTGTGCCCTTAGTTGGGGGGCAGGGGGATGCCGCCAGCCAGAGTCAGATAGGAACTGCAACTTACAACTTTGCTCCAAGCCACTCCCTGTTTTTAAATGACAATTTAATTAAGCTATGAAGTCATCTGAGAAAAGGGACGGTGGACTTGGACGGCAAGCAAATCATTTCTCTCCATGCGTCCTGTTTCCTTCCTCCCACCCCCACCCGCCTCTCCCAGACTGTTACATGGGACACCCGCTTCCCTCTGTCCCTGTTCTCCCTTGTCCACCCTGCCAGCCGGGGGCGCCGGTGGAGAGGCAGGGGAGGCGCGGGCTCGGGCGCCTGCGTAGCCTTGGCACCCCGGGCATTGGCGTCTCTCCGGCCCGGCTGCCCCGTCTGTCCCTGTGCTCCAGGCTGCCCCGGCTGCACCCCAGTCCGTCACCACACGTGCCGGAATGTGCCCGCCAGCATCCCGTGGTGTTTCCGTGCCGCGCTTGGCTGCCGGCCTCTCCCTCCCTCCGTGTCCCTCTGCCCTGCAAAGCTGCCCACACTTCTGCTCGCTCGAGCAGAAGCAGCTTCTGGTTTTCCCTCCACTGCTTCGCTCCATCCGGCTTACTGCTCTTGGAGTCTCCCGGGGAGCTTGTGTGGGTGTCCGTTTGGGGGGTCCTCTGTGCCCCCACCTAAGCCGCATGGCCTGTGATGCTGCTGGGCCGTCGGGTCACTTGGGTCACATCTGTGAATTTGTTGCGCCCCCTCCCTGCTGCTGCCTGGGGCCTCCTGCTTTCCGTCCACTGTCCCACGTTCTCAATCTCCGTGTCTTCCCCCTTCCCCCCTCCCTGTGGCGGGTGGTCCCCAGCACTCCTCTGGATTTGACCGGAACGGTGGCCCCAGCTGTTGATTTTCCAATCACTCTACCAGACAGCCGGCACAAGGTTCTCTGTAGGAAAGCTGCCATGATCCCCGCCCCCTTTTCCTTTGTCCCGTTGTCGAGGTTTTTTCAGACAGTGTGGTGTTCAGTATGCAAATCAATTATTTTAAGAATTGCTTTTGTAAATATCTTTGTGAATATTTTAGTATTGTCTTTGATAATATTCAACATTTTCATGACCTGGTTATAGCCTTTGCTGGTGTTTTTAAAATACCTTGACTCAACAACAAAGACCGAGTCCTTTTTTTTAAAAAACAACAAACAAAAACAAAAAAGCAACCAGGGCTATTTGTACAGAAGAAGGGACAAAGTACGTGGGTGAGTGAGATCAGGCCTCCCGCTGTTCAGAGCCACCCCCAGTCGGCTGGTGGAGACTAGACGCTGCCAGGTAGCATGTGGCCGTCCTTGCCCGGTGGCCGAGAGCCCTGGCAGGTGGCCACACTCTGTGTTAGGCCATCTGGGAATGTTCTGCCCCAGACAGACTTACAAATGCCTTCCTTAGAAGTTCCTGCTTCCTGCTGTGCTGCTTTTTTCCCAGAAAGGCCTGGGGTCCATTCTGGTTCTTATCGGGTGTCCCCACTCTGCTCACCGACCTACCCACAGCTTTCTAGTAGCGGGTCGATCTGCTCCCCACAGCCCGGGCTCTGGGCACCTCCCTCAGCCATCGCCGTGGAAGCCAGGGCTCGGTCCCCTGAGGCAGGTTTCCGGGGGCCCCTCCCACCGAACCTCCACCAGCACGTTGGGCAAAGAACTTTCCTGAACCGCGGTGCCTGAAGCCCGTGCTCTGGGGACGTACTCTCCCAGAGTGATTTTGGAGCCAGGCCAGGGGGGTGAGGGAGGCAGAAAGGTGTCCGGGGCTGGATTAAGCCCCGGCTGGTGACAGATTCAGGTGACAACAGCCTCCCTGAGCCAGGGCGGTTCTGAACTCTGGGGAGATGCTTCCCTCATCCTTTTGGACGACTACTTGGAGCCATAAGTAACCTCAGCAAAAACGAGGCCTCAGCAAGCCGCTTCTCTAGGACAAGCATTCACCCCGGCCATAGACCCGTTTCCGCTGCCACCACAGGACGGACAGGGTGCCGGCGGGAAGGCCCGAGTACAGGCAATCACCCCATCTTCTTGGTTCGAAGCTTTACCCGTGTATCATGTTCCCTGTAGCCATTTTATTTTTTAAGAAACTTCTAATACTTTCTCCCTCACGGAAGCCCGAAACCCCCCAGAGAGCTACCCGTCTGCTCCCTCGACCTGACCATCTAGACAGGACGACGTCAGCAGCAGCGACTCAAGGGACAAGGGACGTGTGTACATATGTAAATGAGAAATAGAGACACATTAACAGATGCATTCATTTCCCTTGGAATGTGTATTGTTTTTATTTTACGGAACAAAACAAAACAAAAAAAAAAGGCTTGGAACTCCATCTTAACGTGGAAAAACTAGAACCTGTTTGTTAGCGTTTGTGAGGTCTCTCTCCACATTTGTCTCATGTAATATACTCTGACCCTGCGTGGAAAGGAGTTTTTGTTCTGTTCTGTTTTTATTTTACCCACATGTACTTAGCTTCAGTGTACTAGTCCTGCCACCTGTGTATTTTTAGGGTGCTATGGAAATAATGAAAAGAAACGGGGATTTCAGAAGAAAATTGTAACCAAATTCATACTTTGTATAATTTTTGATATCATGATTGCAGGTGATTCACACGTACACACATAAACACACCCACAGTGCAGCCTGAAGTAACCCCCACAGAAACCGTCATCGTCCTTGTACATCTATGTACAATGCAATCATTTCATACTTTAAACTGGTCAGAAAACTAATTGTGATTTCTAGTCTTGCAAAGCTGTATGTAGTTAGATGATGTGACAACCTCTAATATTTATCTAATAAATATGTATTCAGATGAAACCTGTATATTAGGTGTTCATGTGGTCATTTTGTATTTAAAGATCAAATTATTTGACTATTGCTAGACATTTCTATACTCCGTTGTAACACTGAGGTATCGCATTTGCCCATGTTAACTGTTTTCTAAATAAATTGACAAAAAATGAAGGTTTGGCGAATTAGCTATTTTGTGAATTTTAAGGAGTGGTTTGGGTGTTTGTTTCTGCTTCTAAACCACCACCCCTGCCCGATCACCCGGCAAAAACCAGCAAGCAAGCGAGCAGTCAGGCGGTTTGGTGTTGAGCTGGAGGAGCCCCTACCGTGGGTGTCCCTGGAAGAGGCCCTGGGACCTGGGGCCAGGTGATCGTGGCGGGAGCCCAGTCTGTAGCAGACTGTGTTCCTGGCAGTGGGACAGCTGGGGTCTCGGGGACAGTGTGCAATGCTGGCCTGGCTCAGAGAAAAGCCCCTTGTGGATTTCCTAGGGTTACCAAGCCAGGAACCTATTCATGCCAAGCCCCAGAGGGTGCTGTCCAAAGCATCCAGAATGAAGAGCTGGAAGCCCAGGAATTCTTCATAGAACCTGGAGCACTGCTGACTCAGCTGCTCTCCCCGTTGCCTGGCTCTTTCACCGTCTTCCTCTTTCACCTACTCCCTAGCACCCCTGCCCCCCATCCTCTAAAGAGACCTTGGGTTTTCTCTTCTCTGTGACTGTGCTTTGGGTGGGGTTCTGTAGCCATGGTTCTAACTCTCCTTTATAGCCTCAGCCCCCGACACTCGCTCAGTGCCCTCCCTGTGTCTCCTACTGGAGTTTGGGGAAGTGAGTCTGATTCTCGGAGCCCAGCAGCGGGCCGCCCCCCCACCCGCCCCCAGCTCTGGGCCTGGCCACAGAAATAAAACACAGGTGGCTACCCGGCCTTCCCTCCATAGGGACTGGGTGAGGGCACATTCCAAGAAGGAAGTGGGGGCTGGCAGGCACCCCCAAATATATCCCCCTGGAGTGTATGTGGAGTGTGTGTGGAAATGCATGTCAGGAGAGGGTGCAGGTCCCCCAAGTGTGAGGGGGTGGGGGTACGCAGGAAGCAGCCGGGGTGAGGGGTGCATGGTTACATCAGCCACGGAACCGCCTGTGGGGAACGGGGTGCCTGGAAGTCCCCTGTCTGTGGGGCTTCTCCAGGGTGGCCAGTTTCTCTTTTTGGTGGGAGATGGAAGGTGGGGGGAAGGAGAAGTTAAATCAAACATGGAATCCTGTTCACCACTAAGCCACAGGCACTGCCTTCTGCCGGCATCACAGGGCCAGGAGGCGTATGCTCTGAGAGCAGACACCCGTCCTAGAGGAGGGGCCGGTAGCAGCAGTAAGAGGGGGCCGCCCCAACTTCCCGTCGCCTTAGCTCAGTGCTTCTCTGGGACCCGTCGAGGGACCCGTGAGATCCACTTGGGCCGTAACCAGCATTCTTCACGAAACAGCTGAGAGCCCAGGAAAACAGCAAGAGCACTTGGGAGGGTTACGGGGTAAGGGTGGAGATGGATGGTGAAACAGCCATTGCAGTCATGCGTGTGTGTGTGTGTGTGTGTGTGTGTGTGTGTGTGTGTGTGTGTGTCTGCTGAATCATGATGTCCAATTAATTCTTACTTGTGGGTTGTGGTTGCGAACAAAAAGTTTGAATGCCATCGCCTTCAAGGCAGGAAGTGGGCAGGGCATGGGGAGGGAGAGGCCGGGCAGTCGGCTCCCCCAACTTTACATAAAAAGCAGCCCGTCCGGGGCGTTCTGGCTTTGGAGCCTGAAACTCACAGGCCGCTAAATATGGGCCACAGCCGCCTGGGGAGGCTGCGTGGAGACCCGCCCCACCCCACCAGCTCCACCTGAGACGGTCCCTTCCTTCTCCGGGCCTAGAATGAGAAATCCCCAGGAAGGGCCCAAGGAGGGCCTGGCTCAGGACTGCTTGGAGGGCGGCCCCCCACGTGGGACCACACGTCACCTCCTCCAGCTTATGCAACATCTTGGGTTTCTGTTCTCTGCAACCCACCCCATGAAGCCCCCACCCTGAATCCAATGACTGTCCCTCCACATAAGACCACAGGGTGCTGTTGGGGAAAGTCACTCAGTCCCCCAGGTCAGTGCCAGGACAAATTAGGGTCTCTAGCCCCCCTGAGACCTCAGGGCATGGTCTCTGCCCCCCCCCATCCACACATGTCCCTTGTTCTGTCCTGTGCTCCAGTCTCCTGCTCAACCAGGCCCACCCCACTCTAAGCAGGTGACCCAACCATCTCCTAAGCACCCTCACCATGCTCCCCCACCCATGACCCTACCTCTGCCCTCCGCCAGCCTTATCTTCTTCTGTCCAGGCCCAAAGGATGTGGTGGCCCTTCTCCAGTCAGGGCCAGCCCTTCCCCCAGCCCCTGACAGCACTACCACCTCTCCCGGAGGGGCTTCACTCCATCAGCTGGCCCCTTTCCTGCACCTTCCCCGGGGTCTGGAGCTTTGGGCCCTGGCGTGGTGAGGTCTAACAGCCCGCATCCTCACCCTTTGCTGTCCACCTCTCTCCCCTCCTTCTCACGCAGACTCCTCAGCCGAGGAAGCTGCCATGCTCACGTGTCATCCTCTACTCCCTACAGCTCACGTCTCAGAGGTTCTCTGAAACTACCCTTGCAAGCCCACCTGTGACCTCTTGGTCACTAAAGTCCATGAGGCTCTTAGAGACTGGCCCTCACAACTGCGTTTGGCAGTGGCCGTTCTCCTTTGAAGCTCTTCTCTTGGATTCCATGACAACCCATTCCGTTGGGCCTTCAGCTCTCCTTGAGTGCCTCTGACGTACCTTCTTTGTTGTCTTCATGGGTTCCTGTGGCAACTAGGTCCTGTGGAGCTCCCTCCAGTCCCCCTGCATCTGGCACGCAAGATGCACCCTCTCTCCACCAGCAAACTGCCCTCCACTGCCAGAGACCTCCTTGCCTGGAAGGTTACCCACTCCCCCACCCCCACACCTGCACCCCTGCCAGGAAGCCCCCAGCCAAAGACTGAGTGCTAACAGCAATCCCAGGACAGCCTCTTTGCTGCGGTGTGGTTAGTGTTCCAGTGTCTTCCCTGTGGATCAGGCTAGACTTTCCCTGAAGCCTTATGCTTGCTCGACCCTGTCCCCATCTGTCTTCTGCCTCACAGCCTCCCTTGGAGGTTCCCCTGAGAGCAGTCCCCCGGTGAATCACGGGAATCGGAGGCCCATCTCAGGCTCTGCTCCTAGGCAGCCAGACCTAAGGCAGCAAGTGCTGGGAGCGGGCCTGGGAGCCAGCCTCGGAGAACAGGCTGCTGGAGACGGTCACTGACTGGATGGGAATGGGCCCCGGTCTTTGGTGACAGCACCGGCCTGGGACAGCCACCATGAGTTGTAACTTCCGCCTGCGGAGAAGGGGGATGGCGCAGGGGGAGGGGGCGGCATGGCTGGCCGTGAGAGCTAGCAGGCAAGAGGAAGCATGGGGACTACGGAGTGGAGTGTCTATTGCTAAGTGCCACTGATTCGTCGAAGAAAGTAAATTACAATCTCAGATCTCTTACTTGGCGATTTAAACCAAAGTTGTGCAAGTCTGACGACAGCGCTGAAGGCAGGAAGCGTTGCAACAGGCGTCTACCACCGCCGGAGGCCGGCCGCGCGGGTCACAGCCAGGCTTCAGCGGAGCGGAGGGAGAACTTCAGAAAGCACTCAGTGCTCTGTCCCACCAGGTGTCCTACACCAAGGTCAGGCCCCTAATAGGGAAGGTGTGAGACCCCAGGGGTGGGGACACTTGCACCCATACTTCCCTCTTGGCAAATATCTGTTGCCACTCGGAGGGTCTTTTACGACCAGCTAACGGAGAAGGAAAATTTCTGAACTTGGCTCACAGGTGAGCAGCTTGGGATGTGGGTGCAAGCCACAAGGGGAGCCCCACTCCAGATGGAAAGACTGAGCTGAAAGGGAATCCTTCCACTAGGCAGGAATTTGAGCAAGACACCTGGCCATCTCTTCTGCACGGAGAGAGAAGCGACCTGAGAAAGGGGCATACACATACCCGTGGGCCGTAGCGAGTGGCTTAACTAGTTGGTCAGAGGCCTGGAAAGAGCAAGACTGGACTTGGAGGGACAGGGAGCACCTGGCAGGGGGCAGGCAGGTAGGCCTGTGGGAGTGGGCAGGTGTGAAGATCCACGTAGCACATTTTTACACACACCGGAGAGCATCCAGTGCGGAAGACAGTGGGTAACCGAGGACGTAGGACAACTCGGCCAGCAGACATCGGCAGTCTCTGTTCTCAGCCCTCGGCCCCGTCTAGGCTTGAGCCATCTGGGCTCAAGAACAGAGCATCTTGGAGGCAGAGATCAGGTTATACAGGAGCGCGCCAGCTTCTCTGCCCTCCCTCCAAGGCCGGTCCAGCTGCCGTCACGAAGGAACGGCCGCCCTGCCTTCAACAGAGACCATGCTGAGTCCTAGACATCAACACGCCATGAGGAGACCAACCAGCCCCTGGGCGGCACGTTTATTACCCAGGACGCCTTCTATCCTGGAAAGGGCACCTGGACTGATCCATACTCCGGGGGAGGGTGTTCCTCTCCTTGCTATGGGGCCTGAGGCCACGGCCACAGCCTGGGAGCTCGCTGACACGGCTCTCAGACACCACTGCAGACCAGGAGAGCCCACACACGGAGAAGGAGGCGTGGCTGCAGATACACGCTCATAGGTTCCGCGGGTGCCACCGCATGTCGCGCCACGCGGAAGCCGCAGACCTGATACCGGGTCGAACGGCCTCTTCCAGATGCAGCTGAGGTACCGGAGGGGGTGGCATCCTGGGAGGACGGCGTGCTACCCTCCGGCTGCACCAGCATTGCCCACCGACGACCACCCGCGGCTCCCGGTTGGGCAGGTGGATTAAACTCAAGGCGAGAAGCAAGTGGGGCTGAGCAGTGCAAGGGGAGGACGGTGTTAACACGGGGGCCCCACCCAACCCCCCTGCTGGGCCCAGGCACCCCTTCCCCAGCTGTGGGAGTGTTGGCTCTTCACAGCTCACAGCAGCCCAGGAGCGGCCTGAGGTGGCAGGAGCTGCCTCATCTGGGAAGCGGCCCCCTCGTGGGGGCAGCCCACAAACAATGGCCAATACAGAGTATAAAATGCCAGCCCTCTGTCCTTACCAGGGGACTAGGCTCTGGAGCCCTCGTTCTGTGATCAAGCCAAGGGCAGGGGGCCTCCCCCTGCTCCACTCCCCTCTTACAGGTGCTTTCAGAAGAGCCCCCCCCCCCTCAATACAGCAACTTCGCAAGAATCCCGGTCTCAGGCTCTGCTTCCCGAAAACCCCATTCAAGGCAACAGCTCTTGGCTCTTGCCTTCTCTACGCGAGGGTCTTGCACCCTTTCCTCGGTCTGCAATCTCTCCGTGTGCATCCCAACCTCTCCTATGACCTTTTTCTCCAGTTCATATATGCTTTTAAAATTTTTAATAGTTCATTTTTCCAACAACATTGAAGTATTTGAAAAATATCGAAAACCTGACAAAGGCGTAATAAAACTTACATTATTTGAAACTTAAATATTTCATTTATCCCTGAAGCAGATCTATGATCCTTTTACTTTCCCGTCTTCAGTGGAAGCAAACTCATCAATAATAGCCTAAAAATATACTTGTTCCCCATCTGCTTTTCAACTCTGAGGTTTGCCATGTGTTATCATCTCTCATGATCTAGTGCCAAGCTTGAATAAAATTTCACGTTGATTTCAGCTTACCAGAACCTCATTCACAGGACCCCACTGTGTCTATTCGTGTTAAAGAAATGATCAAGACCACTTTGCAATTTGCATAAGATTGCACTAGGCAAAACCTGTGAAGCAGTTTCAGAGCAAAAAGCATGATGGCGTTTTTTTCAGCGTATTCAAATTGATACCTGCATCCACAGATTTATACATTCCTGATTTCTTTTTTATTTTCTAATTCAGATATTATATTCATCTATCTTCCTACGTTTTAAAGTTTTGATGACTTGACTCCTTAAATATCTGTTGACTCTGACATCTTCTCTCCATCCCTAATCCTGCTACTGAAATTGAAGACCACCATCAGTTCCCACCTGGACAATACAGCGCTTTTACACGTGTCTCTTTGCCCCGGGCTTGTTTTCTTCAGATCCATGTGATACAGACTTCCGTCAGTCAGCTAAATGTGGTTCTTCTAACCTTCCAGACACCTGGGAGTATCCTACCTCCCCACCCCCTACAGGGGGACCCATGTGAACAATTCTGGAAAACAGGTTGTGAGCTTGGAAAATGTGGGGTCACTTCTAGGCCACAGCATTTAGTTACTATCGTGAGGGTCCCCAGCACGCCCATCCCCTGCCCCATGACAAGGAGGCTATGGGTTATAAATGGTGCAAGTACAGGATGGTGGGGCCTCTATCAGCCTGGGTCCCCGAGTGGCTTGTGGAGCCAAGCATCCCACTGATCTATGTTGGAAATGTAGCTTGAATTAAAAAAAAAAAACTTTATTATTTTTAAGCCAGTGAGTGGAGTGTTAATTTCTTCCCGCAGCGCACACAGCCTAGCCTGCGTCCGTCCTCACGTGACGAGCCCTGCTAGTCATACTGCCCCGTACCGAACGTTTGCTTCAGGCCAGGTGCTATGCCAGTTGCTTTATTCGCTTAATTTTGTTTATTCATTACAACGAAACCACAGGGGAGATGCCATTTTATGAAAGAGAGGAGTGAGGAGCAGACAGGCTAAGTAATTTACCCTCTCAGAAAGGAGGTTCCAGACCCTACTGTCCATAGCACCAGACAGGGAAAGGTCAGGTGTAAGATACAATTTGTGGGCCAATTAAGTACACAGAGATATTCTTCATTTTCATTAAGACATATGCTTTCTCGCACTTTTCCCCGAAGACATCGCCTCTTAGCTGATTGTTCATTTTGGTAAGAGACATGGTTCACTAGTTTTCTGTTGATGCTGAAAACAATTGCCCCAAACTCAGTGACTTAAAACCACACAAACGTACTATATGACATTTATGAAGGCCAGACGTTCAAGATAGTTCTTTTTTTTTTTTTTTAGATTTTATTTTTTATTTATTTGAGAGAGAGCACGAGTGGCGGGGGTGGGGGCAGAGGGAGAGGGAGAAGCAGATTCCCTGCTGAGCAGGGAGCCCCACACGGGACTCAATCCCAGGACCCCAGGATCATGACCTGAGCTGAAGGCAGACGCTTACCCGCCTGAGCCACTCAGGGGCCCCTAGATAGTTCTTACCAGGCTGAACACCAAAATATCAGCAGACCTGTGTCCCTTTCTGGAGAATCTAGGGAAGAATCCATTTTCTCACCTTTTCCTGCTTCCAGAGGCAGCCATGTTCCCTGACTCGTGGCCCCTTCCTCCCTCCACCTTCAAAGCCAGCAACAGCCGGTCAAGTCTTTGTCACACCTCATCCCTCTGACACTGACTCCTGCTCCATATTCCACATTTAAGGACTCTCGTGATTACATTGGACCATACCAGGATCATTTCTCTATCTCAAGGTCAGGTGACAAGCAACCCTAATTCCATCTGGAACTTGAGCTGCCCTTCGCCACGTGCCATAACATACTCAGAGGTTCCAGGGATTAGGGCGTGGACGTCTTAGGGACCCCGTTATTCTGCCTCCGCATGGATTCCGAGAATTATTTCTCTACTGTAAGAAAACAGCAGGGGCAGCTGCTGAGAGCAGCAAGGCCAGGGCATCGGCGTCGGGCCGGCGGTAGGGAGCAGTAGAGACTGTGGAGACCAGCAAGCATCGGCTGTGACCAAGGGGCATCTGTGTACTGCCAGGTCGGGCTGCAGACCCACTTGTTGCCAGACTTCTAATTTTCCAAGAGGATCTGAAAATGCAGACTTTTTAAAATGTTAACAAACAAACCAAAACATGCACAGACACCATGTAGCCCAAGAAAGCCCATATGTGCGCTCCATCGGATTCGATGGCCCCTAGTCCTTGACCTTGACCCAGGGCCATATGCCAGTATAAGTGGCAGGACCGTGGGGCAAGCCCAGAGCAGTGGGACTCCGGAGGGCAAAGCTTAACTGCCATGTTTGCTCCTCCAGGTCAGCTGGACAGACCCAGGCCTGCTTAAAGCCCTTCAGAGGTGCCCGTGGTCTGCACATCCCAAGACTGGTCCCATCTCCCACCATCTCAGCCCTGAACTCCATGCTCTCCTTAGCCATCGTCGCACACTGCCCTGCTCTCCCTTCCATATCTCTGCCAATGACTGTTCCCTGTCCTAAATGCCACACTAGACTTCTGCCCACACCTACCCTCCTTCCCTGGAAACCGCCACCTGCCGTTGCTAAGGGACTGCCAAGTTTGGCCCACACAACCAACCCCACACCCCCAACTCCCCCACCCCCCGCTCTCAGCCAGCTAGACCAGGAGAGACACACAACCCAAAGGATTAGCTGGCCAGTGACCCATCACATTCCCTCCCTTGCTCAAGAATTTGGCCTGAGGGGCGCCTGGGTGGCACAGCGGTTAAGCGTCTGCCTTCGGCTCAGGGCGTGATCCTGGCGTTGTGGGATCGAGCCCCACATCAGGCTCCTCTGCTATGAGCCTGCTTCTTCCTCTCCCACTCCCCCTGCTTGTGTTCCCTCTCTCGCTGGCTGTCTCTGTCTCTGTCAAATAAATAAATAAAATCTTTAAAAAAAAAAAAAAAAAAAAAAAGAATTTGGCCTGAGATGAAAAGGCTGCAGGGTGGCTGCCTGCGGCCCCAGTTGGGCTGCAAGCCTGGCCTCCTCTCTCCACTCTTCCTGCTTATAAAGGCTCTCTGTTGTTAGGCCCCATCTTAGCCCAGGACTTTCGTCCCTTCCCCCAGACTGCATGAATTCTTTGTCCCTTCCTAGGAATTTTCTGATATCGAAGTTAAGTCTTCTGACACCTGCCACTAGACCAAAAGGAGATTTCTAGCTTTTAACTAAGAGGACACCTGCTAGAACGAGACTACACATCCAACAAAGATCAGGTCTCAGCTTTAGCAGCTCAAGAGACTCTGAGGTCCCCCCAGTGGCCCTTTCTCCCTATTACGACTGCTCACTGTCCAGGACCCAGTGTCAGCCCCGTGAGGCAAGAAAGACCACCCTAGCCAGAGCGCTGCTGGTAAGGGAACACATAATCACACAGACCCTGCCCTCGGGAGCACCCCAGAGTCTCTCATTACGTTGGTTTTAGAGCCTGACATTCGAGGTGGTTCCTGGCTCCCAGAGTGGACATTTATTTATTTACTTATTTTATTTGAGACAGAGAGATAGAGATAGCGACAGAGATAGCGAGAGAGAGAGCACAAGCAGGGTGGAGAGGGAGAAGCAGACTCCCCATCGAGCAGGGATCCCAACACAGGGCTCAATCCCAGGACCCTGGGATCATGACCTGAGCTGAAGGCAGACGCCTAATGGACTGAGCCACCCAGGCACCCCTGGAGTGGACATTTGCTGTCCTGCCTTACTGCAAGGACACAGTACCTTCTTCTTTTGGGCACAGTACCAGCTGATTTGGGGACATCACTATGTTCCTCTTTCTGCCCCTTTCTGATATGCGAGCTGAACTATACTGCCATAATAGTTAACACCGTACTTTCAGTGGCTCATGTCACAGCTCATTGCGGGTGTTTCTGGTTGGGCACCATCTGTGTGGTCCCTCAAGAACTCAGGCTCTTCTCCTCTTGTAACTCTGTCCCTCTTTCCTGTCCTGGAGCTTTCTGCATTAGGCGGGCAGGTGGGAAAAGACAGGGGTCCCCCCCCTCCCGCCCCAACCAGGGAGTGAGGCTCTGTTCCCATGTTCTATTCATTGGGACTCAATCACATGGCTACCTAACTGCAAAGGTGGCAGGATGGAGTTCAGAGAGAAGGCAAAGATCTGAACAAATTTGGCCTAACCACATGGGCTACAAGAGAGAATCCTAGGGAAGGATTCTGCTTGGCCAGCTGGGTTCTTTGTCCACTTCCCGGACCAGTCATTGAGGACTGGAAGGAGGGGCTGTGTCCGTTCCCGTGGGTTTGATGATCACTTAGCCAGTGTATCAGTTAACTTCTGCTGCATAACAAACAGGTATTTACTAACAGGTATTTACTATTCGTAGCTTAAAACAGTTATTTATTTTTGCCCATGAGGCTGTGGGCTGAGTGAGAGGTTCTGCTGAGCTGGGCCAGGCTCTTCCAATGTCAGTTGGCTCGCCCCTGTATCCGCCGTCAGCAGGTACGTGGGTTTAGGATGGCCTCACTCGCATGTTTGGGCGCTGGCTTGCAGTCGACTGGGGTGATGGGGTAACTGGGCCATGTATGTCTCACCACCCGTCAGGCCAGCCTGGGCTTGTTCCAATGGTGTTAGCAGTTCTGCGAGATGAAGGGGAGGTATGCAGGATCTCCTAGAGCTCGGAATCGAGACAATAATACTTCTCCCGCCTTCCTTTTGTCAAAACCAGTCACAAGGCCAGCCCCGATTGAAGGCATGGGAAAATAGACTCCGAACTTCAAGGTCATATCACAAGAGGTGTGATGGAGGGTAGAAATTACAGGGCGGACAACGGCAATCTACCACAGCCAGCTTCTGCTACACGGTTCCATGGGAGCTGACAACAGCCCTACTCCCCAGTCTGTCATGACGGGGTCTGGGGGCGAGCCCAGAATCCCGCAGCACCATTCAGAATCCTTCCTCGGATTTTCCTTTCTGGTGCTAGAATGGAGAGACTCTTTCCCTGGCCATCAGGTTCTGAGGTTGTGAGGAAGTCACTGGCTGTCATGTGTCAGGCCACATGGAGAAGGAAGCCTGCAGGAAGGGACCATGCGGAAGAACGGAGAAAAATGTCAGAGACAAAGAGGCTGGTTCTAGTATTTCTCAGTCACACCCATGTCTTCCTCAGTTACACGAGCCAGTGATTCTCCTCTTCTCTAAGCTAATTTGAATTGGGTCTCCGCCAGGCACTGCGGCAGCTGCTGGAGAAACAATCCGACAAGGACAACCTCTTCCTTTTTGATTGGCCTTAACCAGGGTATAATTGCTTCAGGATAAATTTATGAAGGGGCCCTGAGAGAGATATAGACTTGGGCAGGGCTGGTGCCAGCCGTCCCTCCTCACAGCTGCACCATCCCACCCCAGGAAGGGTGTGTTTCCTGGGGTCCACAGGAGAGAGGACCTGGGGACTTGGAAACTCCAAGGTCAAACTAGGTAGCATCTCGGGGCCTGGGATCACAGTCACCATCCCAGGGCTGAGGATCGTGGGGTCCAACGTCCTAGGCTTTTCTGAGTTCCTGCATCCAGAATGCATGCTCAGAAAATTCCACTGTGGCTGGACAAAGTAAGATGCCTAGTGTAGACGTGAGTTAGCAATCTTTGGGTGCCAGCAACAGAAACCAACTCTGATTACTGTAAGAGAAGGAAGAGGGCATTTGTTGGTAGGATGTGGGTGAATTGAGAGGCTGGGAGGGAGGAATGGAAAATGAGCTTCTAACAGACAGGACTATCACTCCAGACAGGTTGAGAGCAGGAACGAGTAGCATAGCTTATCAGACACAGCTATAGGAAAGAATGAAAGAATTCTTGTGGTTTTCTTTTTTTTCTTTCCTGTCCTGGTATCACATCCTGCTAGAGAACATCTGGTTCTTGGTCAAGCTGAGGTCACAGGAAAACCGTCCCCCACTTCAACCCCCACAGACCTCTGAGGAAGAGTCTAGTGGAAGATGCCTCAGGGATCCCTATAGTTTATACCAGGAGTTCATTAACTATGAGTCCAGAGCCAAATCCCAACTAGGTTCCTATTTTTAGGGCCCATAAAGCTAAAAGTGGTTTTCATATTTTTTAGTGGTCACATTCTAAATCATTACATGAGTACTTACATCATGGCCTCAATTTTGCCTCTTGGCCTGCAAAACCTAAAATATTTATTATCCGGCACTTTTAAAAAAATGTTTGCAGACCCCTGACTTACACAGTAGGGCTCAGGCATCTGGACGCATTGATCTGCAAGCACGGAAGCTGCAGAATGAGAAAGAGCTCCTCCAAAGGAAGTAAGAGTGCTGGTAGGAAGCGGAGAATTGTGGGAGAGCAGACAGACAAAAGTCTGGTGCGTGTGTGTGCGCGTGCATGCGTGCGTATGTCTTCAAGCCGAGATATCTCTCCACCAGTTCTGCAGTCTAGGAAGAAACTTGGGAATTGAAGTGACAGGGTTTGCACAGGATGCCTTCGTTGTCATTGTCATGTTAACAGAAGAGATACGTTGTTGTAATGCAGTTCAGAGCAGGGAGGAGTGGGAGCTCTCTACTCAGCAAGTAACAGCGAGGTGACTGTCAGGAAAAACATCAGGTCGATTTCAGATGGAGAAACATGGATGTTTCTTACAGTGTTCGGAGCTTTTAGCCACCATGGACAAAGTCCAGCTATCTCGAAGCCGCCATGAGGAAAGACCACATGGAGACACCACAGAGAAAGTAAGAGATACCCACAGAGTCCTGGCTGTTCCAGCCCCACCTGTCTCTGTCTTTTCAGCATGGGCACCAGACACGGGCGTGAGGAAGTCTTCAAGGTGACCCCAGCCCAGCCACCATCTGGCCGAGGCTGTAGGAGACGCTGAGAGAGAACTGCATAGCTGGGTCCAGTCAACTCCCAGACCTGCGAGCACAATCAGCAGTGGTTTTATTGAAGCTGCTGTTTGTCATGTTTGTCATGAAGCCATTGGCCACCAAACCAATAGTATGAAGGGAATAGATCCTTTCCACGTATGATGTGTTGGATTTCTATTTTAGAAGAGCACAAGCTTGGAGAATGGAGGGATGGGGGTAACCCCTTGCCATTCTCCCCACACGTGAGTCCCAGGGCCAACCCAAACAAGACCCCTGGGCTCCAGAGTAGTGCAAGGACTCCAGGTCCAGAGAGGTGGCAGTTTTTTCATCCATGTGGCCTCTGAGGTGAGCAGGGCACCTGCCCCCTAGTGGTGTGCAGACGGAGAAATGAGAGCATATCCTGTGAACCTCTTTTCTCCAGCATCAGGAGGAGGCTGGAAGAAACTCTGTCCCAGGGTTTAATTCTGTCCCAGAGTGTGATGCCCACTGGACGAGGGAAGAGCCCCAGGAACTACTGGGTCCCCTGGTGTAATGGGAGCTCCCTTACCTCTTGCCGCAGCAGGAGAAACAGGGATAGTGACAGGACCCCAGACAGGCAATTCCAACAGCCCTTGGGTACCTGACCCCAGGCAACTAAAGCGAAATGGGCTGGAAAGATCCAAGGATGGAGGTGACATAGAGGTCTCAGATACCCCACACTGCCTACTGGAGACCCAGGCCAGCCCCTGCTGCTTCCAGAAAAGACCAGAAGGAACAAGTGTAAAAAGGAGCCAAGTGTCCACAGGGCCCTGAGGAAGGCTGCTCCGAGCCCCCATCCACACGTGAGCACGAGTCACAACATTAAGGAGGCATACTTGCAGGTTCCTCTCCTGTGGCTTCCCTTGTAAACTGCACATGTCCTGGGAGAGGAAGCCCAGAGGACAATTTCATTCTCTGGTGTTTGTGACCTGAGTCAGGCTGAGGGCAGGGAAGGAGGTTCAGACCATACAGTCCTTCCAACATGCTGCTCCAGCTGGAGAGATGGAAATACCCACAGATAGTGACCCACAGCACCAGCTCCTGGCCCATGATCCTGGCTGGGCCGGGAATCACTTCCTGATGTGGGACCACCAATCCAAGGCTTTCAGAGCTGACCACACTGCAAGGAACCTTCCCAGGGCAGAGAGAGAGAAACCAGCTTTCTGTCAAAATTCTCCAGATGGCTGTTTGAGCTTATAGAATCCAGCCGTTCTCCAGGCCCTCAGTTACCTAATCTGGATAGTGAACATCCTGCCTTCTCATCTCCTCTTCATGACTCCCCACTTACAGTACAGGCAGGGCAGGTGAATGGGCAGATAAGATCAGGGCTGCATAAGGGTTCTATAGCTATGAAGGGAAACATACCTGGAGGAGGCATCGTCCCTGCTCTGATGTCAGGAGAGCTGGTCCTAGGTTCCTACCTCAGGGAGTCCCCAACCTTGTCAGGGAGGCAGACCCACCCTCCCTCAACTTGGGAAAGTCCAGAGGGGTTAGTGTTGAAACAGAAGAACATACGGCATTATGGGAACGTCAGTGAAGCCAGCAGGGCAGGGGCTGGGTACAAGGCTTCACCTTTACCAAGTGCTCAATTAATATTTGTTTATGCAGACAGTCCAGAAGCTCCCTGATGGACATAGTCCTTTTGTTTGCTGCCGCATCCTCAGTGCCTGGAATAGAGCCTTGGTATATGGCAGATGTCTAATAATTACTTGAATGAATGAATGACTGAATGAACAGAAGAGGGGTAAGAGAAGGCTGTCAGGTGAGCTGAACCACCAAGAATGAGTCAGAAATGATGTGGAACAACATTCCAGGAAGAAGATACAGTATATGCAGCACTCAGATGCACGCTGGTATACAGTGCATCTGGAAATGGCAGAATGCCCACTGTGCCTATAGACGAGGGAGATGAGGAAACTGGGTCTTTACTGGGAGCTACAGAGGGTAACTGGCTAATTAATATGGTTGAGCTTTTAAACAACTTTACAGAGATACAAACCATACAATTCACCCATTTAAAGTGTGCAATTCAATGGCTTTTAGTATATTCAGAGCCGTGAATCACTGAAACATTTTCAGTATCCCAAAAAAGAAATCCCATTACTATTAGCTATCATCCCTTGACCATCCCATCCCCCCAGCCCCAGGCAAGCGTTAATCTACTTTCTGTCTCTGTAGATTTGCCTATTCTGGGCATTTTATAAAAAGGAAATCATACACGAGGTAGTCCTTTGTGACTGGCTAAACTTCATTTAGCATAACGTTTTATTTTTTTTATTTTTTTTAAAGATTTTATTTATTTATTCAACAGAGATAGAGACAGCCAGTGAGAGAGGGAACGCAAGCAGGGGGAGTGGAAGAGGAAGAAGCAGGCTCATAGCGGAGGAGCCTGATGTGGGGCTCGATCCCACAACGCCGGGATCACGCCCTGAGCCGAAGGCAGACGCCCAACCGCTGTGCCACCCAGGCGCCCCTAGCATAACGTTTTAAAGATTCATCTGTGTTGTAGCATGTGTTGATACTCGATTTCTTTGTATTACTGAATACTATTCCAGCGTATGGATTTACTGCATTTAGTTCATCCATTCATCAGCTGATGGACATGTGGTTTTTCACGAGATCCTCTTATGGCTAAAATTAACAAGACCAACAATATCAAATGTTGACATGGATGTGGGGCAACTGGAACTCTGGTACATTATGGGTGGGAGCCTGTAATGGTACAACGGCTTCGGGAAAGTTTGGCCTCTCTTATAAAGATAAACATACCTACTACATACCTGAGCAAGTCAACCTGTAGGCATTTCCTCAAAAACAATGCAAATGTATGTCAAAACAAAAACCTGCCACATTTTTCATAACAGTAAAAATGGTAAACCACCTAGCTATCCATCAATAGGAGAACGAACAAACAAACTGAGCTATTTTCATAGAATGGAATCTTATCCAACGAGTCACAAACGATGGATGAGGGTGGAAAACATTATGCTGAGTGAAAGAAGCTAGAATAAAGGACTATGTACTGTGTAATTACTATGGAATCCCATGTTTTGTGTGAATCTCAAGAACCCACAGTACTTACCTGTGTGAGTAGAAGTCAGAACAGAGGCTGTTTAGGAAAAGAGAAGGTGGTTTGAAGGGGGCACAAGGGGACTTTCCAGGGTGATGGAAATGCCCCATACCTTGACTGGGGTGTTAGTTACACAGAGATATACATTTGTCAAAACTCTTTAAACTCACCTACAGATGGCCAACAGACACATGAAAAGGTGCTCAACATCATTAATTATCAGAGAAATACAAATCAAAACTGCAAGATCTCACCTTACACCTGTAAGAATGGCTATTATCGAAAAAACAAGAGATACCAAGTGTTGGCCAGGATGTGGAGAAAAGGGAGCCCTCGTGCACTGTTGGTGGGGATGTAAACTGGTGTAGCCACTGTGGAAAATAGTATGGAGGTCCTCAAAGAATTGAAAATAGAACTATCGTATGATCCAGCAATTTTAGTTCTGAGTATGTATGTGAAGGAAACAAAAACACTAACTCAAAAAAGATGTATGCACGCTTATGTTCACTGCAACATTATTTACAATAGCTGAGATACCGGAAGCAACCTAAGTGTCCGTCAATGGATGAACGGATTAAAAAGTGTGATATATATTATTATTATATTTATATATTATATATATTATAATTTAATATATAATAATATATTTATATATTATATATAATTTCTATATTATTATATTATATATTATATATATTTATATACATACAATGGAATACTACTCAGCCATAAAAAGAAGGAACTCTTGCCATTTGTGACAACATGGATGGACCTCAAGGGCATTATACTAAGTGAAATTAGTCTCACAGAGGAAGACAAATACTATTTGAACTCACTTATATGTAGAATTTCAAACAAACTAAGCACACAAAAGCAAGCTCATAGAATCGGAGGATGGATTGGTAGTGTTTAGGGACAGGAGGTGGTAGAAATGGGTGAAGGGGGTCAAAAGGTTAAATAAAAATCAGGATCTGGAAAGTTCTTGGGGTGCTGGAATAATGAGCCAAAGGGGGAAAAATAAGAAAAATTTCATAGCAATGAATGTCAAGTCCTGATTTTAGGTTAAAACATTTCACAAGAGGCTTGAGGATTTGTGCATCGGCTCACATGAGATAAAACAGAACAAAACCCTCTTTTGATTTTGTTAAGGTCTGTGCATCTTATTGAATATCAGGTATACTTGACTAAAGCCAGGGTGGGGGGAGCATGCTCTGGAAGCCTGAGGAGCACGGACCAAGGGGCTTAGGCTGGAGCACGTGGAGGGGCCTCCTGCCGCCTCTAAGGCAGGGGCTGGAGCCTGGACCAAGGGCAGGGGCCGCAGAACGGGGAGGGATGGTTGATGAGCCAGATGCCAGGGAGGAGGACAGGGCACTCCAGATAGGCAGGAGTGGGGCCAGTGGGGAGAGGAAGGAGGCGAGGTGACTTACAGGTTCCTCTCCTAGCACCTGCGGCAGGTTAGCCCTCAGCCTGTCCCTGGTCTGCCCCGTGGGCTTCCTGCCCACACGGCTCCACTTCTGGGTGCTCGGAGCATCCTATCCCATCACCCGTGTCTCGTGATGCTCCCTGACTCAGGGGAGAGGCAGCACACATGACTCCAGCCCTGTGAGGTCAGCAGAGCGGAGCAGGCTTTCCAGCTCTGCTTGCGGCTCTTTGGGAGAAGGGCGTGGGCCTGGCAAGCCCCTCGCCTACTGGGTGGTTCAGGGTGCTCCCATAGCAGGTGTCAGCCAACCGCCCCGTGTAACAGAGGAGAGACCCCGAGAGGAGGAGCTCAAGGCCAACATGCCTCCGATTTTGCTGGGTGGGCACCTGTTGGTACCACAAAGACCCCTCCCTCCCAGAGGCCTGGGGTGGGAAGCTCATGAGGGGTACCCTTCCCTCAGAATAGCACGCAGTGGGGCAGGGAGGCACAGAAACCCCAGCCGCCTCCCTCTGTGTCTCAGAGGCGAGGTGTGCAGTGGCCTGGGGCAGAGCTGGCAGGAAAGTCCCAGATGTGTGTCACCTTGTCGTCACTGACCCCACCCCGTGGACTTCCCCATAGGTGCCTCCTCTCCTTGGCATCCCATCTGGCCCCCTGCCCCCAGCAAAGACCAGCCTCTACCAAGCAATTCCTCTGAGATGTTTTATACTGCGTCCCAGAAACTGTGTACCTTGGAAGGGCCATGGTAGTGCTCCCTTTAGGCTCCTCCCTGGACCCCACTCCCGTGCCTGTGCACCGAATTCTTCCAGAACACAGAAAACTCAGATGTGTTTTTTCAAATGTTTTGTGTACCATAAAAGTGTGCTACAAAGTATGACTGCACCCATCACCCAGGCAGAGTGTGACGACTCTTACACATCGCAGCACCCCTGAGAAAAGATACAGAGCATTTCCAGAACTCCAGAAGACTACCCCCTTGCCGCCAACCCCACCCGTGAAAATCACCGCTCTTCTGACTTCTCTGACCACAGATTAGTTTTCCCAACTCTTGTGCCTCCTATAGACGGGATCCTAGAGTATATACTCTGGCTTTGCTCGCCCGAGCTTCCGTCTGTGAGATTCTCCCATGTTGTATGCGTCAGTAATCTGTTTCTTCTTTTCTCACTTAGTGGTGTTCCATCGTATGGCTGTACCACAAGGTACTTATCTATTTTACAGTTAATGGGCATTTGGTCCTTTCCAGTTTGGAGCTGTTATGAACAGTCCTGTAAAGTAATTGCATAGACTCACATACTCGTTTCCCCTGCTGTAGCGGGGGCTGGAATTTTTGGATCATAGGTAAGCATATCTTTAGCTTTAGGAGATAACTACCAAACAGTTTTCTAAAGTGATTGTACCAATTTACACTCCCACTAACAACCTATGGAAGTTCCAGCCACCTACATTCTCTCCAACACTTTTTAATTCTAGCTGTTCTCGTGGCTGCATAATGATAACCCCCTGGGGCTTTGACTGGCTTTCCCCTGTTGACTAATGATGTTTAGTGCCTTTCCATGCACTTCTGGGTCATTTGGATGCCCCTTGTTTTGTGAAATGCCTGCTCAAGTCTTTTGACAAGTGTTTATTGGGCTGTCTACATTTCAGTATCGATTTATAGGAGTTCTTTATACTCCTAAACATATATACAGATATATGCTTTATGAATACCTTCGCCCAGTTTATGGCTTCATTTTTCATTTCATTTTTAAATAATTTGTTTTAAGTAGGCTGCCCGCCCAATGTGGAGTCCAACACGGGGCTTGAACTCATGACCCTGAGATCAAGACCTGAGCCAAGATCAAGAGTCAGAAGTTTAAACAACTGAGCTACCCAGGCGCCCTTAAATGATATCTTTTGATGCCCAGAAGTCACTAATGTTAATGAAATCCAAGTTTTCCATCTTTGCTGTTATGATTAGCATTCTTCGCATTCCCTGCAAGAGATCTTGGAGAAGCCTAGGTTTTGTGCTGGTAAAGGTCATGCTGGCTTCGTTTCTGGCCTCCTTCTGGTGCAGGACTCAGTCACTTATTACTCAGCAGCCCCGGCTGTGAAGTCAGCTGTTCATCAGTTTGCCCACCCACCCATCCATCCGCCCACCCGTTCCCCTCCCATTCCATTCTCTGCCACTATCCACATATTCATCCATCCATCTGCCCATGGATCCACCAAGTATCTATCACCATCACCCAGAGCTGAGCGACAACAGGCAGAAGACATTGAGATGGCAGCCGAGTTACAGAGATGAACGAAACCCCCAAGGAGCTCATGATCTTGTGGGGAAAATATAACAGACACAGAATCCCTGACAGATTTCTATCCAGCTCCATGTTGTCCTGAAAGCCCTGTAGCTTTCATTCATTATTCTCCAAAACTTCCACTCACCTGTCCCTGCTCCATGGCACTCTTTCCAGTATTTGCCGACAGTCCAGTTCCCATAGCTCTGAGCTACAAATAGCAAAGGTGATTCCCACTCCCCTCATTCTAGATGCCACATTGATGTGGCCTGAGATGTTTGGCAGCCCTGGCCCATCATTGGCTCAACTCCTGCTTGTGACTCGCCTGGACTCAGAGAGGTGGCCTCCAGTTGGGGTGGGCTCAGCTCCCTCGGGCTGACTAGGCAGCAGCGGATGCTTGAAGGCTGGCCCCGTGGGACCAGCTGATGGCTCAGCCCAGCAGTGGGCCTGAGCCGGAGTTTCAGTAGTCTGCTGGAGCCGGCTGAGAGTGAAATAGGGGCTGGGGGGAGGGGACGGCACAAGCTGCCATACAGAACGGATGGCATTCCCTGCTTTTCTCAGGGGTAAGCTGGGACCAGGGGCTTGAGGTGTGGCCTGGGCCCCCAGTGGGGAGGGAAGAGAATCCACACCCCTCCTGGGGGCCCCACATCTAGCCTCTAGCCACCAGCTTGACAAACGCCCCTCAACTCCCCAGCCTGGACCTCTGCCAGCCTCCCTCCTCGGACCGCTTCCTAGGAGCAGCGGTTCAAAACCAACAAAAACAATGACGCGCCCACCGGCCCTGGCCCTGACCAGCCCCGGTCACTTGTCTGTGATCTGACCGCCCAGGATCCCTGGCAGGCCTGACCACGCTCCTGCCTGCACAGCACCTGCCCTGTTGAGGACACTGGTCCTTTGTTGGAGGAGACGACTTGCGGGGACTGCCCTGAGGAGGGGCTCAGCCTTGTGGGCCAGGCTGGCGCCAGGCGGGACCAGGACCTTCAGCAAACAAGGCCTCCTACACAGCCAGCGCGGTGGGGGCAGGACTGGGCCCAGCAGCCCAGATGCAGTGCCTGACGGGCCCGGAGCAGGGGTGGAGGACGGGAGATGGGCAGGCCCCCGGCCCCTGGCCTCAGGACCCGCACCATACACCGGTCATGCAGACGCCTCCTTTCCCTCTCCCCACCTCCCCTCTCCAGCTTGGCCCCTCATGGTGACCCTGCCAGGTCTGCCTCAGGGGACCCCATCCGCACCTGCCAGGGGTGACAGGACTCACCTCTCTTGTCCCTCCACAGGCAGGGAGAGCCCGACAGTGACCCCTGTGCTCGCTCTTCCCCAGAAGCATAGGGGTGACAGAGAACCCCTGACATGACATCAGCCCCTTGTGGGCTTTATGGCCACGCTGACCGAGAGGCAGGTCTGACCCGAAAAGAAGGTCATTTCTACCGTTTCTCTGTGCCGTTGCCTTCCCCACGGCTTCTCACTGGACCCCCACAGCCACCTTGGAGCATGTACAGATAAGAACATAAAGTGACGGCCCCAAGGCTCCCGGGTAGTTGGCGGGGGGGGGGGCTGGGGTGAGGCCAGGCTGCCAGGCTGTCTGATTCTAGTGCCCACATCCTTAGATGGTTGGTGCAGGGGTGGAGGGTGGAGGCCGTGATGCTCAGCTCAGCTCAATCTGCTCCTCATCCGGGAGGAGATGGGAATTCGATTTCCTGGGGAGAGACGTGTGTTCTGGAATGACAGCTCTAGACACGGTTTGGGCAGAGGGAGCAGAGAGGAGGCAGCCCCGGAGGGCAGCCGGGGCTCTCCCTTCAGGAAAGCATTTGAGGTTTGGGGCGAGAAGTGGTGGAAGCCTGCCGCATGCCGAGCTCACGCTCCTCCGGGCAGCCCGAGGAACAGCCGCGCACAGTGGGGCTACACAGGCCTGACCCTCTGAGCCCGGTGGGACCCCTGTATCAGCCACCTGTGCTCAGGGGCTCCCGTGGGGTGGGCCCAGGCTTCAATCAGCACAGAAGCTGGGGCCGCCCCTGCCCAGTCCAGCTCCCCGCTCCGTCTCTTCCACACACGATCCCCGGGAAACCCGTCACAGCCTCTGCTTCCGCAGCAGCGGTGGAACAGGGGAGGGGGGTGGGCTGGAAAGAAGCTCCATCTCGGTGCTCCCACTTTCTACCGCCATCATTTCCGGGACCCCACCCAGCCTCTTGGCACCCCGGTTTCCTCCTCTGAAAAATGAAGCTAACGATCTCTGGAGCTAATAATCTCTTCCTCATGGAAAGCATGACTGAAAGAACACGAAGGACCAAATATTAATCAAGGCACGCAGGTATGACGATACTAGCCTTTGCAACACTTGTAATGAATAATTTGCTTGACCGTAAGCTCCCTGAGAGCAGGGACCAGGTCAGTCTTGCTCCCTAGCAAGAGCGGGTGCCGCACAAAGGTTTGCTAAATGACAGATGGGTGGGGATAAATGGCATGAGACGGTCAGGTGGAGGGAGGAACCAAAGGTGACACCCATGTGCAGCTGGGGGACCAGGGAGATGGTGGTGCTGTCATCTGACCCCTGGGAGAAGGGGTGGGAGAGGGCAGAGACATAATGAGTCCCCACTGGGCCGTGTTGTCGGAAGAGTCTAGAGACCCAAAGGTTAGGTGCCCAGGGGGGGCTCCTGGCAGCCCATCAGGGGCCCACCGCATCACTCCACAGGGCTTTCTGGTTAATTCCAGCTGCATAACGAACCACCCCACAGCTAGTGGCAGGAAACACGAGCAATCATTCGTTATTATCACCCCTTGTGGCTCTGAGGGCTGAAGGGACTCAGCTGGGCAGTTCTCACCCGGGGCTCTCAGGTGACAGCAGTCGGGGGGGGGCGGCTGGGGCTGGAGTCCGTTCTATGGCCTCCTCATGCACATGTCTGGTAGTTGGGAACCTCAGCGGGGACTGTCAGCTGGAATGCCTTCGGGTGGCCTCCCTGAGTGGCCTGGGCTTCCCTATGGTGCTGCAGCAGGTGTCACAGCAAGAATCCGGTGGAACCTGTGTTACCTGTATGGCCCAGCATAGGAAGACCTTCGGCCTCACTTCTGCCTCATTCTAGCAGTTAGAAGTGAGTCACCGAGGCCCGCCCATAGTTAGGCGAAGAGGACTGACCCCACCTCTTGACGTCAGGAGCGGCAAGCGAGATCAAGAACAGATTTTAAAACCACCCCAGCAGGGAATCACTGGCAGCTCAGCCCGTCAGACTCCAGAAGGAGTCCTGCTTCTAATGGGTGCATTTGAGAAGCTTAAGGGACAGTTGGCCTGGCCAAAGAGCTCACCATCTGTGGCACGTAGTTGAGTCTTAACAATAGCTGCTCAGTGAAGAAGTGAATGCACGAGTAAGGAAGAGAAGCAGGGAAAGTGACCAGGACCTGACCTTGCCCCCAGCTGTCACATTTGGACCACGGCTGGTCCTCCACCCTTCTGTGTCCTAACTCTGCTGGAGTTCAGGCTACCAGGATAGAAAACTGCTTCCGTACCCCCCGAAACTTGGCCCTGCCCCCAGCCCCACATCCTGCGGTCAGAAACCCTGCTATGGAAGACCATCCCTTGCCAGTGGTGGCTCCAATCGAGTCCTTTCCAAGACCCCAGCATGGGTCGGTCAGGACCTCCCCCGCTGCAGGACTTCTCAGATGCCAGCTGATGGTTTAGACTCTCACCCAGAGATGTTCAGCCTCCTGCCAAGGTCCTTCCCAGACCACCCCTGCAGAGCCCAGAACAGTCCTGGGATTGAGTGAGAGGCAGACAGAGAGGAGAGAAGGCAAAAGATAAATCTCTGGGAAGTCCACACAAAAGGGCAGGGCGGGTGGAGGGAGGGCTGAGAAGGCGATGAGAAGGAGCGCTGGAGAGGACAGTGGGAAAGCCGGAGACACCCAAAGATAGCCTGGTGTCAGAGAGAGCCAGCTTTGATGAGGCTCTGTTTAAGGGGGCCCGTCAGTGGCTGCAGGGACGGCCTGAGGAGCAGCCACTGTAAGGAGCCAGGAGAAGCCACTGGGGAGACGAGTATGGGTGGGGCGAGGAGGACAGCGAGCTGAGGGGTGAGTGGAGGTGAACGCACAGAGGTGTTTGCTGCTAACTTCATCACCACCTTAGAGCCTGCCAACGAGCCGTGCAGCCTGGAAACCTTGAACTTTCAAGGGCAGTGCCCGGGAAGCTTCTCTAGTTGATGCAATCACAGCCCAGAACATTCCAGGCTGTGTGGGTGTTTCTCCAGAATGGGCACCAGCAGAGGCCAAACACCCTCTGAGATCCCCTGATAACAGCCCAGGTCTTCCGGTCAGAGACGCATGCGAGGTCTCTAAGCCCACCCACTGCGCTCCTCAACGTTTGATGGCATCCTGGGCGCTCTGAAAGGTTCCAGATTAGAAGTCCTCCATTTGTCCTGGTGGATGTTCGCAGATGCCACACACAAGAAGGGTAGAGAAGTGGGGTGGTACCTGTCCCTGAGGAAACGGCCAAGCTAATAGCCCTGGAAATAAGCATAGCAATACTAACTGTTCATTGCGTGCTCAGTGGGCCAGACAGAGGGCCTCATGGACATCACCTCATAACAGCCCTGAGGTGGAAAGCAGGGCTCTGCAGGCACGCCACACAGCACCTGCAGTCTACAGAGAGAGAACTCACGTCTATGAATTGGGTTCCCGGCCGGCATCTGAATGGGATTTGGCACATCAGGGCCTGCCTGGTGCACTGGTAGCCTGGCCTAACGAAGACCTTGCTGGAGGCTGAGGAATCTTCTGAGTGAGGTCTGGGCCCAGCCTGGTCCACGAAGAAATCTCTGTGTTCAGAGGGAAGGACAATTCTGACTTCATTCTGGTCCCACCATCCTGTCTCCACCAGGTTCATGACCGTGTCTTGAGGGGTTTGAGAGGCGGCTGGTATAAAAGGAGGGGAAAGAGAGTCTCTTCGCTAAAACCCTGGTGAGATGTTGAGGCCCAAGTGGCCCTGTCAGGGGACCCCACTCAGGGCTGAACGGTGTCCCTCCCAGGTGTGGAAGTCTTCACCCACCAGGATCTCAGAAGGTGGCCTTCCTTGGAGATAACGTGTTGCTGTTGGAGTTGAGATGACATCATTAGGGTGGACCCCAGTCCACTGTGAGTGGTGTCCTTCTAAAAATGGGAATTTTGGACACACACAGGCATGGGGGGAAGATGGTGTGAAGACACAGGGTGAAGATGCCGCTGACAAGGTGAGAAGAGAGGCCTGGAACAGACCCTACCCTTGTAGCCCTCAGAAGGAACCAACCCTACGGACATCTCGAGTCTTCTGACCTCCAGAACTGTAGGACACACTTGCCTTTGGAGCCCCTCAGTCTGTGGTACTTCGTTTCGGCTCATTGATGAGGGCAGAGCAGGGAGGACCCTTTGCAGAAGCAGACTGGTTTGGGGGTACCTGCGATGCCTCCTGGGGTGGGGGGCAGGAGAGCTCGGAAGGAATCTCTGAGCAGCAGGTAGAGCAGAATCTGAGATCTCTTAGTACCGTAGTGCCCCTTGTGTGGCCACCCTGGTGAGCTGCAGGGAGACATCCAGCTACAGAGCACAGCAACACGATGGCCGTTAGGGAGGGAGCAGACATGTCTGCAGCAGCGGACTCACGGGGAAGGAGCCAGTGTGTGGAGGAGCCCTGGCTGGGTGCTAGTGGGATGCCTCTAGAAGCAGACACCAAGACAGGATTGGATGTGAAAGAAGCTTATTAAGGAAAATGCCTGTGAACGGAAATGGGGTGGGAGAAGGGGAAGGGTGGGAGAGCTGTCAGACTGTTATTCAAGTCTGACCTTGACTGAAGGAGAGAGGGATGGAAGGAAGGCGGTGGGGTGGAGAAAGAGAGGGAGAGAGGGACAGGGGGGAGGCTTGGTTGGATGGAACCCTCTTTGGGGGAGTCCTCCAGCCAAAATCTGCCGCCAGAGGGGGCCACGTCTCCCAGAAGGGGGGCTGCCTTAGCACCCCTGCCACAGTCTGTCAGTGGCTGTGAGCTTGGCTCAGGGGTGAACGTGAGAATGGATTTCAGAGTTTGGCAGCCTGGGTCCCCCCCTACCCAGGCCCCAACCCCCAGGCCTTGCAGGCAGAGATGCGAGCAAGGCTCGCTCGGGCCACCACACTGGGGGCGTCGGGGAGGGAGGCTCCAGCTGCTACGGAGAACCACGAAGAAACATTCGGCTCCTGGAGGTAAATGGTGGGCCAGCACGCAAGGCTGGTGGTGTAAAATGATACCCCACACCTTCCGTGGACATTTCCATTCCTCTTTTTCAAAACTCTGCCTTTTTAAAAAAGTAATCTCTATGCCCAACGGTGGGGGGGGGGCGCTCAAACTCACAACCCCAGGATCAAGAGTCACATGCTTTACTGACTAAGCCAGCCAGGCGTCCCTTTGTGTGGACGTTTCTTCCATAACTTCCAGTGAGCTCGAACACTCTTTTTCTTTGGGCTACTGGCCATTTATTTATATTTTGCATTTTGTGACCTGCCTCCCCATTTCCTCTCTGTGCTTTCTCCTGAGGTGTTAACATTATTCTTGTTGATTTTCATGAACAATTGTTGTGTTAAAGTGACGTGTGTTTTGCGGATATTTTCCCCAGTTGTTCAGAAGGCTTTGAATCACATAATGGATATGAATTCTAGCCCATAAATCCAAGTGTGCAAGAAACACAACTAAATTTACTTTCTGTAACAGAACTTAATTTCTTTTTCAAGTTCCTGTTTTGGCCAAATGGTGGAAACTATCTGAGTCATCTGGGGAAGGCCCTTCCCCCACCCTTTCACCCAGTATGGCCTCTAAGCCCCTGGGGTTACGGAGTGCCAAGAGAGCAGGGCTGGGCATCTGTCGGGCACTGTCCTTGCCGGTGCCCTGGCATCTACTGTCCTTGTTTCCATCTGGTTCTTGTCCCTGCCCTGCCATGATCTCTAAGTCTTCAGACTTACTGGGTCACTGTGCCCTCTTGGGCCACCCCTCCCCTGCCCCCCAGGAAATCAGGTTCATGGCTCCCTATGGTACACCGTGGCCAGGGGAGGGCGCAGAGCCCCACTTGCTTAGACACACAAGAAAGCTTTCTTGTCTAAATAAGCCCAGATCTGGCTCCTGCTGGTCTTGCTTCAGGCCTGGAGAACCCCACTGTGTTGTCTGCCCAGGACAGTCCTCATCGCCTGGAGATGGCATCGTGCCCACCCCCCTCCCCTCTCCAGCGAACAGCTCTGCATACCCTTGATTCCCAGCTCCCCCTTCCAGGCTGCGTCCTGCTGAGTCTGTTGGGCTTGTCCTCGTGACCCTGACACCTGCACGGTGATCCCGACGTGCCTGGACTTGCCCAGCACCGGGACCTCGGATACCGACATGCTGTTTTTTTTTTTATTATATTATGTTAATCACCATACAGTACATCCCCAGATTCCGATGTAAAGTTTGATGCTTCATTATGCGTATAACACCTAGTGCACCATGCAATACGTGCCCTCCTTACTACCCATCACCAGTCTATCCCATTCCCCCACCCCCTCCCCTCTGAAGTCTTCAGTTTGTTTCTCATAGTCCATAGTCTCTCATGTTTCATTCCCCCTTCTGATTACCCCCCTTTTCTTTATCCCTTTCTTCCCCTACCGATCATCCTAGTTCTTATGTTCCATAGATGAGAGAAATCATATGATAATTGTCTTTCTCTGCTTGACTTATTTCACTTAGCATTATCTCCTCCAGTGCCGTCCATGTTGCAGCAAATGTTGAGAATTCGTTCTTTCTGATAGCTGAGTAATATTCCATTGTATATATGGACCACAGCTTCTTAATCCAGTCATCTGTTGAAGGGCATCTCGGCTCCTTCCATGATTTGGCTATTGTGGACAATGCAGCTATGAACATTGGGGTGCATATGGCCCTTCTCTTTACTACGTCTGTATCTTTGGGGTAAACACCCAGTAGTGCAATGGCTGGGTCATAGGGTAGTTCAATTTTTAACTTTTTAAGGGACCTCCACACTGTTTTCCAGAGTGGCTGTACCAACTTGCATTCCCACCAACAATGTAGGAGGGATCCCCTTTCTCCACATCCTCTCCAACAATTGTTGTTTCTTGCCTTGTCTATCTTTGCCATTCTAACTGGCGTAAGGTGGTATCTCAGTGTGGTTTTGATTTGAATTTCCCTGATGGCTAATGATTTTGAACATTTTTTCATGTGTCTGTTAGCCATTTGTATGTCTTCATTGGAAAAGTGTCTGTTCATATCTTCTGCCCATTTTATGATTTGTTTATTTGTTTCTCGTGTATTGAGTTTGAGAAGTTCTTTGTAGATCTTGGATACCAGTCCTTTATCTGTGGTGTCCTTTGCAAATATATTCTCCCATTCCGTGGGCTGTCTCTTAGTTTTTTTGACTGTTTCCTTGGCTGTGCAGAAGCTCTTTATCCTGATAAAGTCCCATAAGTTCATTTTATCTTTTATTTCTCTTGCCTTTGGAGATGTGTCGTGAAAAAGGTTGCTCTGGCCGATGTCATAGAAGTTGTTGCCTATGTTCTCCTCTAGAATTTTGATGGATTCCTGTCTCACATTGAGGTCTTTCATCCATTTGGAGTTTATTTTTGTGTATGGTGTGAGAGAGTGGTCAAGTTTCATTCTTTTGCATGTAGCTGTCCAATTTTCCCAGCACCATTTATTGAAGAGACTGTCTTTTTTCCACCGGATGTTTTTTCCTGCTTTATCAAAGATTAGTTGCCCAAAGAGCCGAGGGTCCATTTCTGGGTTCTCTATTCTGTTCCATTGGTCGATGTGTCTGTTTTTGTGCCAGTACCATGCTGTCTTTGTGATCACAGCTTTGTAGTACAGCTCGAAATCCGGCATTGTGATGCCCCCAGCTTTGTTTTTCCTTTTCAACAGTTCCTTGGAGATTCGGGGCCTTTTCTGGTTCCATACAAATTTAAGGACTATTTGTTCCAGTTCTTTGAAAAATGTCCTCGGTATTTTGATCGGGATAGCATTGAAAGTGTAGATTGCTCTGGGTAGTATGGACATTTTAACTATGTTAATTCTTCCAATCCATGAGCATGGAATATTTTTCCATCTTTTTATGTCTTCCTCAATATCTTTCAAAAGTGATCTATAGTTTCTAGCATATAGGTCCTTTACGTCTCTGGTTAAGTTAATTCCAAGGTAACGCATGGTTTTTGGTGTTATTGTAAATGGGATGGATTCCCTAATTTCTCTTTCTTCAGTCTCGTTATTCGTGTATAGAAATGCAACTGATTTCTGGGCATTGATTTTGTATCCTGCCACCTTACTGAATTGTTCTATAACTTCTAATAGTTTGGGAGTGGATTCCTTTGGGTTTTCCATATAGAGTATCATGTCATCTGCAAAGAGAGACAGTTTGACTTCTTCTTTGCCGATTTGGATACCTTTGATCCCTTTTTGTCTTCTGATTGCTGTTGCAAGGACTTCTAGTACTATGTTGAATAATAGTGGCGAGAGTGGGCATCCTTGTCGTGTTCCTGATCTTAAGGGAAAGGCTTCCAGCTTTTCCCCATTGAGAATAATGCTTGCAGTAGGCTTTTCATAGATGGCTTTTATGAGATTGAGAAATGTACCCTCTATTCCTACACTCTGAAGGGTTTTAATCAGGAAAGGATGCTGTATTTTGTCAAATGCTTTTTCTGCATCAATTGAGAGGATCATATGGTTCTTGAGTCTTTTCTTGTTGATATGATGTATCACATTGATTGATTTGCGAGTGTTGAACCATGCTTGCATCCCAGGTATGAATCCCACTTGGTCATGATGGATAATCCTTTTAATGTACTGTTGGATTCTATTAGCAAGGATCTTGTTGAGGATTTTGGCATCCATATTCATTAGAGAAATCGGTCTGTAATTCTCCTTTTTGAGGGGGTCTTTGCCTGGTTTGGGGATCAAGGTAATATTAGCCTCATAGAATGAGTTTGGTAGCTTTCCTTCTGTTTCTATTTTTTGAAATAGCTTTAGGAGAATAGGTATTATTTCTTCTTTGAATGTTTGGTAGAATTCCCCAGGAAAACCGTCTGGGCCTGGAGTTTTATTATTTGGAAGGTTGTTTATCACTGACTCAATTTCTTCATAGTTAATTGGCCTATTTAAGAAATCTATTTCTTCCTGTTTCAGTCTTGGTAGTTTATAGGTTTCCAGGAAGGCCTCCATCTCTTCCAGATTGTTTAGTTTTTTGGCATATAGCTGTTGATAAAAGTTTCTAATAATCCTTGCAATTTCAATGGTGCTGGTCGTGACCTCTCCCTTTTCAGTCATAATTTTAATAATCTCAGTCCTTTCTCTTTGTTTTTGGACAAGTTTTGCCAGTGGTCTATCAATTTTATGGATTCTCTCAAAGAACCAGCTTCTAGTCCTGTTGATCTGCTCTACTGTGGTTCTGGTCTCTAATTCATTGATTTCTGCTCTAATCTTGGTCAACTCCTTCCTTGTCAGTGGGTTAGGCCTGTCCCTCTGTTGCTGTTCCAGTTTCTTGAGGTGAGAATATAGAAACTGCATTTTAGATTTTTCTATTCTTTTGAGTGAGGCTTGGATGGCTATGTATTTCCCCCTTAGGACTGCCTTTGCAGTATCCCATAGGTTTTGGACCGTTGTGTATTCATTCTCGTTGGTCTCCATAAATTGTTTAATTTGTTTTTTGATTTCCTGGTTTATCGAGTCATTCTTGAGCAGGATGGTTCTTAGCCTCCAAGTGTTTGAGTTTCTTCCAGGTTTTTCCTTGTGGTTGAGTTCCAATTTCAGAGCGTTGTGGTCTGAGAATATGCAGGGGATAATTTCAATCTTTTGGTATTGGCTGAGACCTGTTTTGTGTCCCAGAGCATGATCTATTCTTGAGAATGTTCCATGGGCATTTGAATAGAATGAGTATTCTTTGGTTCTGGGGTGTAGTGTTCTATATATATCTATGAGGTCCAACTCGTCGAGTATGGCATTCAAAGCCTTTGATTCTTTGCTTAGTTTTTGCCAGGGTGTTCTGTCTATTTCTGATAGTGGGGTGTTGAGGTCCCCTACTATTACTGTGTTCTTATCTATATGTCTCTTTATTTTGGTTAAGAGTTGGCTTGTGTATCTTGCTGCTCCCCTGTTGGGGGCATATATATTAATAATTGTCATATCCACTTGTTGAATACTTCCTTTAAGAATAATATAGTGCCCTTCTGTATCTCTCTCTATGGCCTCTAGTTTAAAATCCAGTCTATCTGATATGAGAATTGCTACTCCAGCTTTCTTTTGAGGTCCATTTGCGTGGAAGATGGTACTCCATCCCCTTACTCTAAGTCTGAATGCATCTTTGGGTTCAAAATGAGTCTCTTGTAGACAGCAAATGGATGGGTCATGTCTTTTTATCCAATCTGCAACCCTGTGGCGTTTTATGGGAGAGTTTAAGCCATTTAGATTGATAGAGATTATTGACAGATATGATTTTAATGATGCCATTTCTCTTTAAAGTCTTTGTATCGGTTGTGACTTGCTGCTCTGTATCACTCTTGGGGCCTTTTTACCTTTATAGAGCCCCCCTTAATATCTCCTGTAGGGCTGGTTTCGTGGTTACGAAATTGGTTAATGATTGGCGATTTTGGAACGTCTTTATTTCTCCATCAATTCTGAATGACAGCTTTGCTGGATAAAGGATCCTTGGCTGCATGTTTTTCTCTGAAAGAGCTTTAAAAATGCCCCCCCAAGCCTTTCTCTCATTCCAGGTCTCTGTAGACAGGTCTGACGTAATCCTGATACCTTTGCCTTGGTACGTGAGAAATTTCTTTGCCCTGGCCGCTTTCAATACTGTATCCTTGGATCTAATATTTGCGAATTGCACTATGACATGCCGTGGCGTAGGTTTGTCCTGGTTGAGCTTGGATGGGGTCCTCTCTGCCTCTTGGACACGAATGCTTGTTTCCCTTGCTAGATTAGGGAAGTTTTCAGCTACAATTTGTTCAAATATCTCTTCTAGACCTCTGTTTTTCTCCACCCCTTCAGGGATGCCGATGATTCTGACATTGGATCGTTTCATAGAGTCAGTAATCTCCCGTAATCTACATTCGTGGGCGTGGATTTTTTTAAGACCAGCTTCTATTTTCGTTTTTTCTTCTACTAACCCATCCTCCAATTCGCTAACGCGTTCCTCTGCCTCGGTGACCCTGGCCGTCAGAGCCTCTAGTTTTGACTGTATTTGGCCCATAGAATTTTTAATTTCTGTCAGATTCGCTCTCATTTCTGCCCTTAGGGATTCTATATTCTCAGCAACGCTTTCTCTGATGCTTTTTTCAAGTTTACTCATCATCTTGACCATTGTTGCTCTGAATTCCATTTCTGATAATTGGGATACATCCATATGTATTAATTCTGTGGCCGAGGCCAATTCTGTGGCAGAGGCCACAGACTCATTATCTTTTCTTTGCTGGGGGGGACTTCTCCTTCTCGTCATTCTGATGAAGAGAGATTGCAGGGTTGTCCAGAGCCCAAGTGTTGACTGGGACCCAGGCCGTGCGCCCTTGTTTTATAGAGATCTTAGGGATGTGGGCTTCTTCCTTAAAGAGTTTATTTATTTATTTGAGAGAGAGAGAGACAGTCAGCAAGAAAGGGAACCCAAGCAGAGGAGTGGGAGAGGAAGAAGCAGGTTCCCGGTGGAGAAGCCCGATGAGGGACTCCTTACGGAGCGTTGTGATCACACCCTAATCCGAAGACAGGTGCTTGGTGACTGCGCCACTCAGGCGCTCCGGGTTGTGGGCTTCTTGATTTTTCAGCCTGCCTTCTGGGGGAGGGGCCTGCCTGCCGGTACTCAGAAAACCCTGTTTGGGTAGAGTCTCTGTGTCCCTTGCGAGGGGGGATGGGGATGGGCACCCTGTGAGCCGGTATTTCCGGGCTTTTGTTCTCTGGCGGCTTTCCCTGGCGGTTTGCTATGCCTCTTCTGAGAGAGCAGCAGCGGCTGAAATTCAGCCTCTGTCTCAGAACAGAGGGATCGCGGATCGTTCTCCACTGATGTTCTGGCCACTTTAACTCTGTTTCTGTTGGTGCTGCTCAACCCTGCAGCATCCCGGGCTGTGCGCCCCACACCCGGCGTCCCAGCCCTCACTTCCAGGGCCGGCACGTCTCTGTCCTTTGTGTTTCCAACCCCGCCCGCCGCCAGCCGCCCCGCGCGGGCTCCCGGAGCTCCCCGTCTCAGTCTGGTGTCTCACGGGTGCTGACCGCGAGTCCGCCTGCTCCCCCGTGCAGGTGGCCCTCCAGCCGCCAGCCGCCCCGCGGACGCTCCCGGAGCTCCCGGTCTCAGCCTCGATCCAGTGAGCACACCGGAGCTCCGGAGCTCCGTGAGATGCTTGGTGGTGCACGCTCCCGGCTCACGGACTCAGTCTGCCGTTTCCAGAGTGCGGGTCCGCGGTCCGCCCGCTCCCCGGTGCAGGTGGCCCGCCAGCCGCCCTGCGCGCGCGCTCCTGGAGCTCGCGTTCTAAGTCTGTTGTCTCGCGGGTGCCGTCCGCGAGTCCGCCTGCTCCCCCGTGCAGGTGGCCCGCCAACCGCCAGCCGTCCCGCGTGCGCTCCCGGAGCTCCCTTCTCAGCCTGCTGTCTCAAGCGTGCGGGTCCGCGGTCTGTCCGCTCCCCCTTGCAGGTGGCTACCGCTTCCCGGCGCCCTGACACGGCGGCTCCCTCCCCCTTCTGTTTAGCTTCCGATATCTGTGCGCGGTTTCACGGCTCCCCGCTTCGTACCTCGATACTCAGCGCTGGAGATGTTCATTTGTAGAGATCCAGATGTATCTTCCTGCGTCTCAGGCTGATTCCGTGGATATTCCTGCTTGGTCTGGTACCTATCCAGCTCAACTCAGGGGACCGGCTGAAAAAGGGGTCCCCTACTCCTCCGCCATCTTAACCTCCCGTCATCCCGACATGCTGTTTTAGCCCATGAGTCGATCCGTTTTCGGAGCCTCTGCTCATCTTTGTTACTAAATTGACACCTCTCCCAGCCTGACCTGCACCTGCTGACCTTTTGTACTAATATTCAGCGACAGTGGAGGGTAGAGCAGCCAAGTTCTGGGATTAGGCAGAGCCAGGCCAAATATAGCTCAGCCACTTATTTAACCCGAGGTAAGGCCCGTGAAACCATGGACAGCTTACATAACCTCTGTCAGCTTTGGAGACCTCATTTATAAAGAGCAGTTAGCCCTAGTACCTGTTCTCAAGGGCCACGGGAGGATTAAGAGGTAATGTCAATTCCTACCACGCACAGTTTATTAAGCACACGGTAAATCATAGCTGTGCTTATAGTCATCGAGCACCTAAGACTGCAGCGAACTGGAAAAAAAGACAAACACTTGTCGTCAGTGATGGGCAATCTCAATCAGAGGGCAGGCGATGTTGATTCGCAGGGGACTTATTCTAACAGAGGCGTGAGCAGTATTAACGTTAGTAAGGAGAGATGGACAGTCAAGCTAATAGATTCAAGAAACTTACCCAGGTCAACAGGAGAAGCAGACCAAATAAGGAAAAGGAGACTGCAGAATGGCCGGCTGTTTGCCTCCTGCAACCACAGGGCAGAGAGCCCAGAGCTCAGACGAGGTCTGGCCAAGCAGCATTTCAGTCTTGGCAAAGGATCAAGTCCCACTCCTAGGGAGCCTGGCAGTGGGGCTCTCCCTTCAGCATAATGATGCCACTCAGTACATGGAAAACAAAGGTGGAACTGGGGCATGCACAAAGGCCAACCTGGGCTGTGCTTGAGAACCTCCTGGGTCCTGCCAGCCAGCTCCTTTTCCCATTGACTCTAGTTAGGGGCTGTGTGAATGAGCTCAGTGTACCGGGGAAACCACCCCTACAGGGCTGGAAGGCAATGGTAGCTTCTCTAGGGCAAAGAGGCCCAGCCAGTGGGGGAGGACAGTACAAGCTTTGGAGTCAGCAGAACCCAGGTTCAAACCCGGCTCAGTCATGTGGTATCTGTGTGGCCTTGGGCCAATCACAGGCTCCCTCTCGGTCCTTGGAGCTGTCAGGCCTACCATGGGGACCACAGCCCGCCCTTTGTAGAGTTATCACAAGGACTAGATGGGGTTGTGGATCTGAGTCACCAAGCACGGTGCCAGGCCAGCTGGAAAAAGGGCCACCTAGAGAGAATGATACCTGGTGGAATGCATCTGCGAGGTGCTGCTTGGAGCCCACCTACTCTTGAAGGAAGACACACAGCCCAGCAGAACTGGGAAACATTTTAGGCTCCACACTAGTGTGACTTTGGACAAATCGCTTACCTTCTCTGGGTCCCCATTCCTTTGTTTGTACGACAGGGATAACTTTCACTGTGCAGGGTCCTCCTGAGGACCAGGGCGATGTCTAGAAAGTGCTTAGTGCAGAGCCCAGCACGGAGTCATAAAGTGAGGCACCATCCCTTCCCAGAGGCCATGGAGACGCCGTGGCCAAACCCCTGCTCAGGCCCTCCCCCTGACAGCTTCCTCCCAGCTCCTCCTCCCTCGCAGCCTTCACCATGGGCACCTTCGGAGGAATGAGACAAAAATAGCCAGCCCACAGCACGTCTTCACCGAGACAGCGCAGCTCTGTCTCCCGGGGCCGGTTCTCTCCAACTGTGCCCGTGAGGTCTCTGCCAAGAGCCGCTGATGACACAAGCTGGCTAAGATGGCAGTTCAATGACTGGCTGTGTGTGGAGCAATGGCATCCGAGCTGGCCTTTAAAGGACCCCGGCTGGGGGTGTCTTAGTTCCCCGTTGCTGCCTAGTGAATGACCCCAAAACGGAGGGGCTTAAAACAACAAACATTTATTATCTCACAGTTCCTGGGGTCAGATGTCCGGGTGTAGTTGAGTTGCATGCGTCTGGCCCAAGGTTTCTTGGGGGTTGCCAACAGGCCACTGGCTGGGGCGACAGCCACCCCAAGGCTCCACTGGACCCACAGGATCCGCTTCCAAGCTTGCTTACATGGCTGTTGGCCGACTGCACAAGATCCACGTCCAAGTCCCTCACAGAGCTGCTAGCCAGCCTTGGTGGCTCACCTCAGCTCACCTTCTATAGGCTGCCTGGGTGTCCCAATGTGGCCGCCGGTGAGGAGAGAGAGAGAGAAAGCCCAAGACAGAAACCACAGATGCTTTATAAGCTAGTCTTGGAAGTGACATCCCATCACTTCCGCCACATCCCGTTCACTGGGAGGGAGCCATTAGGTCCAGCTCACATCCAAGGTGAGGGGACTACAGCAGGCTGCGGCCGACCAGGGGAACCCCATCAGGGTGGGCACGGGGAAAAGGCAGAAAGAAGAAAAGAAAATCGTAACTTTTTTAGAGAATGGAAAGAGCCCGAGCCCAGTGAGACGACTCAAACGCTGGCTGTTCCGTGTAGCCCTGGGCGGCCTGCTGTCCAGCTACTTAGAGTCCCAGCCTCCTCTTCCATCAAGTGAGGTAACAGCCCCGCCCAGCCAGCCTCTTGGGCTGTTTTGTGGACGAAAGATGCAGTGGCCGTGAATACACTTGAGGAGGCCTCCAAACAGGACACAGCAGCTGGTGTAAGGATGGCATTATCATGTTATTAAGGGGAGTCTTGGGCAGACAGGAGCAAAAACCCACGCACAGGGGCACCTGGGTGGCTCAGTCGGTTAAGCACCGGACTCAGTTTCAGCTCAGGTCCTGACCTCAGCGTCCTGGGTTCAAGTCCCGCATCGGGCTCCGTGCTCAGGGTGGAGTCTACTCCAGATTCTCTCTCTTCCTCTCCCTCCCCCACGCTCGCTCGCACTCCCTCTCTCTCTCAAATAAAATCTTTAAAAAAAAATGCACTCATAAAACCGCCACGGGCATAGCTGAGGGTACATATGCACAGGGCACGATACCATTCCCTCAAAACCACCCTTTCTACCGTGGCCCTGACTCCTCCGCTGGCCCAGGCGAGGTGGGGTGCAGGCGTAGCCGGTGTGCGTCCGTTCACTCACCGAAGCCCTTCACCATGTCCTTCTCCTTAATACGGACGATCCTGTGACATGGGCATTATCAACCCCTCTTTACAAATGAGGACAGTGAAGGTCCAAGAAGCCAAAAATGACCTCCCTGAGCTCACACAGCTACATGCGATTTGGTCCGAATGTTTCCTCCCGGGTCAGGCCCCGCGGGCCCCGCTCACAGAGCAGCCCCACCCCAGCCCCCGATGCGCACGGCACCTTGCTCCCCTCGCGTTCAGCACCTAACACCGTCCAAGAGCATCTCCCTTCCCCTTTGCTTCTTTTCTTGTTCTCTCTCTTCCCAGTGAGCACATAAGTTTACTTTTCTGTCCAATGACCACCGTTATTTCTAATCCCTGGAGAGGAGGCAGGCGCCCAGCGGGGGGGGCAGAGCAAAGCTGGGGAGGGAATGAATGAAACGGGAAGCTGGCTTTCAGCAGAGTCCTGCCTGTCTCAAACCCCACACTTTCAGGCCCCGGGGCTGGTCAACAGTCACCCTTCCCCCAGGGCTTGCCTCCACCGTCCTTCCCAACTTTTCCCTTTGGGGACAGCTTCTCCGGAAGACCTCCTCGGCCCCCAGGACCGTCCACATCACGGTGGCTAGCAGATACATTCAACAAGTCAGCTTCCTCCACTCCCTTGTGTGACCCGGTGGCTTGTGGGAGAGCCAAGCCCCTGGGGAGGTGAGGACGGTGGGGGCCGGCCCTACCCCCTGGCTGCCTCTCCCAGGGGCCCCCAGCACCCACACACCCAACTTTGAAAGCCCAGCTGGACTCTGGAAAGGGGAGTTTCCCCAGACCCTCCTCTTGGGCCTCTTTCTGGTCACCGTGCCTCCCAACCCCCTGGGCCTAGAAGGAAACCTCCCCTGCGGGCCTCTCCCTGCTTCCCATCATGCTCTGGTTCACAGCACACTCGGGAACAGACCCACCCATGGTTCCTGGAAGCCAGCAGAGAGACGCGGAAGCTTTCATGCTGCTCTGTGAAGGCCGGGAAGGCCACGGGGGAGTACCCCAGAGTGCAGCCATCCCAGAGGCCTGTGAGCGGGCTCTGGCTCGCTTTCTGAGCTCTCAGCCAAGGACTTTTCTTCCAGGCTCCCTGTCAGCTGCCCATGACAGGTACTCTCCTGGACCCCAGCCCCCTCTAATGGAACCAAGGGAGATGAAGTCCAAGGCACATTGTCCCTGTGACTGATACTGGCTATGATCATTCACAAAAATCCACCCCTTGCCCACAGCAAGGCCACTTTCCTCCAGCCCCTCCTGCAAGGGTCTCCAGGACCACGGTAACTTCATCCCTCACTGCAGCCACAATATTCACCGCTGCCACGCACACGGGCTGCCTGGGAGAGGCTTGCTCAGTAGCACTTAAAACCACATGGCACTGTAACTGCCTGTCCCGGACTTTGTCCCTTATCTCCAGGGCGAGGCTCAGGCCCAACATATAACAGGTGCTCTGAAAACATGTCTGCTGAGTGAATCCTGCAGAAAGGGTCCCGGCAACAGTGAAGACAGGGATTTTGTCCACAGTCCAGGTACTTCCGGGCTGTGTGACCATGGGCAGGTCCCTGTCCCTCCCTGGGCTTTGGTTCTCTCATCTGTGCAGTGGAGATCAGAACTTGCAAACTACTGGCCCAGAGGTCCCCTCTACACTGTGGATGTGTTGCTCATGGTTCATGCGGCGTTTAATTTTATTTTAAAATTCGTTCCCAACATTTAAAAATGGGGAGATCTCCACAAAACCTAAGGTTTTCAGCTTTTGTTGAAAACTGAGAAGATCTGGCTATACTGGGTCCCTAGTCTCACATACACAATTGGCTGGCCTGGGCAGCAGCGGCCCCTTTAACCGGGGTGTTTGGACACAACACTGCCTCCCCTCACTCCCTAGAGCCTTGCCCAGTATGCTTCACTTGTGTATGTCACTGCCTGGCCCCTGTAGGCATCTGAATTTGTCACCCCTGAATGTCAGCATGACCTGTCTGTTCCTTGGCTCTATGATACCTAAAGGAATCCTACGGGATCCCCAAGTGACAAAACCCATTAACACCCTGGATGAGAAGCCACTTCAGCTGAGTGGAGAGAAACTGCTCTTTCTGAGGATGACACAGAGTCTATAAATAGCCGCGGAGCCAGGTGAGTGCTGACACCTGCCCGATCTCACCTGGGCTGGGAGTCCTCGAGGGCTGGGCATGTTCCCTTCAGGGCTCAGCCCAGAGACTGTCCCTCCTCCTGATGCCACTAAGGACAGTACAAGTAGGAACGACTTCGCAGCTCAGCCTGTGGGGAAGGTGGGGCTTTTCTCTGGCTTGGGCAGGAGGTAGTGATGACATCTGATTTTCCAAAGAGAGTAGAAGTAACATGAGTGAATGAGGCCAGTTCTCAGTATGGAGTCCTAGGGATGGGAGTACTGCACCATCAATGGCTCCCCAGTGCTATCCAACAATGTTAGACCTCTGCCTGGCTTTCAGGACCCTTTGTGATTGCCCTCTACTCACATCCCAGCCTTTCAGCTTATGGTCAACATTGCAGCCTTTCCTTGAAGGTGCCCTGGTCTGCCTCTGCCTCATTCCCCATCTGGAACCTCCTCTCCACCTCTTTGTGTCTCTGCCCTTCAAATATGGTTGTGTCCAGGCTGATCCCCCAGGCAGAAACCACCTTCCCTGTCCCTTGAGTTCCTCAGCTTCTCTCTTGCTGTGTTGTCTGCCCCCAGCTTATCTCTCCTGCCCTCCCCACCCCATTCCCAGCAGCACGATGGCAGAGCCAGACCCTTCAGTAGGCCCAGCCCTGACCCTGGAGTCAGACAGAGTCCTCCCAGCTCCAACACTCCAGCCCCGGGCAACTCACTCTCCCATCTCCTAGGGCTTTCGTTCCCGGTCCACAAAATGAAACTGCCTCCCAGGCTGTGGGCCGAAGCAGACACACTAAGGGCGGGGGAACGGCTCTGAGAACTAAGGTGGTTGAGTGAACGAAGACAGCTCTTCCCTGGGTTTGGGCTGCTCAGGCTTCAGTGGGATGGGGGACACACGGAGGCCCCCCAAGGAGGAGGCTTGAAGGACAACGGGGCACCGCTAGTCCACCTTGCGTAGTGAAGGGCTGTGCGAGCTGAGGACCTGGAACTGACATGGCGGTGATTCCTCTCTTCCTCTTTCAAATCTATAGTATGCACTGATACGGCCGGGGCAGGGCGGGGGGATCTGGGAGACTGCTGAGGGCCTGGACAGGGCAGGGAGCAAGCTGGCTCCCCACTCTGGCCCGTTCTACTTCAGGGCATGAGAATCATGAGCAAGGAGGAGCCAGTCCCTGGGACAGAGTGAGGCTCCACCCTGGGCTGGAACCTGGGGTGCCTCTGGGCTCCAGGATGCCGCTGGGGCATCACTGAGTCACCAGGCTTCTCCGGGCCAGGAATAGAGAAGGGGACTGTAAACTTCCAGAAAAGGGCCAAGCCAGAATTCTAATGAGCCTAGGACACGCTGCTTTAACCTCATGAATTCATTTGGGCCAGCATTTTGCCATCTGACCCCTTCCCAGGAGCTGATTCAGGTCTCAGCTCAAGCCCACTCGACCCCAACGTTCAGCCCCCACCCTCTTCTTGGGCCCCTTGGACCTCTGAGCCCCTGCAGCTGGGACCCACTGCTGTTGCCTTACACCTGCTGCAAAGGCAGTCTAGACCCCGTCCATCAAGATGCTCATAGCAGAGTACTTAACGGTTGACACACTCCTCCTCACCTTCTTGAAACAGACCCGGAAAGAAGCAGGCCAAGGACTCCCATCACATCCTTATTCTCCAGAAGGGAAACTGAGTCTCAGAGTGGTCTGAGAAGACTGGCGCAGGCGAGCAGCAGAAGATGCCGGTGCTCCTAGCCCTGGGCAGTGCCTTCCTCACTCTGGGTCTTTGTGTCCCATCTGGAGAGTGCAGGTGTTAGCTGAGATGCTAACCAGGGCCCCTATTACCTACTTACTGTGGACCCCCCACACCTACCACACTTCTGTGAAGCCCCCCTCAGCATGAGGGGTAAATCCTCCTCACCATGGTTCTCCGTTCCCCTTCTCTTCTTGTCTTACCTTTTCACTTCTCTTTGCGCTCCCTATGAAATGGCCCCTGTACTGTGTTACCTGCAGGTGTGTTGTTGGGGTGACTGGGGTGGGAGGGAGCCAGCAGCCAGCTGACCCTGTTGCTGGGGACCAGGCCTGTGAGTCTATGGGGTTGGGAATGGGGCATCGGACCCAACCCTGGCGGAGGGCGGGGGCCGGCCAGAGCCTGCTGGGCCCCTGCTGAGTTCCGATCGTGTGGGAAGAGGATCTGATGTCCAGAAGCATCTGCAGACAGGGCCAGACTAGGGCTAGGAGGCCTGTGGTCAGCAGGGGAGGGGTCTCTGCCTGTGTCCTCCTGCACCTCTCACTCTAATCCACCTCTCACCCCCACCTTCTTTGTCTCTCGTCCACATCTCTCTCGGTCTCTCTGTCTGCAGGGCCTATGCCTGGAGGGAAGGGCTCAAACATAGATTTGTGTTATATTCAAATAAAAACATATGGATGCTCATATTTTGGAGTTAAGCACGTTTTAGCATATTTCCCTCTCTTTTTTTCATCTAGGAACCTTACAAAATGGAACCAGCCCCCTTTTGCCAGGTCGTGTCTGTCCCTCAGGTCTCTGGTCCTTGGGGAACCCCTTGAAAGGAGTTCACACTCCGTCGCCCCAGCCTCCTGGCTGCGCCGCCCGCTGGGGCCGCCAGGGGTCGCCCACGAACAGGCTCTAAGGGGGCGGGCTGGGAGGGCAAGGGCGGGGCCTCGAGGCCGGCCCGGCCAATAAAAGTGGCGGCGCGCGGAGGTGGCTGACTGTAACCCGTGCACGCGCGTAAGTGTCGTTTCCGTCGTCTCCGTTCCTACCGCCGCTCTCCCGCCCCGACCCGCAGCCGCGATGCTGGCGCTGCGCTGCGGCCCCCGCCTGCTCGGTCTGCTCCCGGTCCCGCGTTCCGCGCCGCTGCGCCTCCCCGCGTTCCGCGCCTGCAGCAGCAGCAGCGGCGGCTCCCGAGACTCGTCCTCTTCCTCCCGGAACCCGCTCGTGTACCTGGACGTGGGCGCCGACGGGCAGCCGCTCGGCCGCGTGGTGCTGGAGGTGAGCGTCCTGCACCGGGCCGCGCCGGACTGGGCATGGGGGACGGGCCCGGCGCTGTGCCCAACTCGCTGGGTGACCTTGCCCCTTACACCTGGCCATGGGCCTCAGTTTCCCCATCCCTAGAAGGGGGCATCAGATGGGTCTCTTCCGGTCTCCTCTCTGCACTTTGGCGTAGTGGAGGCGGGAGGGAGGTCAATTGTGGAGGAGAAAGCTCAAGGTCAGGTCATGAACTGTGAGAGCCTGGCCCTGCTGGCTGACCCCGGGGTCGGGGAGAGGTCCCGAGACCTCGCGGGGTCAGCGCCCAGACCCGGAGCTCCGGGGCAGGGTCGGGGGGCTCGGGGGTCGGGGCAGTGGGCCAGCTGGGTACTCACGTGGCGGCCCTTGCATAATGCGGAGCCGACTCGGCCCCGCCCCCTCGGTGGGACTCGCCCGCCTCCCGGCGCTGGGGCAGGAGCCGAGGTGGTTTCCGGCGGCCAGCCTCCTCTCGTGCAGGGCGAGCCTTGCGGGCTCCTGCCCCCAGGCTGACCTGGGACGGCCCCCCTGCAAGTCGGGGCAGTGTGCCCGGGGCCCTTCACCCCAACTCTAACCCCGCCACACTCCCGGACTCACAAAGTAAGAAAAATAGAGGGAACAAACGAGGGGGAAGCTCAGGTGTAGCCCTCAAGCCCAACCCCCTTTTGAACAGAGACCTCCGTTAGGCCTCAGTTTCCTCTTCTGGGAAATGGAGACCACCCTCCTTATTCCCATTTATTTTAGTGGTTCGGCGCCGTGGTGGCTCTGGAAGCCTGGAGGCAAGGGGCCGGCTTGGTTGGGGCTGTAGCCTCTCCTTACCGCCCCCCCACTCCCAGCCTCTCTAAGCCCATTTCCCCTCTGCGCACTGAGCTTGGACTGGCGCCTCTCCGGGCGCTAAGTCTCTCACGCTTGGGGCCCAGCCGTAGTAGCTCTGTCAGTTTTGCCCCTGGCAGTGGGCCGGGATGGCAGCCATCTCTTCTGACATTTAGGGAAACCGAGGCTGCCTCCTCCCAGCCTGGGTTCAGGAAACAGCTGGCAGCGATGATAGCTGCCTAGGCTGCCTCCTGCCGAGGGCTGGGAGCCCCGGGAATGGAAGGGGCTTCTTGGCCGCTGTGGGGGTTGGGTGGTGAGAAGGTTCCTTCCATCACCTGCCTCTGGACTGACCATCTTCTCTTGTCCCTCTTCTCTCCCCCCAGCTGAAGGCAGATGTCGTCCCAAAGACAGCCGGTAAGACGGGGCTTGGGGCCTTCTGTGTCTGGTCTAGATGGAAGGGAGAGGGGCCAGGCCAGGTGGGTGGGAGGCTGAGAGGAGTTGGGGCACAGTGACCCGAGACCAGATGGGAGTTCCACATGAGGCTCGGCTGCTGGGTACCCTGGGCCAGCTTTCTGTCCCTCTCAGAGCCTCTGCATGGCCCAGAGACTCCCTGCCAGGAGTGTGTGCTCTTGTCACAGTGCTGGGACACTGAGCTTTGAAAAGGAAGTGACTTGCCTGGGCTCCTGCAGCCAGAGCAGACCCAGGGAGCGGGCCTGGGGTCTTTCCACCCTCTGTTCACCTCTGGGGGGTAGAAGGGTGCTGGCTAGAACGAGTCATGACCTTGGAGTTGAAGCCTGGCCCTGCTGACCTGTGTCTTCCTTCAACCCTCAGAGAACTTCAGAGCGCTGTGCACCGGGGAGAAGGGCTTCGGTTACAAAGGCTCCACCTTCCACAGAGTGATTCCATCCTTCATGTGTCAGGTATTGTCGTCCTGTCTGCCCGGTTCCCCGTCTGTGAGTGGGGGTGCTAACAGGGGCCACCTTGTAGGGTGGTTGTGCGGATTAATGAGCTACTGAACAGAGAGCTACGGGTTACTCTGTTGGCCTGGCTTCTCACCCAGAGACGGTGGAGCTGGTTGGGCTGCCCCGGCCGTTGAGCAACAGGGCAGGTGGCAGGGTGGCCAGGCTGACGGAGCCTGTGGGAGGGGAGGGGGGACTGGCATTGAGATCTGCATGTGCACAGTGCCACGGGGGGGGACATCTTCAGGCTTTGGAGGACCAGCATATGCCGGCAGTCTCCAACCATGTCCCCCTGTGTGTCCCACTGAGCACTGGGCGTGGGAGATAGTACCGACAAGAACGCACAGGTCTGGACTCGGAGCTTCTCCTTCTAGAGTGGGGCATCTTTCTCGGTTAAATGAGTGTTCTTGAGTCATGTGTGCGGCCTGTTTGTCAAAAACATCGGTATTGCTGTGTCAGAAGTTTGGGGATAGGGGCGCCTGGGTGGCACAGCGGTTAAGCGTCTGCCTTCGGCTCAGGGCGTGATCCTGGCGTTCTGGGATCGAGCCCCACATCAGGCTCCTCTGCTATGAGCCTGCTTCTTCCTCTCCCACTCCCCACTCCCCCTGCTTGTGTTCCCTCTCTCGCTGGCTGTCTCTATCTCTGTCAAATAAATAAATAAAATCTTTAAAAAAAAAAAAAAAAAGAAGTTTGGGGATAGATGTGGACAGCAGGAACTTCCCCAGGGGTCGGGACCCCAGGTGTGTTGGGAGTCACCCTCCGTTAGGTCAGGCCCTGCTAAGACAGGGGTTGATGTCTTGAGGCCGGCAGACCATAGAGGCAGGGGCGTGTGTGTCATGACCTCTCTGAAGTCCTTCCAGCCTGGAATTCTCTCCCCCGTTCCCTCCACTCCAACCCCGGGGCTGTCATGCTATTGTGGTGAGTGGCAGTGGGTTGGGGCTGGGCCTGCTGACGTGTCGAATGTGGTGAATGCAGGGATGGGAAGGGAGGCTGTGGCAATGGGACAGGCCTGGCCAAGCCTGTGGCTTTCTGCCGCAGAGGCCCTCCCAGCTCTGCCTGAAGGAGGCTGTCGATGAAGCAGGAGCTGAACGGGGCTGTCCTGAGCCAGGCGAGGGTCTTCCTCCGAATAGCACCGGGCAGGGGCGGGCCTTCCAAAGCTGGACGGCTCTCTGAGGCATGAGTTGGTGGCACCAGGAGGCCCAGGCCAGGGTTTTGAATCATCCCTGTCTGGGGACAGCCTGCTGGCGTCTGTGGATGCTTAGGTCGGGCTGGTCAGGTCATCCCTCTCACCTGAGGATCAGATCTCAGGAAGACTGCCATGAGACCTTGGCCAGGGGCTGGGGCTGGCAGCCACTGGGCTCTTCTGGTCGCGGCTCGCTGTGGAGCCTCAGGCAAGCTATGAGGACGGATGCCCGTCCTGGGTCTGCAAGGCAGAGGGAGGCCCCTGGGCTTGGTGAGGAGGGAGATCCGGGCAGGGAGTGGGGCTCAGCATAGAGAACCGGCTCTGTGCCAGCCGCTGCTCCCCCCGACAGACCAGACTTGGGAACAGGGACCCCCTGGCCACCTCCCTGTCTCCCCTCCAGGAGTGGTGGGTAGAAAATTCTAGGTCACTACCTACAAATCTTCTCAGAATGGCCGTTAGATCTTTTGCGAATCATTTAAAAAAACTTGCCCAGATTTTAAAAAAATGAATCATGTGGGAGTTGGGTAATTATTAATGGCAGAAAACACTGAAGCTTTATTTTTGCTTATTTTCCTTGTTATTTGGTGAGTCCGGACATCCGTGGATGTGTTCTGACCCCTCGGCCTGTGGGGCTTCTGGCTGGGTGGGCCCCAGGTGGGTTGGCGGGTCCCTCCCCGCACCGCGGCGGCCTCCCCCTGCCAGCTCCGGGGGGCGGCGGCTCAGCAGGTGCTCTGTGCTTGCAGGCCGGCGACTTCACCAACCACAACGGCACTGGGGGCAAGTCCATCTACGGAAGCCGCTTTCCTGATGAGAACTTCACACTGAAGCACGTGGGACCAGGTGAGTGGGGGCCGCCGATCCTGAGCTCTGGCCCGGCTGCGGCCACACGCAGCACGCCTGGGAGGCTGGGACGGTTGCCCGATATGCAGTGATGCCCCTTCCCTCCTTCAGCACTCTGCGTCGGAGTCTTGGTTGTCCTGGAGCTCTGTCATGCTGAGCTCTCAAAAACTAAGCCTTTGTTTGAGAAGCTGGGGCAGAAAGCCTTTCAGCAAAACCCAGCGTTGTGTCACATTTAAGGCCCAAGTGTAGAGGTCCGTGTGCTGGAGTCCCCTGCTGTGCCACGGAGAGCTTCCACAGGGCCCCGTCCTCCCTGTGCAGCACGAGCGGACGGGTCCCGGGAGCCGGTCACCCTCTGGGCCTTGCTGGTCCTCTTCAAGCTCCAGGACCGTCAGACTCCAGTATCCTTGCTGTGGTGGGAGCTGTCCGCTCTTGTGAGTGGCTTCCCAGTGAGGTGCCTCCTGGGGCGGCGTGGCTCACCCCTGCCTGTCTTCACAGGTGTCCTATCCATGGCAAATGCAGGCCCCAACACCAACGGCTCCCAGTTCTTCATCTGCACCATAAAGACAGACTGGTGAGTTCCCCGCTCCAGGCTCCAGGCCCTCTGGGCATGAGGGGCGGCCTCGCAGCCAGAGGGGGGGTTTGCGTGCTTCCGGGGGAAAGTAGCATGAGGCTGGCCTGTACTCTGGGGCAGGAGCCCGCAGCTGGGCTGTGTGTCCGCATGGGAGAAGGACTGAGGGCGAGTGTGGGTTGTTCTAGAGCTTTCATTTGCTGTCAGCTGGAATTTTCTCCATGTGTTGTGTGCACACACACAAAAGTACTTTCACTGAATAAGTCTGGGACGCGCGGCAGAACTTACCAGGCCTCACAATGGCCTGTGGCAGCAACCTATTTGCTTGGTTTAACCTGCTGCTTCCTGGCTTACCTTGAGCTTGGATCACACCTTGGAGCCCTCTTGCCCATGTGCCTGTGCATTTTAGGGATGTCTTCCCTGGTTGATGTCCCACTACCAAATAAGTTCCTTTGCCCAAAGTCCCCTGTGTCCTAGGGGGACATCCTGAGACATGTGGAGGTGAGGGGACAGTAGCTGACCAAAAGTTAAGACTTAATAAAGTCCATTTCCTAGAACTTCAGGGAGACCTGAGTGGCAGGCGGATACTAGCTGCCTCTGGCCCTCAAACCAGAAGGGACACAGGTGTCCGGGCTGGGCAGCTCGTTGCTGGCTCTGCCTGCTCTTTGCTCCTTCCGTGGAACCCCTCATAGATCCTGCATTTCTGCTGTTGGCTGTAACCAGTGTTGGCCTTGCTGGCGCTGGACTAAGCTGCCTTTTAGATTCTTGGAACTCTCTCAAATTGAGAGCCACACTTGCTATCTTGGCTCTTACCGTGCTGCTCATGACCGTTCAGATGGTTCCATTTACACAGGCCTCTTATTTCTTGAAAGTAGTTTGATACCCTGTTATCTTCCCTGTGCAGAACCAGAATTAATTCACTTTTCATAGAGGAGGTTACCAGGATTCAGGTTAAGTGGCCTGGGGCAAGGTCACATGGTGTGGGAGGCAACATGTGCCCCGTGAGAGAGGGATCCTCCCTTGTATTTTGGGGAGCTCAGCAAGGCTTGATACTGGAGCTGTTAGGAGTGGGTCCAGATTTTCAGTGAGAGTGCCTTTCAGAATTGCTATCTCAGATAAAATAGTTCCATGACCAGGTGACCATGACATTGGGTGACATTGCACTACTCTTACTCTTACCTGGCTTGACTCACAGGTTGGACGGCAAACATGTCGTGTTTGGCCATGTCAAAGAAGGCATGGATGTCGTGAAGAAAATAGAATCTTTCGGTTCCAGGAGTGGGAAGACGTCCAAGAAGATCGTCATCACAGACTGCGGCCAGTTGAGCTAACTGGCCACAGGGTGCTGGGCCGGTAGCAGCCGCACACGTGTTCACTCACCTAGGCGGCCACTTGGGCGCCAGCAAAGGTGCCCCGTCCAGTTGCCTATGCTTGTTCCACCATCACTGTGTGCTTGAGGAAGGCCTCTCCGGAACGTCCAATCTCCACCGGGCCCACCACACTGCCTCCCCAGTGTCCGCCCTTCCTCACGACCCAATTTCTAGACACCTGTCATTTATGTGATGTCACCACTCCTCAACAGGCCTTCTCTGTGATCCCCCAGCCCAAGTTCATGGGTGCCTTGGACATCGGGGGTGGTGATGGCTTAGCTTCAGGGACAGGTTTCTGCCTTTTCCTCGATGGAGGGGGGAAAGCCTGCCACTGCAAAAGGCCATTATATCTGTTTAATGTCCTCTTCTAATTGGAATAATGTAATTAACAAGATTGCCTGGAGATGCAGCTGTGACACTAACTATTCCGTGCCGTGGTAGGACCCCAGTTGGTGGCCGAAGCCACAGAACCCCAGAGCTTGGCCTTTGGAACATAGTCGGGGCTTTTGTGAAGGGTCCCCGGCCACGGCATTTATCCCACTGTGATCCATGTCACTGTGAATCCTGTCGGTTTGCTGCTGTGGATTTGGAGGAGAGTTCGTGGGGGCAGAAGCAGGCGAACCTGGGAACAAAACATACTGTGCCTAGTCCTGGAAATGGCCTGTACGTGCTCTGGAAGAAAGGAAACATGTCTTTTCTGGAGGGCTTTGATTTTTCTGTGTTTAATTAATCTACTGATTTTGTATATAACACACTTGTGGCACATTTATTTGTGTTCACTTGAAATGTGAAAATAAATCCTATTTTCTATAGAAGACTGGTGTCTGGTGATTTTAGGAAGCAGGGTTTATGACTCGGGTATTTGGAGCCAACCTTCACTGAGTTAAACTACATACATGTCTGGGCTATGCTGAGGTTGTTTACATGGACCATCTCTTTTATCACTCCAGCAACCAAAGACGGTACTGTCGTCGTCCGTAGAGATGAGTTGGGCTCAGACAAGCGATCTTAGCACCCACAGCCTGTCTGTGAGCGCTGGCTACCCGCCCCCCCAAATCCCAGCTTCACCTCTTGGTGACCCAGAGTCTGTTTTCCTCAGCTGCATAATAGGTAACAGTAATGGCCCATGCTTTTAACACACTCTGGAGTGACAGGGACGACGACATTTCCCACGCGTCAGAGTCTTAGAGAAGGATCTGTATTCATCTAAAGTTAGGTGTGGAGTTGACTGTCCTAGATTTGCCATTTAGATTTGGAATTCTAGGTGATTCTGAAGTCTCAGGGCAGGGAGATTGGGGAGTGGGAGAACAGGATTCAGAACTCACTTAGCCAGAGATGGCAGTCTGAGTAATGGAATAATCACATTCTAGTCACAATACGAATGGAGTTATTTCACGTTGGGCTTCCCAGAGTTTGATTATGTGTGCCTCCTGTCATTCTGAGGTCACAGTGGCTGGAGTTGGGTCATTTGGAGTCCTGGAAGGTTTCCGTGATGGGGGTTTCCAGAATTCAGCTGCATGGACGGGGAGCTCAGCTAGCCTAGCAGTTTTTAAACAATTCTCAGGCGCCGTACGGGTCCTCAGAGCAAGGGGGAAACAAGGGACATGGGCCCCTAAACTCCATTTTCAATCAGATATGCTCTTTTTTCTTATTGGGACTCTACGAAGGGTTTCATTTGAAGAATGGGATCCTGAGCCCAACAGTAATCATGACAATGGTGATAATCACTGGTGATGTCTCATTCAGTCCAGCATTTTACAGATGTGTGGACTGTGGCCCCGAGCAGGGTCATGATGCCCCAGGTGACCCTGTGAGTCGGCTGGCAGAACAGGGCTTAGAACCTGGGATGCGCCAATCCAGAGGGCTCCCTGCTGGGGGCCTCTCCCAATGCCCCTTCGTCCTCCAATCCCCACATTCAGAGCACTGGTGACTTCTGAGGTCAAAGCCGCAACTTCCGTCCCTGTGGAGTTTTCTCTTGACCTCGACTCTAGGGAAGGGAAGCAGTGGTGCTGGTGGCAAGGGTGAGGGGCAGCCCCTCGAGTTGTGACCTGCCGGCCCTGTGGTGATTTCTCAGGAGTCTCAGTTCTCAGTCTTGCGTTGATCCCACAGTGACTTTTTTCCATGAGCAGGAAGTATGTGTGTGTGTGTCCCTCTACCCAGAGGAGTGTGGTGTGGAGCAGGGGACTGGAAGGCAAGAATTGCCTAAACACAGAGTTTCTAGAAGACGGGGCCACTTGCTCCACTTGCCAGTTCTCTTCTAAGCACCCCGCTCAAGGGCCTGGGCCTGGGCTTACTGGATCAAGACGGAGCCTGATAAATAGATAAGAGGGTGACTTGCTGGCACGCGGCACCTGATGCATGAAAGAGGAGGTGAGTCACACACGTGCTCTCAGATGTCATCGTGATGCCACGGAGCACAATGTGTAAATATCAGGAATATCCTTTTTATGAGACAACACATGATAAGCTTTTCAAAATGACTTCGCTGAGGTTTGATTTGCACATAAGAGAACTCACATTTTAAGTGTACAGCTCCATCACTTTTGACAAATTCACACACCAGATAAATTCTAGAACATTTCCATCTCTCCAGAGTCGCCCCTGTGTGCCTTCCCGGGCAGCCACTGAATCCTGTCACTGTACGTGACTCTTGCCTATTCTGGGACTTGGTGTATATGGAGTCATGCAAGATTTGCTGGACTCTAGCATGTTGTTCCATGAAAAGGAATGTCTGTGAATGTTTTCCGGGTCCAGTGAGGCCGGAGGCAATGCTTCTAGGAATCCTGGGGTGCTGGTAAAGCACGAAGAGCCCTGGGCCGCACTCGAGACCTATTGAATACAAATCTCTGTGGGTAGGATGTAGGAATCTGAATTTTAAGATAATAATTCTCAAGTTTGAGAATTTGAGCACAGGCCAGGGTAAGCGAGATTCAAAAGGAAACCACTAGACCACTAGCATTGTTGGTTACTTCTGGAAACATTTTTTTGCTGGAAGCTCTGGGGATCTGGAGCAAGCCCTCAGCTTATAAAAGGTGCCTCATGACTCTTAGATGGTGGGGGCGAGCAACCTGTCCAGCCCAAGCTTCGTGGGCTGCTGCTCTTCCATAGGGCTGGCAAACGTGGCTTCCCAACGCCTCACCGTCTTGAGGTGCCTTTGAGGGGAAGACCTCTGTGTAGTGGTCTCAGCTCTTCCTTTGTCATCAGGAGGAAGGTCTGGCTTGGGTGGGTCCAGACTGGACAGCATTTCTCAGTGAGTGGCTTCTGGGAGCCAGAAGTCAGCTGGGTGTCCAGGCCACTGGAGCCTCCCAGATCCGTCTCAGCCTTAAGAGGTTGTCCAGAATTATGATGGTATTATTATTATTATAACATTATGACAGTTAATTTTATGCGTCAACTGGACTGAGCCAGGGGTGCCCAGACATTTGGTCAAGCATTATTCTGGCTGTGTCTGGGAGGGTCTTTCTGGAGGGGATTGACATTCTCACTGGTAGACTGAGTAAAGCAGATTGCCCTCCTTGGTGTGCGTGGGCCTCATCCAATTGGTTGAAGATCAGAATAGAACCAAAGGCTGAGGGAGAGGAGCTCCTCCTCCCTCACTGTACCCCAGCGCCAGCCTTCTGCCGCCCAGCCGAAACATCTGCTCTTCTTGGGGCTCGAGTCTGCTGGCTTTGGACTGGAGCTTACACACATCAGTGCTCCTGGTTTTCGGACTTGGACTTGGAACTACACCAACAGCTCTTCGGGGTCCCCCGCTTGCCAACTGCAGCTCTTGGAACTCCTCAGCCCCCATAATTGTGTGAGCCAATTCCTTATAATAAATCTTGTTCTCTCTTTCTATATATACACACACACACACACACACACACACACACACACACACTATTGGTTTGGTTTCTCCAAAGAATCCTGGCTCATTTTTTCTTTTCTGCTTATAAAACCAAAATACACTTGTAAAAATTCAAATGTTACATAAATATATAATACAGAGAATCTAAATTACCCGTAACCCTATTATATTAATAGTCAGTATGGGTTTCCGCATTTGCTTAGAATATAGAACGCCACAAAAAACATTCCTGCCCCGACAACAATGAAAGGGTGAATAAACTACAAAGTCATGACGTTTCTTGAGTTCATCAGAAAGGCAACGAGGTCATCTGAGTTCTGAGGAGAGAGGACAGCCAAAACGTCTCACCTGTGGCAGAGCACCGCAGGAAGTTCGGCCGCGAGACAAGTGCAGGAGAGGAAACCCAGTACAATGTGACTGGATCGTTCAGGCAAAGAAGGGACTCGTTTGTCTGCAATGGCTGGGGCCCCTCCGCACAAAGCAAGCACACATTCGCTCTCAGGCTCTCTTCCCCAGGCCTCCACAGGAGGCTCAGGAGAAAGGCCCGAGACCTGCCTCGCTGCTGAGGGCCTGCCGTGATCTTCAGCTCCTGGCATGAAGTCTTGCTCACTTCCTCAGACGCTCTCCTAGGAAGCAAAATTCTTAATCCACTAGAGAAAGGGCCGTAGTCCCTCCATCTCCAGGAAGAAGTAAAAGCTCACGCCAGCTGGGGGAAAGGTAGACAAGAACACCCTATAACCCCCAGGGAGGGTCAGGAAACCATCCAGAGCCCAAGAACCCATTCTGATACCAACTGGAAATGAGCTGCCACTGGAGAGGAACAGACACGCACCCAACACATGGCTAAGACTGAAGCCAGACCAGGATAACATGCCCCGACCCCCAAGCTGTGGGAGAAGGAAAGGCATGGAGAGGGGTACCGTCTATGCTGCACCCTGCTGGAAGTGGAGTACAAACGCTGAAAAAAAGCCTGCCACGGCCCAGCAGCACCCCAAGAACCCGTGGCCACTGCCACACGAGTCTGCATTTACGGGGCTCTGAAGGTAGGGACGGCAATGACACAACCCACACCCACCTCTCCTCCTGCATCAACTGATTTCCCCCAGTAGACTCGAAACAGAGCAGCATGCCCATTGCCCCGAGAGCACACCAAACTGCTGTCTCTTCTATGGTAAAAATAACATTCAGCATTCAAGGGGAAAACACTGTTGATAAATAAAGCCATCAACGGAATCGGACTCAGATACAACCGCCCCAGATGGGGCCATTAAAATAACCGTGATTACTATGTGGAAGCATCTAGTAGGAAAGATGGACAACATGCATGAACAGATGGGGAGTAATTTTAGCAGAAAGAAATTACAAGAAAGAGTCTAGGCGAGATACTACAAGGGAAAAAATATATATACCAATAAAAGACACGAGAAATGGAGATGTCCGCGGATGAGCTCCACAGCAAAGTCCGCGCAGTGGAGGATGCTTCTGGTTTGCCAGAGATTACAGAGATGACGCCAAGGTACCGTCAACAAAGGAAAAAACAGAGAAATTAGACTTGATGTTAATTCAAATTAAAAATGTTTGTGCTGCGGAGGACGCCATCAAGAAAGTGGAAACCCACACAATGGGAGAAACTGATTGTTGACACTAGGATGTAAAATAGCCCAACTGCTTTGGGAAACAGTCTGGCAGTTCCTGAGACAACCGCACCCACAGTTACCAATTCCACTCCGTGGTGTATACTGGAGAGAAACGAACATCTACACGGCGACTTCTATGCAAATGCTTACAGGAGCATTATTGATAACAGTCAAAAGGTGGAAACAACGTTCCTCAATGAGCAAATAGGTCAAAAGTGGTGTATCCACATGGTGGACTATTACTTGGCCATAAAAAGGAATGAGGTGCTGATCCACGCTACGACCTAGGGGAAGCTTGAAAACATCATACTGAGTGAAAGAAGCCAGTCACAGGAGACCTCAAACTATATGATTTCATTCATATGAAATGTTCAGAACAGGAAAATCTCTGGAGACGGAAAGTAGATTAGTGGTTGAAGGGGTGGGTGTCGGTGGGGTAGGTAAGTGGGTGATAGGTAAGACGTATGAGGTTTCTTAACAGGATGACGGAAATCTCCTAAAATGGGCTGTTCTGGTGGCTACATGTATCTGTGCCTAGACTAAAAACCACCGAATCGCGCACTGTCAGTGGATGAATTGTATGACATGTGAACCATAGTTCAATAAATACGCTTAAAAATATATATTAGTGAAGTCTCACAATTCTTTGGGTGTATGATCTGTTTTCTCTGGAATCCTCTTGTTCCTCTGGAAGATGCTGGGATTTGACCTAGTTATGGGCCTGGTGGTGGTGGGTCTAGGGCATTGCCTTTCAAAACATCTGCCCTGGATGAAGTGCTCACGGTGTTTGTAAGCAAAGAAGCCTGTTCCTCTCTGACACAGAAGGGCAAGCTACTTCCACTGGCAAGCGAGGGATGGAATGACGTGAGGGCTCAAGTTTTTAGTTTTATTTGGATCCAACCAGATGGCCCCATTACAAATTTCACGATCCCATTCTTGCCCTCTCACATGAAAAACTTAGTGAGACTATGAATTTAAATGATTGAAATTGAATTTCAATTGAATTGAAATTTAATTCCACAACCTACACAATTAAATGTTCGTTTGATTTTAAGGAATATCAGTCTAGTGTCTGTAAGAAAGGAGAGAATCTTTTTAGAGTTGTCATGGTAGCTTTCTGGTTCTTGACCAGAACTTAAGCTGAAAGTTTGTCATTTTCTTTTGGTAAACAGTCAAGCATGCTCAAATTAATCCACCCCACATCACAGTCCTTATGGTCATCATGACTGCGGCAATAGTCAAGTGGGGCAGCCACCGGGCCTCCCAAGGCACATGCTTCTTTCGTCAGATAACCACAGGAGAGAACGTGATTCATTGTGATGTCACTGCATGCCATGCATTGCTAACATTCCATTTCCCACTAGTAGGTAGTTCAGCGCTATCTTCAAGCCCAAGGACACAGCCAAACAAATCTCTAAATCCCACCTTTGTGGGGTTATCTCCTATGACCATTGGCCAGTGTTAATTCTATATTGGTCAGGGTCCAAACAGGATACAGAAACAACACAGTAATTCTTACAGGGAAGGTTGAATATAAAATTTATATCCTGCCACAAGAATAGACACATAGATCAATGGAACAGAATAGAGAGTCCAGAAATAAACCCATGCTCTTATGATCAATTAATCTATGACAAAGGAGGCAAGAATATACAGTAGGGAAAAGACAGTCTCTTTAACAAATTGTGTTGGGAAACCTGGACAACTACATGCCGAAGAATGAAACTGGGCCACTTTCTTACACCGTACACAAAAATAAACTCAAAATGGATTAAAGACAGAAATGTGAGACCTGAAACCCAAAAATTCCTAGAAGAATACATAGGTGGTAATTTGACATCAGCTGTAGAAACATTTTTCTAGATATTCCTCCTGAGGCAAGGGAAACAAAAGCAAAATTAAACTATTGGGACTATACCAAAATAAAATACTTTTGCACAGCAAAGGAAACCATCAATGAAACAAAAGGCAACCTACAGAATTGAAGAAGGTATTTGCAAATAATGTATCCAGTAAGGAGTTAGTATCCAAAACACATAAAGAACTTCTACAACTCAACACTAAAAGACCATAGTCCAATTTAAAAATGGGCAGGGGATCTAAAGAGAGATTTTTTCAAAAAAGACATACAGATGGCCAACAGACACATGAAAAGATATTCAGCATAGCTAATCATCAGAGAAATCCAAATGAAAACCACAGTGAGATAACACTTCACACCTACCAGAATGGCTAAAATAAAGAACACAAGAAACAACAAGTGTTAGTGAGGATCTGGAGAAAGGAGAACCCTCTTGCACTGTTGGTGGGAATGCAAACTGGTGCAGCCACTGTGGAGGGCAGTATGGAGGCTCCAAAAAAAAATAAAAAATAGAATTACCATATGATTCAGTAATTCCACTACTGGGTATTTATTCGAAGAAAATGAAAACACTACTTTGAAAAGATATATGCACCCCTATGTTTATTGTAGCATTATTTACAATAGCTAAGATATGGAAACAGCCCAAGTATCCATTGCTAGATGAATGATCNCTTGCACTGTTGGTGGGAATGCAAACTGGTGCAGCCACTGTGGAGGGCAGTATGGAGGCTCCAAAAAAAAAATAAAAAATAGAATTACCATATGATTCAGTAATTCCACTACTGGGTATTTATTCAAAGAAAATGAAAACACTACTTTGAAAAGATATATGCACCCCTGTTTATCGTAGCATTATTTACAATAGCTAAGATATGGAAGCAGCCCAAGTGTCCATTGCTAGATGAATGATCAAAGAAGATGTGAGATACACACACACACACACACACACACACACACACAATGGAATACTACTCAGCCATAAAAAAGAATGAAATTTTGCCATTTGTAACAACATGGATGGACATAGAGGGTATAATGCTAAGTGAAATGAGTCAGTCAAAGAAAGACAAATACCATAAGTTTCACTCATATGTGGAATTTAAGAAGCAAAACAAACAAACAAAAAACCAGACTCTTAGATACAGAGAACAAACATGGCTGCCTGAGGGGAGGTGGGTGGGGGATGGGTAAAATAGACCAAGCAGATTAAGGGTACACTTACTGTGATGAGCACTGAAAAACGTATAGAACTGTTGTATCACTAGATTGTACCCTTGAACCTAATATAACACGATATGTTAATTATAACTGAATAAAAGAAATTATTAACCATAATATGCGTTTATCTACTAAGGGGAAAGAGAACTCTGAGGAGTAAAGTGTCTCTCCAGTGCCCTCTACTGATAAAGTTTAATATAATTGTAGATGGCAAAGGAGAACTATTACAGTATCACAAACAGGGCAAGGCAGAATTTAGAGCTAAGAGACGAGCATCACACATGGTGAACTTTGCTTTCTTAGCCAGTCTGACAATCTCTGCCACTCAAATGTTTAAACCACTTATATTTAATGTAATTATCAACATCATCAGATTTAAATTGACCATCATGCTATTTATTTTCTCTTTGCCCCATCTGCTTTTTCCTTTCTTCTTTTGGGTTGAGCTTTTTTTTCTCTCAAATGATTCCATTTTATCTCCATTATTGACTTATTAGACTTAGTTCTTCATTTTATATTTTTAGTGGTTTCTCTAGGGATACATTATATAGCATAACTGACCACAGATTACCTGCAAATATATTGTACCACTTTACATATAGTGTAAGAATTGCTGGATCATATAGTAATTTTATGTTTACTGTTTTGAGGAACGGCCAAACTGTTTTTCAAAGTGGCTACAAAATTTTACATTTTCACCAGCAGTGTATGAGAGTTTCGGTTTCTCTACAGCCTCACCACACTTCCAATTATCTATCTTTTCAATTCTCGCCATCCCAGTCAATGTAACGTAGCATCTCATTTCAGTTTTGGTTTCACTAATGATGTTGAGCATCTTCTCATGTGTTTCTTGGCCATTTGTGTGTCTTCTCTGAAGAAATGTCTACTCAGATCCTTCGTCTGTTTTTAAATTGGGTTATTTGTCTTTTTATTGTTGAGTTGTAAGAGCTCTTCATATGTTCTAGATACAAGTGCTTTATCAGATATGGGATCTGCAGATATTTTTGCTGAGTTAAAATTCTACATTGACAGTTTCTCCTTTAAGTAATTTAAAGATGCTGCTTCCCTCTCTTCTGGCTTGGATGTTCCTCCCCCCACCCCACCCCCCTTATGAGAAGTGTGCTACAATTTTAATCTTTGTTCTTCTGTATGTAATATCTTTTCCCTCTATCTTCTTTTAAGATTTTCTACCTGATTGGGGCACCTGGGTGGCTCAGTCGTTAAGCGTCTGCCTTTGGTTCAGGGCGTGATCCCACNTATGGGATCTGCAGATATTTTTGCTGAGTTAAAATTCTACATTGACAGTTTCTCCTTTAAGTAATTTAAAGACGCTGCTTCCCTCTCTTCTGGCTTGGATGTTCCTTCCCCCACCCCACCCCCCTTATGAGAAGTGTGCTACAACTTTAATCTTTGTTCTACTGTATGTAATACCTTTTCCCTCTATCTTCTTTTAAGATTTTCTACCTGATTGGGGCACCTGGGTGGCTCAGTCGTTAAGCGTCTGCCTTTGGTTCAGGGCGTGATCCCAGGGTCCTGGGATCAAGTCCCGCATCAGGCTCCTCCACTGGGAGCCTGCTTCTTTCCCTCCCACTCCCCCTGCTTGTGTTTCCTCTCTCCCTGGCTGTCTCTCTCTCTGTCAAATAAATAAATAAAATCATGAAAAAAAAAAAAAGATTTTCTACCTGATTTTAAGCAATTGGATTATGATGAAACATATATATGGTTTCCTTTATATATTTCTTGTGTTGGGTTTATTGATCTTCTTGCATTTATAGATTTAACAGATTTTGAAAATTTTTTGTTAATTATTTCTTTATATATCTTTCTCTTCTTCCTCTCCTTTGGGGGTTCCTAATTTGTACATTAACCCAACAGAAGTTGCCCCATCTCATTGATGCTCTGTTTTGTTTTGTTCTTTCCAGTCTTTTCACATTGGTGCGTTTCATTTTGGATAGTTTCTACGACTATGTCATCAAGTTCACTAATCCTTTCTTTCTTTCCTTTTTTTTTTTCAGACCACTACCATGATTTTATTCTTAAATAAATGCTCAGTCTAAGGCCAGATTAGGCAGACAGGTGGGCCTAAAGCCAGGGAAGTGCAGGTTTTACTAATCCTTTCTCCTCTTCATTTGCTGTTAATCTCCAGTGTATTTTTCGTATCAGAAAAATTTTTTCATCACTAGAAGTTTCACTGAGGTATTAAAAATATTGTTTCCATATTTCTTTTTAACATGCTCATGCTTTCCTCTACCTTCTTGAAAATACAGAATACAGTTATAACTGCTTTAATGTCTACTCAGCCCTTACCTGTGATTTCTGTGTCTGTTTTTACTTATTTCTACTTCTTTATATGCCTAACTTTTAACAGATGCCAGACATTTTACCTTATTAAAATGTGTTGGATATTGTTGTGTTCCTGTAAATATTCTTAAGCTTTGTTGTGGAATGTAAATAAGTTATTTGGAGATCGTTTTATTCCTTTGAGGCTTGCTTTTGAGCTTTGTTAAAGAGACCAGCACATCTCTTAGTGAAGAACTAATTTTGTCCTACTTCTGAGGTCATGGGGTTCTCAGTGTTCTGCCCTGTTTATCATGAGGTTTCCCAATCTGGCTGGTGGGGACTTCAACTATTTCCGTCCCCCTGTGAACTTTGGGGATTTAGTTCTGCCCATTCCTTCGGGGTGGGGAGTGGTCCTTTGGTCAGCGTTGGGTCATCTTACATGTAGGGGCCAATCTGTTCTCGGCTAACTGGGTGAGGGGGGCCCTCTGCACGGGTCTGAAGGCTCTCTCTGGGACCTTCCTCCTCTCCATGCCACTTTTCATTCTCAGTGCCTCCGTCTTCTTTCCAGTGCTCTGATCCGAAAATTCTACCTAGCCTCTGCCCCCTAAGTTCCCCAGTCTGCCTCAAGTAAGGGAGCTGGCTGGGCTGCGTGGCTTCCCCCACCCTGCCTGGAGACCTGGAGACTCTGTCCAGGCTGTATTCTCCACAACCACAAGTCTCACCTCATTTGCTTGTGTTTCTTTTTCTCTGGAATCCCTGTTCTGTCCAACAGCTGGACAGCATCGGGTCACATATTTTGTCTGTTGATTTGGTTATTTAAAGTGGGAGGGTGACTCCAGTTTCTCTGACCCCAGAAGCTGAAATCTTCTGCATTGTTTTAGTTGTTTACAAGGAGAATACATTCTCTTCTTACTTGGGTGATATACAAGTCAGCTCAGGACAGGGGAAGAGCCTGGAGATGCCCACATGTTCCTCCGAGAGAAAGCAGCCAGGCCAGCTGTCCTCAGTGAGCTGCAGGAGAGGAACGTGCGTCAGACCTCACTCTCCCTCAGGCAGCCTCGTCCGATACGGGGCAGTGGGCAGCATCACAGCCTGTCCCTCTCCACAACTGTCCACGTTCCCACTGGGCCCCCCCAGGCCCCCTCCCTGCACCAGCCCAAAAACCATATGGATGATCCCAGGACAGCCTCTGGGATCACAGCTCAGAGGAATCATCAGAGTGAAGGATTCTAGATGGAGCCAGGTGCCCTACTTACTGTGTAGGTGGGGAAACGGGCCTGGAGGGGCAGAGCAATGAGCTCAGTGACAGTGGCCTGAGACCTGCCAGGTCAGACCCTGGCTCTCCTGACCCCAGATCTTCCTACTGCACAAAACAGAAAAGCGATTAAGAAAAGATCGCCCGATCAACATGACACGTCACATCAATAAAAGGATAAGAATCATAGGATCCTCTCCATAGATGCAGAAAAAGCATTTGACAAAATACAACATACACCCATGAAAAAAAACCCTCAACAAAGTAGATTTAGAGGGAACATACCTCAACATCATGAAGGCCTTCTATAATAAACTCCCAGCTAAGATCATCCTCAATGGGGAAAAACTAAGAGCTTTTCCTCTGTGCTCAGGAACAAGACAGGAACCATCTACTCTCACTGGAATTCCTAGCCTCAGCATGCCGACAACAGAAATAAAAGGCATCCAAATTAACAAGGAAGAAGTGAAACTTACACTCTTTGCAGATGACATGATACTATGTATAGAAAACCTGAAAGACTCCACCCAAAAACTGCTAGGACTGATAAATGAATTCAGTAAAGTCACAGGATACAAAAATCAATGTACAGAAATCTGTTGTATTTCTATACACCAATAATGAAGCAGCAGAAAGAGAAATTAAGGAATCAATCCTACTTACAATTGTACCAAAACTAATAAGATACCTAGGAATAAACTTAACCAAAGAGGTGAAAGACCTGAACTCTGAGAACTATAAAACACCGATGAAAGTAATTGAAAATGACACAAAGAAATGGAAATGGAAAGACATTCCATGCTTGTGGGTTGGAAAAACATTGTTGAAGTGTCTGTAGTACCCAAAGCAATCTACATGTTTAATGCAATCCCTATCAAAACACCACCAGCATTTTTCAAAGAACTAGAACAATTCTAAAATTTGTACGGAACCACAAAAGACCCCACAGAGCCAAAGCAACCTTGAAACAAACAAAGCTAAAGGCGTCACAATTCTGGACTTCAGGTTATACTACAAAACCGTGGTAATGAAAACAGCATGGTACTGGCACAAAAACAGACACATAGACCAATGGAACAGAACAGAAAACCCAGACCTGAACCACAATTACATGCTTCAACAAAGCTGGAAAAAATATGCAATGGGGAAAAGAAGTCTTTTCAACAAATGGTGTTGGGAAAACTGGGCCACTTTCTTGCACCATAAATAAAAACTCGAAATGGATTAAGACCCAAATGTGAGACCTGAAACCATAAAAACTCTTAGAAGAGAGCACAGGCAGTAACTTTTTGACATCGGCCCTAGCAACTTCTTTCTAGATATGTCTCCTGTGGCAAGGGAAACAAAAGCAAAAATAAACTATCAGGACTACATCAAAATATAAAGCTTCTGCACAGCGAAGGAAACAACAAAACTCTATAAAGGCAACCTACAGAACGGGAAAAGATATTTGCAAATGGCATATCTGATAAAGGGTTAGTGTCCAAAATATACAAAGAATGTATTAAACTCAACATCCAAAAACTGAAAAATCCAATTAAAAAGTGGGCGGAAGGGGCACCTGGGTGGCGCAGTCGTTAAGCGTCTGCCTTCGGCTCAGGGCGTGACCCAGCGTTCTGGGATCGAGCCCCC
>NC_048223.1:82122472-82123422 GCF_002007445.2 Ailuropoda melanoleuca
GGTCACATATTTTGTCTGTTGATTTGGTTATTTAAAGTGGGAGGGTGACTCCAGTTTCTCTGACCCCAGAAGCTGAAATCTTCTGCATTGTTTTAGTTGTTTACAAGGAGAATACGTTCTCTTCTTACTTGGGTGATATACAAGTCAGCTCAGGACAGGGGAAGAGCCTGGAGATGCCCACATGTTCCTCCGAGAGAAAGCAGCCAGGCCAGCTGTCCTCAGTGAGCTGCAGGAGAGGAACGTGCGTCAGACCTCACTCTCCCTCAGGCAGCCTCGTCCGATACGGGGCAGTGGGCAGCATCACAGCCTGTCCCTCTCCACAACTGTCCACGTTCCCACTGGGCCCCCCCAGGCCCCCTCCCTGCACCAGCCCAAAAACCATATGGATGATCCCAGGACAGCCTCTGGGATCACAGCTCAGAGGAATCATCAGAGTGAAGGATTCTAGATGGAGCCAGGTGCCCTACTTACTGTGTAGGTGGGGAAACGGGCCTGGAGGGGCAGAGCAATGAGCTCAGTGACAGTGGCCTGAGACCTGCCAGGTCAGACCCTGGCTCTCCTGACCCCAGATCTTCTTACTGCACAAAACAGAAAAGCGATTAAGAAAAGATCGCCCGATCAACATGACACGTCACATCAATAAAAGGATAAGAATCATAGGATCCTCTCCATAGATGCAGAAAAAGCATTTGACAAAATACAACATACACCCATGAAAAAAAACCCTCAACAAAGTAGATTTAGAGGGAACATACCTCAACATCATGAAGGCCTTCTATAATAAACTCCCAGCTAAGATCATCCTCAATGGGGAAAAACTAAGAGCTTTTCCTCTGTGCTCAGGAACAAGACAGGAACCATCTACTCTCACTGGAATTCCTAGCCTCAGCATGCCGACAACAGAAATAAAAGGCATCCAAATTAACAAGGAAGAAGTGAAACTTACACTC
>NC_048223.1:82130649-82202700 GCF_002007445.2 Ailuropoda melanoleuca
AAAAAAAAAAAGATTTTCTACCTGATTTTAAGCAATTGGATTATGATGAAACATATATATGGTTTCCTTTATATATTTCTTGTGTTGGGTTTATTGATCTTCTTGCATTTATAGATTTAACAGATTTTGAAAATTTTTTGTTAATTATTTCTTTATATATCTTTCTCTTCTTCCTCTCCTTTGGGGGTTCCTAATTTGTACATTAACCCAACAGAAGTTGCCCCATCTCATTGATGCTCTGTTTTGTTTTGTTCTTTCCAGTCTTTTCACATTGGTGCGTTTCATTTTGGATAGTTTCTACGACTATGTCATCAAGTTCACTAATCCTTTCTTTCTTTCCTTTTTTTTTTCCAGACCACTACCATGATTTTATTCTTAAATAAATGCTCAGTCTAAGGCCAGATTAGGCAGACAGGTGGGCCTAAAGCCAGGGAAGTGCAGGTTTTACTAATCCTTTCTCCTCTTCATTTGCTGTTAATCTCCAGTGTATTTTTCGTATCAGAAAAATTTTTTCATCACTAGAAGTTTCACTGAGGTATTAAAAATATTGTTTCCATATTTCTTTTTAACATGCTCATGCTTTCCTCTACCTTCTTGAAAATACAGAATACAGTTATAACTGCTTTAATGTCTACTCAGCCCTTACCTGTGATTTCTGTGTCTGTTTTTACTTATTTCTACTTCTTTATATGCCTAACTTTTAACAGATGCCAGACATTTTACCTTATTAAAATGTGTTGGATATTGTTGTGTTCCTGTAAATATTCTTAAGCTTTGTTGTGGAATGTAAATAAGTTATTTGGAGATCGTTTTATTCCTTTGAGGCTTGCTTTTGAGCTTTGTTAAAGAGACCAGCACATCTCTTAGTGAAGAACTAATTTTGTCCTACTTCTGAGGTCATGGGGTTCTCAGTGTTCTGCCCTGTTTATCATGAGGTTTCCCAATCTGGCTGGTGGGGACTTCAACTATTTCCGTCCCCCTGTGAACTTTGGGGATTTAGTTCTGCCCATTCCTTCGGGGTGGGGAGTGGTCCTTTGGTCAGCGTTGGGTCATCTTACATGTAGGGGCCAATCTGTTCTCGGCTAACTGGGTGAGGGGGGCCCTCTGCACGGGTCTGAAGGCTCTCTCTGGGACCTTCCTCCTCTCCATGCCACTTTTCATTCTCAGTGCCTCTGTCTTCTTTCCAGTGCTCTGATCCGAAAATTCTACCTAGCCTCTGCCCCCTAAGTTCCCCAGTCTGCCTCAAGTAAGGGAGCTGGCTGGGCTGCGTGGCTTCCCCCACCCTGCCTGGAGACCTGGAGACTCTGTCCAGGCTGTATTCTCCACAACCACAAGTCTCACCTCATTTGCTTGTGTTTCTTTTTCTCTGGAATCCCTGTTCTGTCCAACAGCTGGACAGCATCGGGTCACATATTTTGTCTGTTGATTTGGTTATTTAAAGTGGGAGGGTGACTCCAGTTTCTCTGACCCCAGAAGCTGAAATCTTCTGCATTGTTTTAGTTGTTTACAAGGAGAATACATTCTCTTCTTACTTGGGTGATATACAAGTCAGCTCAGGACAGGGGAAGAGCCTGGAGATGCCCACATGTTCCTCCGAGAGAAAGCAGCCAGGCCAGCTGTCCTCAGTGAGCTGCAGGAGAGGAACGTGCGTCAGACCTCACTCTCCCTCAGGCAGCCTCGTCCGATACGGGGCAGTGGGCAGCATCACAGCCTGTCCCTCTCCACAACTGTCCACGTTCCCACTGGGCCCCCCCAGGCCCCCTCCCTGCACCAGCCCAAAAACCATATGGATGATCCCAGGACAGCCTCTGGGATCACAGCTCAGAGGAATCATCAGAGTGAAGGATTCTAGATGGAGCCAGGTGCCCTACTTACTGTGTAGGTGGGGAAACGGGCCTGGAGGGGCAGAGCAATGAGCTCAGTGACAGTGGCCTGAGACCTGCCAGGTCAGACCCTGGCTCTCCTGACCCCAGATCTTCTTACTGCACAAAACAGAAAAGCGATTAAGAAAAGATCGCCCGATCAACATGACACGTCACATCAATAAAAGGATAAGAATCATAGGATCCTCTCCATAGATGCAGAAAAAGCATTTGACAAAATACAACATACACCCATGAAAAAAAAACCCTCAACAAAGCAGATTTAGAGGGAACATACCTCAACATCATGAAGGCCTTCTATAATAAACTCCCAGCTAAGATCATCCTCAATGGGGAAAAACTAAGAGCTTTTCCTCTGTGCTCAGGAACAAGACAGGAACCATCTACTCTCACTGGAATTCCTAGCCTCAGCATGCCGACAACAGAAATAAAAGGCATCCAAATTAACAAGGAAGAAGTGAAACTTACACTCATTGCAGATGACATGATACTATGTATAGAAAACCTGAAAGACTCCACCCAAAAACTGCTAGGACTGATAAATGAATTCAGTAAAGTCACAGGATACAAAAATCAATGTACAGAAATCTGTTGTATTTCTATACACCAATAATGAAGCAGCAGAAAGAGAAATTAAGGAATCAATCCTACTTACAATTGTACCAAAACTAATAAGATACCTAGGAATAAACTTAACCAAAGAGGTGAAAGACCTGAACTCTGAGAACTATAAAACACCGATGAAAGTAATTGAAAATGACACAAAGAAATGGAAATGGAAAGACATTCCATGCTTGTGGGTTGGAAAAACATTGTTGAAGTGTCTGTAGTACCCAAAGCAATCTACATGTTTAATGCAATCCCTATCAAAACACCACCAGCATTTTTCAAAGAACTAGAACAATTCTAAAATTTGTACGGAACCACAAAAGACCCCACAGAGCCAAAGCAACCTTGAAACAAACAAAGCTAAAGGCGTCACAATTCTGGACTTCAGGTTATACTACAAAACCGTGGTAATGAAAACAGCATGGTACTGGCACAAAAACAGACACATAGACCAATGGAACAGAACAGAAAACCCAGACCTGAACCACAATTACATGCTTCAACAAAGCTGGAAAAAATATGCAATGGGGAAAAGAAGTCTTTTCAACAAATGGTGTTGGGAAAACTGGGCCACTTTCTTGCACCATAAATAAAAACTCGAAATGGATTAAGACCCAAATGTGAGACCTGAAACCATAAAAAATCTTAGAAGAGAGCACAGGCAGTAACTTTTTGACATCGGCCCTAGCAACTTCTTTCTAGATATGTCTCCTGTGGCAAGGGAAACAAAAGCAAAAATAAACTATCAGGACTACATCAAAATATAAAGCTTCTGCACAGCGAAGGAAACAACAAAACTTTATAAAGGCAACCTACAGAACGGGAAAAGATATTTGCAAATGGCATATCTGATAAAGGGTTAGTGTCCAAAATATACAAAGAATGTATTAAACTCAACATCCAAAAACTGAAAAATCCAATTAAAAAGTGGGCGGANATCCAAAAACTGAAAAATCCAATTAAAAAGTGGGCGGAAGGGGCACCTGGGTGGCGCAGTCGTTAAGCGTCTGCCTTCGGCTCAGGGCGTGACCCAGCGTTCTGGGATCAAGCCCCACATCAGGCTCCTCCACTGGGAGACTGCTTCTTCCTCTCCCACTCCCCCTGCTTGTGTTCCCCCTCTCGCTGGCTGTCTCTCTCTGTCAAATTAATAAATAACATCTTTTAAAAAAAAAAAAGTGGCGGAAGACATGAATAGACATTTTTCCAAAGAAGACATACACATGGGCAACAAACACATAATAAAATGCTCAACATCACTCATCGTCGGGGAAATGCAAATCAAAACTACAATAAGATGATGTCACCTCACACCTGTCAGGATGGCTAAAATCAACAACGCAAGAAACAACAGGTGTTGGCGAGGATGCGGAGAAAGGGGAGCCCTCCTGCACTGCTGGGGGGAATGCAAACTGGGGCAGCCACTCTGGAAAATAGTATGGAGGCTTCTCAAAAAGTTAAAAATAGAACTACCCTGTGACCCAGAAATTGTACTTCTAGGTATTTACCCAAAGAATACAAAAATACTAATTCAAAGAGATACATGTACTCTGATGTTTATAGCAGCATTATCTACCATAGCCAAACTATGGAAACAGTCCAAGTGTCCAACAATTGATGAATGGATAAAGAACCTGTAAGATATATATGCATATATATGTGTGTGTATATATATGTATACACACACACACACACGCACACATACACACACAGAATATTAGCCATAAAAAAGAATGAGATCTTGCCATTTGCAAGGACATGGATGGAGCTAGAGTGTATTATGTTAAGCAAAATGTTAGTCAGAGAAAGACGAATACCATATGATTTGACTCATGTGGAATTTAAGAAACAAAACAAATGAGAAAAGTGAAAAAAAAAAAAAGAAAGAAAGAGGAACCAAGAAACAGACTCTTAACTCTGGGGAACAAACTGATAGTTACCAGAGGGGAGGGGGATAGGGGGATGGGTGAAATAGGTGGTGGGGATTGTTATGACGAGCACGGGGTATTACATGGAAGTGCTGAACACCTGAAACTAGTATTGCACTGTATGTTAACTAACTGGAATTTTTTTTAAAACGCTTATTTTTATTTATTTATTTATTTTTGAAGACTTTATTTGAGAGAGAGAGCATGATTGGGGAGGAAAGGGGGATGGGGGGCTCGATCCCAGTACCCTGGGATCATGAGCTGAGCCGAAGGCAAATGCTTAATGGACTGAGCCACCCAGGTGCTCCCAAATAAAAACTTTAAAAAAAATGAAAAACGATTGACTTTTAAAAACAATAATGCTTCCAATCCTTCTATTAGGAAATGACAAATACATTACTGAACAAAGAAGTACAATCAATTCTTAGACAAATGAGGCCGACCTATGTGCTAACAGGGCAAGACAATGATGTAGACAGAGCTGGTTACAGAATAGCATGTCAAGTATGATCCCATTAATGTGTGTGTATAATCCCGTTAACGTGTGTGTGTACACATCACAGGCACACAGATTTATGGAAGCAAAAAGATTACGGAATGATATGGCCAAACCCTTCACAGTAGTGAGATCTGGGGGAAGTTAGGCCACTGGGTGTGAAAATTCACATCCTAGTTCCTATTTCTCTGTGTTGTACCCATTTGATATCATGCAGGAATTATTTTTATAATCAAACTCAGGTATTAGCACTTGACAATATTGCTCATAGGTGCGTAGGTGGTGAGGGCTAGGTAGCCCTGTGCCAGCGAAGTCTGGAATTACCTGGAACTGGGGAGGAAAAAAAATTTCCCAGCAGGAAGTTGCTGTTCTCAGATATCGCCACCAGAGGGGAGCAGAGGACCGGCCGATTGTTGCCAGAGGACCGAGGGGTGGAGAGGTTGGGTGGTTTCTGAACTGGCAAGGACGTCAGGGGATAGAGAACCTGACCACAAGGCTTGAAGCTGACTCCACCGTGGTGCGGGGCTGGGGTCAGGTTCCGAGGGAGAGGAGGACGAGATACATGCTAGCCAGAGGTCTCTTGCCTCAGCCCACGGAGGAAACTGAGGCAGAAGCCCAGTCAGCGCTGAACTAACGTGGTGTGTGTGCCTGGGGAGGGGAGGAGAATGGCCTGCAAGGAGCCAGCAAACCCAAGTCCCTTCCAGAAGCGAGGCATGGGCTCCACATCTGCCAGCTGCTCAGAGTGAAGGTTTCAGAACACAGAGCTCAAGAGGTAGGAGGCAGAGGCGGAAGGAGACCCTGGGGAACCCCCTTCTGAGGAAGTGCAGGCCGGGGCACTGTCACCAGCTCTGTGAGGGCTGCAGTAGCTAACAGTTCTTGAGTGCGTTTTAGCTGCCAAGCACTTTGTCTCCTTTTGATCGTTAACAGTGACGCTCAGGGAGACACTCCCATCTTGCGAGAGAGGACACCGGGGCTCAGAGGGGGGTGACTTACTCAGGACGACAGCTGATGAGCTGAGGCTCAGTGTCCAGTCCGTCTGACCCAGAATCCCTGCCGGGATGAGGGTGGGTAGGCAGAGACGGAGGTCGAGGCAGGTGCCATGGTCCCAGGCTGGGCCCCAAATCGCCCCCTGGGCTGCAGGAGCTGTATGTGGAGGGGGCCGTGGGGGCTGAGCCCGACCTCAAGGAGTGACCACAGGAGGGGGCGGTGACGTCAAGAAGGTGGTAAAGAGGGGCGCCTGGGTGGCACAGCGGTTAAGCGTCTGCCTTCAGCTCAGGGTGTGATCCTGGCGTTCTGGGATCGAGCCCCACATCAGGCTCCTCTGCTATGAGCCTGCTTCTTCCTCTCCCACTCCCCCTGCTTGTGTTCCCTCTCTCGCTGGCTGTCTCTATCTCTGTCGAATAAATAAAAATAAAAAAAAACTTTAAAAAAAAAAAAAAGAAGGTGGTAAAGGGGACTGCTGCTCAGCTCCCAGCTCGGACTGCGTGGGGATGGGAGAAAGTACTCTTCGCATCTTGGACCAGGATGCAGGATGTGGGAAGGTAGCTGGCCTGCATGCATGGCTCCGGGGAGGAGAAGGAGGAGCAAGGATCCAGGGAGAGGAGGCACAGATGCTGGGCCTGGCTGGCCCTGGAGGCAATGGAGGCAGAAGCAGTGGTACCGCCTCGTCCCCCCCGAACTTTTCAAGGACAGAGGTAGCAGGCAGGTTGGGGGCTGTGAGGGGCCTGGGCTTGGCTCTGGCTCCCACCGTGGGGCGTGCACTCCATGGTTATTGGCTCTGAGCGACTGCAGGAAGGCTGGCAGGCCAGGCTGGGCGGGTGTGAGGGGCCTGAGGGCAGGCCAGGTCAGCCCGGATGTCTGACTGGCTGTCTGGGAGGGTGCACAGCTGCAGGAGGCAGGGATTAGGCCCCCGGGGCTGGACATAGCCTCGGGGACAGATGTCTCTGGGAGGGGCCCAGGGAGGGGCTCTACTCTTGCTAGCCAGGTGATCTTGGACAAGTCACTCAACCACCCCAAACGTCAGCTTGCCCATCTGTCAAGTGGTCCTCGTCCTAGCTCCCAGCTCGCAGGGTGGTTGCAAGCGTGGAAGTCACATAGTACAGGGGCTGGCACAGCAGGGAACCTGCTGGATGCTGGCCGGGTCTTATTTCCTCATTTACTCCACATTCAACCCTGCGAGGTGCCAGGCCACACTGGCGCTGGAGATGCATAGAGAGAGCCCTGGCTGCTGGCCGACAGGGCCCTGCAGGGCGCTGGGTGTGGGTGAGGCTGTGTCTGGGGACCGCCCCCAGCCCTGTGCCTACACTTGGCCTGGGTGCGCTCCCTCTGCCTGGCTCCCCCTTGCAGCTCCTCAGCTGCCCAGGAGTGGAAAGTGCAGCGCATCAGAGCCCAGGCGCCCATCACTCCAGCCGTCCTCACCATCCTGCCCGTCCTGTGTTCTGGATGACTTGAAAACAGTGCAGGCGCCGCCCCCCTGTGCCCATACATCCTCCAGTACCAACAGACGAGGACGTGGTGCTCACGCCCCCAGTGCTGTCATCCCACCTCACAACACAGGGACACTCTCCACCGTTTGAGATGCGAGGACGGACTTTCGGTCACTGCGTAGGGCTGAGGGTCGAGGCTTGGCTTCTCCCACCTACCCGAGGATGCTATGGTTCGAGCTCATGGTGAGGGACTCGCGGGGACGGGGATGTGGGCAGATTCACAGGGAGTCCCTTACCCTTCCGGACCAGAGTTTCCTCCTCCCTAAAAGTGACCCTTGGGTCGGAGGGGTCAGGGAGAAGGGCTGCCCTGGGGACCCCCAGCTTGTAGACAGCGCAGTAGCACCGTTCTGGCTGGAGAGGGCGTCCCAGGGCTGCCCACTCCCACGGGACTCGGCGGGGCCGCGGCCAGGCGTCTGAGGGCGGGTGTGAGCGCATGGTGCGCGCATGTGTGAATACGTGTGTGGCGGGGCGAGGTGAGCGCGGGGCCTCTAACAGCGCTGGATGAAGTGGGTGTGTTTAGAGGGCCCTTTGTGCCTGAGGACAGACTGTTCCTGGCTCTGCACAGAGTTCCAGGGAACAACCAGATTCCTGACTCTGGAGGCGGCCGCCCTCGCCCCGCAGGCCGCCCCCCTGTCCCAGCTCCTCCTGCCCCTTCTCCGTCCCCCAGAGGCCATGGGGGAGCCTGGCCAAGGCAGCCCTGCCTGGGGCACTGCTTGGGGTGCTGTTGGGATGCCCGACCCTGGGTTTCCGAGGCCAAAGGGAGAGGGGTCAGGGTGTCTCAGGGCAGGCGGGGGCCCGACTCCCAGCTCCATGTGGGGCCCGGCCCCAGCTCAGGGCACACACCTGGCCACAAGGAAGTCCACTGGGAGTCTGTCGTCAGGATCAGAAGCCGCAGCGCGTGCAGAGGCCGGACGGCACAGCAGAGCACCCCGCTTGTCCGTGCGGGGCGTCATGCCCTCCCCGGGCCTCCGCTTCTCTACCTGCCCTGTTAGCCTCCTGCTCCCTGCCCTGGCTCCTGCTGGGACTGTTAGGGGCACACGTGAGGCCACGGAGAAGACACGGGCCTGCAGCTGGAGGGCGGCGCGGCCCCACCTCCCAGTGTGAGGAACCCCAGCGCGCGCCGGGGGCCCCGTGGGGGGAGAAGCAGCCATCAGCCCACAGCAGCCCGCGAGCGTGTCTCGATTGCCCCCAGCACACAGATAAGGACGCCGAGGCCCCGCGTCACACGTTCTGAGAAGAGAGGGGTGCTAGGAGCCTTGTCTGGGTCCCACGAGGGGTCCCAGGGCTCCCAGCAGGTGCTGGTGCTGAGATGGGAAGGGAGGGGTGAGACACTGGCCTGCTCTCCCTCCCCGCGTCTAGAGCAGGCACCGAGGGGGCTCCGTGCTCCCAGGCCTGGGCTCAGCCCCAGTGCTGCCTCCACATCCCTGCACGGGGACTGAGAACTCGGGGTTCAAACCCTGTCATTGCCCCCCAACCGTGGGGTGACCCCGGGCAAGCCTTCCCCTCCGGGGTCCTCAGCGTCGCCCCAACAGAAACGTGAGGGGTGTGAGTAGGTGTCCGGGGGAGGCAGGGGCAGGCCCAGCATGGGGCCGTCCTCTCTGGTCCCCTGACACCCCTTTCTGAGGTGGACTGTGTTCTCTCAGGGTTTTGCAGCCAGCTGCCTCTGGACACGGACGTTAAGTCTGACCGGAAATCCTTCCTGTCCAGGGGAATGACTGGTTTCCACAGCTCCGGGAGATGTCGAAATGCAGGCTGTGTTTGCCTTGGGTTTGTTTTCTTTCCACGGAAAACAAAACACACACATGGGCGCAAGCACATCGACGTACCAGGGCGGATAACCGAATGTTAACCTCGAAGTCTCAGCCCCGGCGCACAGCGGGTGCCCAGGGAGCGCCTGGGGGCAAGTCAGTGGACCTAGGGGTCCTGGGCGGGAGGCTTGGCTCCCCCTCTGACTTCCTGTGTGACCTCGGGCAGGTGTTTCTGCCCCGGTCACGGACAACAGGAGCAAGAGAGCCACGTGCCTGGGGAACCCCCGTGTGCCAGGCCAGGCACTGGGCCTTGTGCTTACAAGGCCATCTGATCTGTCCGATCTGCACACTATCCCTGGGGAAGCCGGGGCTCAGGGAGAGGTGGAAAAACAGCTCAGCTTCATACAGCCGGGGGAGGCAGGGCTGTGGGGCACAGGGGCACCCTCACAGACCAGAGCTCCAGTCCTTGGATCTGTACAGATCCCTACTGGGGAGGGCGGCCCCCTCCTGGGGCTGCTGGTGGGTTGCCTGCCACCAAACAGGCACTCCTGGGAGATAATCCCCTCCTCCTCCTCCTCCTACCTGTTGGGGTTGGGTCCCCCTCTCCACTCACCTGCTTGGCTCTGGTTCCAAGTCCAGGTTGACTCTGGCCCTGTTGGCCACGTCACTCACCCTGAGGGCAGGCATCTGGAGGTGAGTGTGCCCGCAAGCAGGGAAGGGCTTGGTGGGTTCTGGGAGTCACTGGACACTCCAAATAATACAGGGGGAACATTCCCTGCTTCTGAAGTCAGGGATCTCTGCTCCTGCTGGTTCCCTCCCCCTCCCCCACCGTTCTCCCTGACCCCAAGGACCCACATCTTTTCTCTGCTCTCAGAGGCCGGATGCATTCTGGAGGCAAGTTCTGGCCCACAGACACATGGTTTGATCTATATACTATTTACAAGTTTAGTAAGCTAGTTGCCAAAATTTAAAATCGTAAAATTTCACATAACCACCTGGATCTTCAGGACCACCCCCCCCGCCCCCCCACGCCAAGCAGTATATTCTTAGATAGCAGTAATTGGCCGGAACTGAGGATGGAGTGCCCCGCCAGTGCGGCCAGAGCCTCTGCCCACTGGCCTCCCCCCTGACATCACCACTGGCCCCACAGGACCGTGAGGGACCATTTCAAAGCCTGGCATTTCTCAACCTTGTACACTGGACTTCTCTGGGGCTTTAAAAACCTGAGGACACAGGCCAAGTTCTCGAGCATCTCCTGGGTGGGACCACAGCTCCCATCGTGATTTCAGCAAATAGCAAGTTTGAGAGTGACCAGAGCGCTGGCCCCAGGCCGAGGGGCCCCCATGTGTCAGTGGCTTCTTGAGAGCCACGGCTTCCTGTCCACGGCTCTCAGCAAGAACCCCACCTTCTGACAGCCCGGCCTCAACCTGGCTTGTTCAGAAGAGAGAGATCCTCTGTCCCCTCTCCTGGGGACTTCCCAGGAGGCCTGGACCCTTCTGATTGCTCATCGTATGATGTCCAGGGTCTAAGGCCCCAATCCTGGGCTTGGCAAGAGGGCCAGCCACGGCGGTGGGGCCCAGGCTGCTGCCTCCAATGAAGATTCACTCCTATATATGGTCACCCGGGAGTCCCATTGCTGAGCTAACGTGTGACCTAATGTGCTGACAATCTCGCCCAGCCTGAGGCCCAAGCTGGGGAGGGCCCTGACTCTGGAGAGAGCGTCCACTTGGGGGCAGAGGGGCTGGGAGCAGGCAAATCAATGGGAGGAGGCAGGACAAGGACAAGAGGACCCAGACCCGGGACAGGAGAAAGGCAGCTCGAAGTTCTTCCCACCCCACTTGGCCTCACGCATCGGTGAAGACGTCCAGCTCCCCACGGATGCTCTGTGTAAATAAGGAAACCCAGGAACCTCTCTTGCTTTTAAAAGTTCTTTTAATACAGCATGAAAAGGCTATATTGCTATAGGCAAGCTGTATACAGATTTTCCAGGAATAAGGCACACAACGGAATGCCATCCCGAGGGCGGCCCTTCGGAGAGGTCGGGAGCCTTCTCCATGCACCCTCTGAGCTGGGCCCACGGGTTCTGTTTGTCTTTTTAGCTGGACACACACGTATTAACAGATACAGACATGGACAGGGTCACCACACGGGAGCGGAGGAGGTCCGACGGCGAGGCTGGCGACAGACGGCGATGGGCCCTTCTGCCACCAGCCCTTGGGGGATGGCTCAGCCACCTCCCTGCGGGCCGGAATGCCTCCCAAACTTCAGGATTAGTTGTTGCACTGGGCTACAATGTAGTGATGTTGGATTCAGTATTCATTTAGAGTACATTCAAGTCTATTAGATGTTGGAGGCCAGGTGTAAAGGCTCTGGTTGACGCATCCAAGTTCAAAGAGCGCGGGGCCCAGAGGCGTGGCTCAGATGGTAAAGCTCCAAAGAGGAGCGTAGAGAAGTCTGCTCCTGTTTCCTCTTCCCTCCTGGGCCCCGCTGACAGGAGCCCTCCGCCAGGCCAAGGAGGCCATCTTTGGAGCTGGCCAACCGAGGAGGGGCTGGCTGTGTAACACTGCGAGGCCCCTTCTTCCCCTGGCCCACTCCCTGTCCCCCCACACCACAAAGTTAATAACCATAATAACAAGATAATAATAAGAAGGTGCAAGAGAATGGATTACAATGCTGTGTTTGTTACCCTCAGCTGAAGAGGCTCAAAGGGGTCACTATTCCCTTTTTGGCTACGTATCTAATAATAGCTTCCCTTAGAAAAAGCAATACTTTCCAAAATACACATATGTATAAATACAGGACACGAACATATTAATAAGTCTAAGCATTTGAATAATATGCTTGGCTACTTAATACTGATATTTTCATCCAAGGAAAACAACAGAGAAGAACAACAATATGGCTTAAAGAATTGCAAAGATTTTTTTTCCTCATCAGAATTATGTACCAACTTCATATAATATTCCATGTAGACAATATTTCCTTCTTAATGTAGTTCAGTTGCATACTTTTTACAGATCAAAGCATAGTAAAAAATCAACAAACAAACAAAACCCAACAGGAAAAAAAGAGAAAAGTTCTCACCATAAATATTTTCTTGCAGCTCAACCAGAAGGTTTGCAAAAATACTTCCAGAAATCTTCATTTGATATTCTACTGCCCTCCTGAACGCTCTGAACTTTGAAAATGCCTCTCCTTTTGTTTTTTTCCTCAAAAATCAAACAATTATATTTTTCTTTTCTTTTTCTTTTTTTAAAAAAAGGCCCTCAAATATATACAGACAAAGATCACTGTGAAGATGTTTTTCGGGAGAAGGTAACAAATTCAGTGTTGTGAGAAAAATGGGTAACCAGAAGAAATTTTAACATCTATGATTTTTTTTTCAAAATACACACATAGTATTTTTCTTAAAAAAAAAAAAGGAATTCTGTGTCAAGTATAACTCAAAATAAATACAAATTCACAAGTAGAGCTACCGAATACTTCATATGGGTTAAACACTGTTATCTCCCAGCTGGATCACTAGATCGACTCACTGCAGACGATTGTCCCTTTTGAACATACGAGCCACACACTTTCTCGTCTCTGGGGCTCTTGGGCCCTCTGAGCACTTCGTCCTCACGGCACCCGGCCTGGACAGCACAGCTCCTGCTGCCCACAGAGAGCTCCCACGTTCAGCCAGAGCCATGCAGGGGTGGGGAATGCGGATGGGCTGCCTGGGGCAGGAGGGCCCAGCCCCCACGCCGGCCAGCCCCGCGCAGATGGCAGGGGCGGCCGCTACCGGCTGGACAGGCCTCCTGAGAAGGTCACTTTGGGGTGATATCCCATTTCCTACTGGCCCGGGGAAGGCCCTGGTCTCCAGCAGTCTGGAGCCTGCGTTCTTTTTAGGGTGTGGGCTGCCCTGACCACCGCAGCACGTTTGGCAGGCTCCGGGCCTCCTGGGGTCAAGACCCCCCCTCTAGGGCCAGGTCCCTGGAAGGGTTGGGTCCTGATCGTCACGGAAGAGACCAGCACATGGGCCGCCACTGTGGACACTACCTTCCTCGGTGCACTAGGATGACTGACAGTGACAGCTTCCCCTCGGGGACAGAGAGCCTTGGGCCGGGACGACTCCAGCTCACCTTGCCACCGCGGAGAACACAGGGAACAGTTGGGAGGGATTCCTCGGTGGGAGGCAAGGGTGTTCACAGTCGGTTGCTGGGCGCTCTGCCCCTGTGGGCAGCGGGGAGGTGGCCACAGGGCTCAGGCTGGAGCAAATATCCTCTTGTTAAGTGCTCAGAGGGCATGGCCCCTGACATCTCCCCTGAACCGCCCCCCCCCCCCGCGGGGCTGCAAACACACTCACACCATCTCTTCAACTTGCTCCCTGGACCCCTGGTTATCACTTCACTGTTAACTCCTCAGTTGTACACAGCATTTTCATTTGAAAGCAAAAGGTGACCAGGCCCCAGTTGGGTGACCTTGAGCCATGGTAAACACTGAATTTCAGGCCCATTTCATGGTCTGATTTTTTTTTTTTTCCACAGAGGCATAACGTTGGGGCAAAATCAAGTGACCCAGTCCCGCCAGCTGACTCTCTCCCTCTCCCTGGGAGAAAGGAGGGACGATGGGACAGTAAAAATAGGGCTTCTCACAGGGGAGAGAGGAGAGAGGCGAGCGTGATCCCTCCCACCAGCCAGGACAGTGGTCTCCCTGACCAACGTGACTTGCCCAGCGGCCTCCCTGCTCCCTTGGGAGGTAGGAAATCATCGTCCCCATTTTATAAAAGAGAGATTCTGTAGCTTACATTGGGGTTGCCCTGTGTGAGGGGGGATCCTTCTCCCTCATTTTTGCTGGGGTGGGGTGGGGACATCAGACAGGGCGGGGGTTATAGGCAGTGACCGGGTGAACCGGCATCCCTCAGCTCTGTCCTAAGTGACTGACAGGTGACTGCGTGTGGTGTGGGGCTTGGCGAGCCTCTCTGGATAAAGCTCCATGTGAACCCCACAACACCAGAGCTGAGATGGGCCTGCGTGCCCCGGAGCCGCTCTGTCACTGAACTAGTAGGCGCCCTGAGGGCCGGAGATAGGAAGTCCTTCCCGAGGCTTCGTAGTGTGTGAGCAGCAGGGCCAGGACATGAACCTGGGTCTCCAGACCACCAGGTCCGTGTCTGTCCAGCCAGAGTGTCTTCCCGCCTGGCCCTACGGCCTCGATCAGGGCGTGGACCCCAGTGTGGGTGGGGGTGAAGGAGAGGGGTAGGGAAGCAGCCTGACAATCCAAGCACGAAATCCAATCCCAAGGGGGAGAAGTGTGTGGTGGGGGGCGAGGGGAGGCATTGTCTGAGGTGCCCCACGTCACGCCGTGGAACACTGTCCCACATTCAGCACCTCCCTGTCCCTGACCTCTGGGTCTGGGGTATGCCATGCTAATGATGTCACAGGCAGTGAGGTTTGGGGCTCATGGTGGGCAGGGGGCAGAGACATCCACTCCCCAGCAGCTGCTAGAACAGGCGTCAGCTCGCCAGGATTGCTGACTCAAACTGGACAGAAACATACAGCTCTCTGAGAGTGGCTTTGCACACAGGGCAAACTGGAAGGTTCTGGGTAGAGAAGGGGGCCTGGCTAGTCTTGGGGAGACAGTCCCCTGCAGGCCTTGGGATTCACAGTACATTTAGTGCACTTGTGGCCAATACAAGGCTGCTCACCCCAAAGGGAGTCTCAGAGGAAGACCGCCGGCAGGGGACACACCAAGGGCTTTCTGGGGCCCTGGGTGCTGACCTCTGCTCACACTTGTCCCCTCCACACAGAGCCCCAGGCGCACCTGTAGAGAGTCCCAGAGACCCGGCGTCCTGTGGGGGCAGCCACGTCCATAACACTGTTTGTCAACACAATGAGACGAGAACCTAAGACAGCCCTGGCTAGGCGTGTAAGGCTGCAGGACCCGCGGCACGGCGGAGAGACCTGGGCAGGGGCGGCTCCTCTGGCGGCTGGGCAGGCGGCTGCGGGCGCGGCGGGCGGCGGCCGGCTCACTGCACCCGGCGGCAGTAATAACCCAGCACCTTGCACTTCTCGCAGAGGTGCTGGGGGTGCTCCTTGCTCTGGTCGGACACGTCCAGGCCGTCGGGCTTCTCCAGAGGTCTCTGCAGAGAGGAAGGGGGGAGTGGAGAGAAAGACAGAAACAGAGAGAAGCAGGGAGAGTGAGACAGATGCAGAGAGAGGCACAGAGAGAGCACGAGACAGACACACAGACAGGGGTGGGGGTGCCTGGAGAGAGAGTCTGGAGTCACAGAGGTTGTTTCCCTAGGGGCCTGGGTCCTTCCTGCCTTTTGCCTGTGGCAGGTGCATGGCTGGGGCTGGGGGGGGGGCAGGGAGAGGAGAGGCTCCTGGACCCGCGAGGTCTGGATGCCACTTTGCCCTCCCCCAGGACTGTGGGAGCACCCACCCCCGAAGCTCACAAAAGCCCAGGACACAGGCAGGATGGTGAAGCACAGACTTTACCCAGATAAGGAAATCAAGGCCCAGAGCAAGGAAGACCCAGGCCCACATCTCCTGATCTCCAGCACACCTGGCGCTAATTCCCAGGCTACCTGTCACTCCTGTGCTTCTTCGGGCTTGAGGTCAAGGAGCCCTCGGCTCTGTGAGGTTAGCAGCCAGTGCCCCTCGTCCCCGGGCCTGGCACAGTCCTTCCCCTGTCCGTTGAGTAGCCAAAGGAGTAGAACCCCACTGTGTCCTAACAGGGAAACTGAGGCCCAGAGAAGGGAGGTGGCTTGCCAGACCCGTGGTGCTACTCACGCACTGTGACCTCCGGGGGCCTCAGAAAGTGGGCCGTCATTGCACGTGGGTTGTGGGGCAGACGTTTGTAAGCTAAGCAGTCTTAGGCACGCAGGAGGGCACTTCTGTAACACAGGGTGATTCCTGCTCCCGCTTCCCCCCCATCCTGGCTCACAAAAGCCAGCAAAAGCTTGTTTCCCTGAAAAATGTATGGAGGCGATTAGGCCCACCTCCTGAGGCCCAGAGTTTCTTGGCTGGCCATCAAAGCCCCAGCCCAGAACCCCCACCTGCAGAAGGGTCCCCTGCCTGGATCTGGGGGGACTCAAAGGCAGCCGGTTGGGGACAGCTGGGACCCACAAGCTGAAAAGAGGGGGCAGGAAGCACAGGCCGCTGGGGGGCCACAGAGCCTTGGTGTCAGTGGCCGTGACCGGGGATGGTCCTGGAGGGAAGCCGCGGGCAGACGGCAAACTGCCCAAGAGCAGCACCCGGGCTTTTCTGGCCCGTCACGCAACTCCCGGCCCAAAGCGGACACTGAGAGCAGTATGGGAAATGGAAGAGCCGCAAGGCTCCAGGAGGTGAGCACAGAGACGGTGAAACGGCAGGGTCTGATCCCAGGGTCGTAAAATCCATCTCCGTGCTTCCAAGTCTAAAGCTGCATAGAGAAGGTGTGCGAAAAGCACGGGAGCCTTGGCCCTGGCTCACGGGGCTTTAAGATGACCGGCTTTCCTGGCCAGGGGAGAGGAGGAAGAGTTTAGCTTTGTGTCAGACACAAGCTGTGTGACCTTGGGCAAGCCACCTGGTCCCTCCGATCCTCCCTCTCCCCATCTGTAAAAGGGGACGTTGGCAACACTCTTCTTGGGGGTCGTTGTTACACTTCACTGATCAGAAAGAGCGGAGCAGATAAAGGCTCTTCATGCTTGGTATGGTTACTGATGGGGGGCACCATGGCATAGGGCGCCGGAGCCATGACTGCGAGCTGGAAGGCCCAGGAAGGCCCCTGACCTACCCTCGCAGACATCTCGGGAAGACAAACAGCAACTCATGGGCCAGCCTGCAAGCCAGGGCAGGGGAGCGCCCTGCCGGCCCAGCTGCCTGGCTGTAAGAAGGGCTTCCTGACCTGTAGCTGAACGCTGGCTCCCCATCTCCCCACCCTCATCATCACCGCACACGGGGGGCCCCACACTCTCGGCTCCCATAGGTCGGAGAGAGGCCGCCCTCAAGTTTCTCCTCTCCCAGATCAGATTTGGCCTGGTTTCCAGCTCTCCATGATGGCCAGAACCCCTCCCTGACCCAGTCTTCCGGGTGGGGCTAGAGAGGCCAGAGTAGGCAGGCCCCACACCACCCTGCCCCCCATGGTTTATACTTCGCAAAGTATTGCCACGCAAACCATACCACCTAACCCGACAACCTTGCCGCGAGGGGGGCTATCGCTATCGTCGTTTTTACAGCTGAGGAAACCCGAGGCCCCAAGACACTCAGGGTCTTGCCCAAGGGCCTGCAGCTTCCCCTATCTACCCAGGGCTGCTGGGTAAGAGCTTCTCCTTGAGAAGCTGGACACACCCTCTGTAACCTGGGCGGGAGTTAATAACATACACTGTGTGCGTGATGGAGAGAGCAGGACGTGAGACAACTGCCTTAAAGCCCTTTATAGCCATGACAAGCTCTGCAAGACTTAATAATGGCGGTGTGGCCTCTAGAAGTTACTTAACCTCTCTGTGCCTCAATTGTCTCTTCTATAAAATGGGGTTACTAAGAGTAGCTACTTGATAAGGTGGTTGTGAAGAGTCAATAAGATAATACATGCAAAGATACCTGGGCAAAGTGTCAGCCAGTATTACCACCGTGTATTACTGCTGCTATCGTCAGTGCGATGGAGCACTGGGGGCAGGCTGGGGGCAGGGGAGGCAGCTGAGTCCCCGGGGAAACAGCCCTGCAGTATCCTTACCCTCCCTCCTCCTTGGCCATGACCCCATCCGTGCCCTTGCTCTCCACAGGTCCAGGCTCCGCTGAGTGGGGGAGCTGGGGGAGGCCGGCAGGACGACTCCCCTGCACGGAGGGCAAACATCCAGCTGCTGGGATGGATAGCACCAGGGCGCCCACACCCCCAGCAGGGAGGCAGAGCCCTTCAGTGTTTTCTTCTCCTGGGGGGCAGGGAAGCTGCAGCTGGAGGCTGACGGGAAACAGATGTGCAGGGGAGGGAGGAGAGGGAAAGTGGAGGGTTCTCAGGGCATAGATGTTGCACAGGTCAGAGCTCCGTGGGGGGTGGGCAGGAGAAATAAAGCAGCCCTCTCCTCCACGGGGGTGGGGGCGGACTCCAAGTCCTCCTCTCAGCAGTTCGAAGGCCCCTGATTGCTGGGGAGGGGTACCTAGGCCCCCTAACACTGCCAGACTGAGCAGCCTTGCTCAAGCCCTACCGTCTCTCTTGGCCTTAGTCTCCTGGCTGCACACAGTAGGGCTCAACAACAGGGACGACTGACTGGGAGAGGGGAAGAGCAGAGCTGCGTGTTCTCAGAAGAGCCTTCTGGACTGGGTACCCATGCAGAGACTGATCCTGAGTGTCGGGGTGCACGTGGCGGGGCCAGGCTGACTGGGGAGGCTGCGCTCAGACTGAGTTTTGTAGGATGGAGCCGATGAGTCAGGTGAGGCCATAGCCGGCCTGGGATGGTGGTGCAAGCCAAGAACGGGCCTCCTGGTGGAAGGGGAGTGGCGGGAAGCCCTGCCCCGCTGGATGCTGGGCAATACAGGGGCAGGGGTGCCGGAGGCTGGGGCCACGGCAGGGAAGCAGGTCCCCTGGCCTCAGGCCTGTGGGCTGGGCCCTGCCTCTCTGCCTGGGTTGCAGAGGGTGTGAGCATTATAAGGATCGAGCCTCGCAGACCCCCAACACACACCCAAGACCCCGTGCATCTGAGCCCCAGCAGGAAATGGGGCCTTACCAACTCCCCTCCCCAGCCGCCACCGTGACCTTGCCTCCCTGCTCCCCTCCCCTTCTGGCCCCAAACTTGATGCTTCTTCATGAATCCCAGCTTCTCTACTGACTTTGGGTAAGTCATTTATGCCCCTTGCCTCAGTTTTCCCCTCTGTACAATGGGAAGCCAATAGAGTTGACCGGGGTAGCTAAGAGGATGACAGGTGTTAAGTACTGGTACAGTTTCTCCGTTCTTGCCCTCTCCCTTCACGGGAATCCACCTGCGGCCTGGCCTCCTCTCTCCCGCCCTAGGAGTGCACCCAGCACTTTGCTCCGGCTGCCCTGGTGCCTGTGCAGCAGAGCGGGGACACATCCTGATGCCAGCCGGCCTCCAGCCTGGGCTCCCCACACTTCAACAGACTGTCCCCAAACACAGGTGTAAGGACAGCTCCACTTGCCCCCTGGGGCCCCTGGGAAGACCATGTGGGCCCCGCTTGTTCTCCCTGTGGAAGGGGGATGAACAGAACACCGGGTCTAAGCACACAAGACGCAGGAAGGCTGTCAGGGTGGGGCTCAGCAAACGGCACCCAGTGGGGGCCAGGGTTTCCCGAAGTGCCAGTTGCTGACCCTGACTGGATCCCGTCTCTCCCGTTGGAGAAGGCGGTCCTGGAAGGCTTGGCAGTCCTGGAACTGGGTCCTCCTTCACCACTGCTCGGATCTGGCTCTAGAGAACTCCTCAGCAAAGGGCATCCAGTGAGAGGGCATGAACCCCACTGAACAGCACTGGCCATGCCCAAGGGCCCCTGGGAAAGCAGAGTTCAACCCAAAGGTGAGTGTGCTCCTGGTCCGACACAGTGGGAAAGGTGTGTTTGGGGTCTCAGACCCTCTCAGGAATTGGCAAGGAATCAGGAACCAGGACACGGTGTCTCCTTTACCCCATACCCTGGACATGCTCCTAAAACACCGGGCCTACCCACTGGGTCATCAGGCCTGTCTTGGCACTGCTGGGCCTCAGTATCCCCCTTGACGCCACTAGGATGTGGGCCAGGGCCTGCCACTCAGGACACCCCTGTCCACCGGACCGCCGTGGCCAGCTTTGAGTCTATTTGTCCGTGTGCCACTGTGCGGCTGATGGGAACCACAGAGACCCCTGGGGCAGGGGGAGGGATGGAGGGTCTGCAAACAGAGGCAGCAGAAGCGGGCACGAGGGGTATGAAATCACAAACTATTTCCACCGCAAGAATCCACTCGGACGGCTTCCCTGTGCTCCCAGTAGAATAAAGACCAAACTCCACGCCACCGCCTGCAAGCCAGCCCCATGCAGCCGGCCCTCCTCCGACCTCTGCTTCACCTCTCAGCTCCCCCAGTGCTCTGTACCTGACCCTGGCCTCCCCACTTTGCACATGCTGTTCCCTCCCCCGTAGCCACTCCCTCCTAGCCCCCTCCACCCTCCACCAGAGCTCAGCCGACATCAGTCCCTCAGGGGAGCCTTCCCCAAGAGCCCCAAAGCCCCAAAGTCCTACCCCTGCCCCGCTCCCACCATCCTTCTCAGTGACTCAGCCTCCACAGGGAGGACTGGCCCCAGCCCTGGCTCCTCGGTGCCCCCCACGACGTCATCAACATGAGCTCTCCCACCACCCCCTTGACTGCACCGTGGACTTAGTCTTCTTCAGAACCCTGCTCTCTGTACCACTCCACCCAGTGCAGCCCCCCCCCAACCTCCCTGTCCATCAGGGCCCCCCTGGCTTCCTTTCCCCGCCATCTAGCTGATACCCCAGGATCGTGCACCATCACACTTCTGCAAACACGCCAGCTCTTCGGCCTTCTTCTCTGTGAATCACGGTCCGGCAAACCTCTGCCCTGTGCCGCTGTCCGCAGACTCTGGCCCACACCTGCCCATGACCCCCACTGGAGCAAGTCCCAGAACCCGGCTGGCAGCGCTGGTGACAGTTACGACCTCACACCTCCCGTGGCCGGGGATGCAGCTCGATTTCTCTAGGAGGCCCACTTCCTCCTCCGTCTTTCCCCAAGGCCACCCCACCCCTCCTCACCCTCACGTCTAGTTGAAAACCTCCTGTCCCGTTTCTCTGAGAAGACAGAAGCTTGGGAAGGGAAGCTCCTCTTCTCTGCACCAGCAAACCCACCAACCACCCTAACCACTCCCCATGTCCCTCCCTCTGTGCCCATGGTAAGGCATCGCCCTCTTACCCCTGTATCATCCACCTTTTGCTTCCTTCTGGATCCTTCTCATTTGCCTGTCACAGGCTCCAGGCCTTCCCATCTCCATCACACCCTCCTCAATGCCACCTGCCCTACCGCAGCGACCGCCCCATCACTCTGCTTCTCTCCACAATCAAACCCCCTCGAGGGAGTGGACAGTGAAGGTATTCCCTCTGCAGCCCAGCCCCACAAACCCCTCCCTCCCCCATTATGGCTCCACGGCCACTGCCCCAGCCAGCAGGTCTGCTGTGAATCAACATCCCTACTCCGCCCTTATGCCTGACCTGCAGGGTATCCGCTTCGAGGCTCGCAGACCCGAGCTGCCATTCAACAAGATGTCCATGTCAAAGTGGTACCCCACGAAGTTTGAGGACCCCCTCCTTAGTGCCAAATCCCAAGGCCACTTCTCCACGGCCATGATACTGACCTCTCTGCACTAACCACACCTGTCCCTGACCCCGACCCTGGCACAGCCCCAACCCCAGGACTCTACACTCCCTGGCTCTCCTCCTTGATGGGCTTCTCCTCCCTCCAACCCCCCAGCGCTGGATTCTGCAATACATGGTCTGGGGAATTCTGTCTCCACTTTGTCTACATTCTGCAGGAGATCTCGTCCACTCCCTAAACACCTGAAGGTCAACGATGCCCAAGTATGTAGCAGCCCCCTTGACTTCTCACATGAGCTCAACATCACAAATCCAACTGCCTTCTTAACATCTCGACTTGGATCTCCAGGCACCTCTCAAATGTAACATGCATACCAGAGACTCCTGCTTTCATCTGGGACGTCTGGGTCTCACCCTGCCCTGCCTCCAGCCCAGGCTGCCCACCTCAGTAAGCCCATTTCCATCTGCTCAGGTGTGACTGTGCTCCCGGCTTCCTGCTCCTCCCTCACCTTCCACATCCAACCCAGTGTCCAACCCAGGTCCAAGGCCTCTTTTCCCAGCAGGCACAGGACTATAGCCATGACTTTCCCATGGGTCTCCTCACTTTCGATCACCCAGCCCCACCAAGACTAATCTCTGCATACACCAGAATAGTCATCTCAAAATAAAGCTGACAGCTCTGCTGCTTGTGGGTTTTGAGTAGTCCCCAAGGCTGGAAAGCACCCCGTTCAGCTTCCTACCCCATTCCTCTTGTTCGATGCTCTTGATCCTTCACTGAGATTTGGGCCTTGAGCACCGAAGTCCTTAAGGCCACAGGGCATTTGCACCTGCTGTATGGCCTTCTTAAGATGGCTGTCCCCCACTTGTGACAGGTCTGGCTTCCTCCCGTCCTTCAGCTCCCAGAGTAAACAGACCTCCTCTTTGCATCCTGCAGGGAGTGGATACTTCCTGGGATGAGCTGCCTCACCACGTCTGCCCCCCGCCCCCCAGCATGCCCACGTGTACCTTGGCCACCAGCCCCACGCACGGGGCCTGGAACACTGGAGCTGCCCCGTGTACCTGAAGCAACTGGGTGAGCAAATGAATGAGATGCGTGTTCTCTGAGTACACTGCTGCCCCCACATCCCCGCTCATCCCGCAGCAGCAACCCCAGCTCATTAGTTTCAGAATTCGCCTGGGTCCACGGTCTCAGGGTCTTGCTGAACTTTAACTTTCTTTAACCTCCTTCCCTTCCTGGGGAAATGGTGCTCTCTTACTCCCATTTCAGAGGAGACCAACAAAGGGCCAACTTGGAGAGATCTGGTCTCATCCTTGTCATATGCAGGAGTAAACTTAGGCCCAATAAGGAAGAAAATCGGCCCCAAGGCCCTTGAGAGAGCCCCTTTGGCCGCTGCCTCCCGCCCCCAGCCCCTCCCGGCTCACCTGCTTGTGCGGATACACGTTGATGTGGCACTTAATGCACTCCTGACCCATGTTGGCCCACGAGTTCCCGCTCATCCATTTTCTCTTGCACTTGGGACACTTGTACTCGCCGAAACAGCGCTTTTTGCCCTGGTACGGGGTCAGACCCTCACCTTTGGGGCGTGCCTAGAGGACAGGAAGCAAACACAGAGGGCATTGGGGTCCACCAGGCCAACATGATGCCCCTGCAGGATCCCCACGGTCCTCCCCGGCAGCCTTCATAGCCCACGTGCAGGCGCCTCTCGCGTCCATCCAGAGAGTACCAGGGCCACCCCCAGATCACCCCCGGGAATCCCAAGGCTGGGAGCCCGCACAGAGGACAGAAGAGTTGGTGGGCGATACACATCTTCTCTAGATTTCAGGGAGCAAAGTACGTGACGGTGGCCAGAATTGACTTCTCTGACTCACGTCATAAAGAGGCAGCTAGTGGTCGCATGTCGCCGCACCCAGGTGCTCTCTGCACCCCCACCCCCCGGTGGTGTGGTTTGTGTGGTCATTGGCAAGGCAACACGGGCGCAAGGATGCAATCTGGGGTGCAGTGAAGGGGTGTCTCCCCTCCCCCGGGGCCCGGCCACCGGCTCCCTTCCTGGAGGCGGTCTTCATTTCCTTACCCCAGCCCGGAGATGGGCTCTGCACTTAAAAACACACGCAGCACACGCCAATGCACACACGTCCCCATCCCTCACTCCAGGGGTACGTTATACATTCGGTTCTACGCCTTCCCTGTTTTGCATCTTAATCTACCTCGGGCATATTATTACTGCAAGATGCATCATGAATTTCTTTTCCCTGCATCAGGACACACAGACCTACTGTCTTGCGTGTAACACTTGCACAGCATGGCATCCCCGTGAGTTCCAGCGTCTGCCAGGCTGTGTTACAGGGCCTCTGGGCTGTTGCACTCTTGCGTTCTTATTACAGACAACGCCACAATGAATAATTGTGTGGGTGTTTTTATCACATTTTGCACACAGGAGAGGACATCAGAAACAAAACCGCGGGGTACGTGCACTTTTAATTTTGATGCGGGGTATGTGCACTTTTAATTTTGAAAGGTAATGACAAGTTGGCACTGGCTCCCGCCCCACCATGCTGCAGGAGCACCAACTTAATGCCCCATCTCCTTGCCAAAAGTTTCCACCGTCGCCAATCTAAGAGGTAGAAAATCTTCTCAGAGCAGCTTTGATGTGTATGTCTTTTATTACGAACCACGGAGAATTCCTCATGCATTTAAGAAGCCACGTGTTTCCTTTGGGAAGTGTTCGTATGTTTCCTTTGTATCTTTCTTCTGCCGGGGGGGGGGGGGGTTGTTATGTTTCTTGTTGATTTGTAACTGCGCTTTATCTATTAAAGAGACTAGTTCTCTCCTGCATGGTGTTTTTGTTTTTGTTTTAAACAGCTTTAGTGAACTAGGACTCACATACCCCACATTTCACCCGTATAAGGAGTACAATTCAATGGGTTTCAGGATACTCCCAGAGTTTAACAACCATCACTACAAGCTAATTTTAGAACATTCTGTCACTCCCCCAAAAGAAACCCTGTATCCACTAACGGTCACGCCACAGACTACCTCCACCTTCTCACCCTCCCCAGCCCGGGGCAGCCACCCGTCTACAGAATTCCCTGTTCTAGCTAGTCCATTAAGAGGAGCCATGCAGTAATTGTCCACTTGTGCCTGGCTTCTTTTATTCTGTGTAATGCTTTCAACCTTCATCCATGTAGTAGCACCTGTCAGTACTTTATTCCTTTTGTTGCCAAAGATTATCCCATTGTATGGATACGCCATGTTTTATTTCCTCATTCGTCAGATGATAGGCATTTGGGTTGTTTCTCATTTGGGGCCATTATGAATAATACTGCTATGAACATTGGTGTCCAAACTGCAGGGTGCTTTATAAAGTTGGATTCGTAACCCCAGTATTTGAAAATGGAAGATTTCACATGGAACTATGACCACATCGGTCCAGAAATCTCGGTGGGGACCATCAGCTGGTGCCGAGGAGAGTCCTCCCCATTCTGACCAGTGGCTCCCTGCATTCACGTTATGTCCTTGGCGCTTACAGGCTCGGGGTCTGAGACAGGCTTAAACACAGGTTCCACGCTGGGTCCTAGACGGGCGTCAGCGGCATTGCCTGGGAGCTTGTTAGGAATGCAGAGTCTCAGGCTCCACCTTAGATCTACCGAATTGGAATCTGCACCTTAACGAGGGCCCCAGGGAATCCGCATGCCATTATGCCTAAGAAACTCCGGGCCACGATGTGATCCGTTTCTACAGTCTTGTTTCTCCGGGCGATTGCCCATTTATGAAGGAGTGCGTAAAGCTTAAGCGCACGGACTCTGGATCCAAATCCTAGCTTTATGATCTGGGTCAAGTTACTTCATAAAGATAATGACAAGAACTACCATATGAGGCTGTTCTGAGGATTAAGCGAGGTAATACATGTGAAACACTTAGAACAGTGCCCGATACATAAAACAGCAGTGCTAGTTATTATTATGATTTACTTATACAAAACAATTGCAGCATATAAAATGATAATTGCTTCTTTCAAGAATCATGTCTCTTATTCCCAGGAGCCAGTACCACCACTTGGTGACAGCCTACTAGAATTTCAGGCAAAACACTGGAAAGGGACATAGGTGCTGAGTATGTGAATCTAAATCTAGAAAGTGACAAGAATATTGCCCTGCACTTTTGGGCCTGCTGCCGAATGTCTTTTGGACCTTTATTGGCCTTCCTGGCAGCCACGATATCCTGGGGAGGAAGCTCAGTCTGAGCTCTAAGGCAGGGCTGGCTCTCAGCACTGGAGAGTTTGTGAGAGAGGCTGGTTATGCCGAGGGGAGCACTCGGCGTGCAGTCAGTGTCCAGGCCCCGGTCAAATTGCAGTAGAGGGGTCAACTTATATCTCTGAAGGCACTTTGAGCTCTGTTGGTCTCAAGTTAGCGGGTGTACAGCGAGCCCTCTAACCCCTCCCGGGGCCACCTTTCCTACCTGGTGCCCGGAATGCAGGGCGTCTAAGCCACTCTAGCTTCTATGGCCTCCTTTCCTCAGTAATCCTGAAAGAAGTACCACGTGAACTCTATCCCTAGTGTCTCCATTCCCCAAGGCACCTCCATTCAAAAGGGAATGACAGGTGGGCCTGGGGTGCCTCACCAATGGTAAGATTTGAGACTCCTTGATTGAAGGGAAATTTGGGGGCCATGGTCAGCCAGGCCCACTCTGGGATCTGGTTCCACAGGCTGCTTGATTCCGAAACTGACAGGCCCTGCAGCTGGGGCAAAGGGCCGGGGGCAGGCATCAGAGGGAGGGGGCACTCAGCCAAGGGAAGGGTGAGGACCGGGGCGGGGCTGACAATTCAGTTCCCAATGAGTCTCTGCTTCAGAAACGAGCAAGAAGGAAACCCACACGAAAAAGATGATACAGAGTGTGCACCAAAGACAGAAGCAGGCAGGTGAGAGGCAGGGGCGAGGGGAGGGGAGGGAAGCACCACCATGCCGTGTAAGTAGAAAACCAGCCATTCTGGAGCCATCCATCAGGGAGTGTGAACTGCTGGGCAGGGCCCAGGAACAGGGGCTCCGGCCTCCTGCAGGACCAGAGGTCCTCAGCACACCATTCCCACCCTGGGAGGCCCCCGCTCTGACCCCCCTGCATGGGACAGGGCCCACACCATGGATGTCACGGCCAGATGCTGGTGATGGCATTCGGCCTCTGCCTGGGACGATCTGGGGGATCCTCTGTTACTCAACCTCTCTGTGCCTTGGTTTCCTCATCTGGAAATCTGGGCTGATGGTACGGGCCCGCCCCCCAGCGCTGCTGGAAGGATGGGGTGCATTCATGCCTATGAAGGTGTCAGCTGGATGGCCGAGCATTGCAAGTGCTCAATGACCATTAGCAGCTTGAGGATGATCTGCTGGAGGTGGGAGCAGCTGCATTCTGGGTGGGGCAGCGGCTGCAGCTGCCACCAGGGGGTGGAAATCACAGGAGGAGAGCTCCGAAGATGGGAGGGGGCCTGGGTACAGTGTGGGCTCCTATCCCCCGTGGTGGGGGAGGTGGCAGGCAAAAAAGGGATGGCATTAGGAGTCTTCACCTTCTAGAACTTTTGGAGAGGAACCAAGAAAGAGAGAGGAAGGCCATGGCAGCTCTGCAGGCGCTGCTGGCAGAGAACAGAGGAAAGGGCAAAGAGGGCAGACGGGTATGAGGTGCTACCACAGCCTGACAGGCTCCCACTCAACTCTTCCCATAACCCCGTGGGGCAAGGAATCTCATCAACCCATTTAACAGATGGTGAAACGGAGGCACGGGGACTTGCCAAAAAGCTTCCCGCGCGAAAGCAGCTTCCCCTTGCTGTCTGTCACCCCTGAGTGTGTCTCCACCACAAAGCTGAGGCCTGTGCTCTGGAGGAGAAACCCCCCAGCCGCTCTGCTCAGCCCAACCTGGTGGCTTTGCCATCCTGCGGGCAGAGGGGAGAAATGAGGTGCAGGGCAGGGGTGAGGAGGCAGTGGATGCAGGGAGGAGAAGACAGGCCAGTAAGCAGCTCTCTCGACTCAGCAGCGAGGAGCTGCTTCCTGGAAGGACTTATTCCAACACTGTTTATGCTTACAGAAGAGGGCAGGGCCAAAGGGAGGAGGAATGTTTGACGGAACAAAGGCTTCTCTACCCCCCACACTTTCCCCCTACCTCCTCCCAGAAAGGCCGGCCTCTTCTCATAAACTTCAACATGAAACAGACGCTGACTGCCGTTGGCTCTGCAGGGGCCGTCACCCGCCCTGGCTGGGAAGGATGCCAGGTCTGACCTGCTCTCTTGACCCAGGCCCCTGCCACGTACCCCTCTGGGGAATCACATCAGCCAGCAACCCTGGCAAAACTCACTGGTGCATACACACCACCCCTTGTAGCACAGACAGGGCCTCCGGGGGCCAGAGAGGCAAGACAACTTGCTCAAGGACACACAGCAGACCAGGGACTGAACAGGAAGGCAGGGCTGGACCTCGGACCTCCACACCATGGCTAGAATCCCCACACAGGGCAGCCTGGGAAGTGGGCAGTGGCGGCCGGTGTGGGGGTGGGAAGGGGGAGCTGGGCCAAGGAGCAGCCAGGGCAAAGCTGGGTGGACTGTGGGAGGAGCCATCCAGGCAAGCTTGGGAAGAGAGGCGGACGATGCTGACACTATCTGGGCACTTCCTCAGAATGGCTCCGTGTTTGTTTCCCAACAGCTCATGAGATTTCTTACGGTTGATGGCAAGATGGTGAGCTCCCTGTCACTGGGGGTATGCAAGCAGGGGGCTGGGTAAACAACGATCAGGGAGGCTGCCGAGGGGACCTCTGTCTTGGTCAGGCAGTTGAACCAGGTGATTCTTAGGGCACTTTCACGCCTGTAGTCAAAGCGTACTCCAATTCTCGTTACTGGGGAAGGCCAGCCAGCAGGTGTGGAGAGCGGGCCCCCTCAGGCACTGCTGGGGGTTGCTGAACAGGTGTATTTCCTACTAGATTCTTAAAGCACAACTAGGTAACAAGCCTTCAGATTTTTAGAAACGTCCATTCCCCCAGCAAATCTATTTCCGGGCAACCGTTCTAAGGAAATGCTCAGAGATGTGGACCAACAGGGTGTTCCAGAATGTTCATCACAGCATGGTTTAGGACGTGCAAAACTAGAACGGGCTAAACACTCAACACCAACGCTCTGGTTTCCTTGGTGATGTTACACCCATTGGATGAGTGACAGCAAAGCCATTAAAATACTCACGAGGAATTTTTTTAAGGGTTTGGGAAAAGGTTTAGTAAAGAAAACAGGACAAGTGATAGGCTACAGACTGCTCCCCAGAGTAAAAGCATAAAAAGGAAAAGTGGGCCAGAGAAGGGCCGGCAGGAGAAAGGTCAGAAGTGTTCAGAGGTTGCCTCTGGGAGACGGGATTCTCTATTCTAATTAATGAATTGTCTTTAATGAGTAGGTATGACTTTGATGGAGAGGATGATGACGATTCATCAGCCGACTCCCTGGCCTGCCAGCCCCTCCTGCCCACAAGGGGGCGCCTTATGCTTTCCCAAGGTGGTGGCAACCCACTGAGATGGCAACTCTGTCCATACTTGCCTCCCCCTTTGCCCCTGCAGATGCGGCCACTGGGGCCCGCGTGCTGGATGCTGGCCGACCTCCAGCTGCTGGTTCTCCTGTCCGTAGAGATGCCCTGCCCCAGCCATGGAACCTAATTCCCACCTCCTAGATCCCATTCTCTCCCTCAACTGAGGACAGCTGGGAAGTATCCACACCTGTCACATGACATAAGAGCTTGGCTGGTCACTCTGCCAGTCAATTTCCCTGCCCCTGCTTCCTGGAGTCCCACCCAGAATGAGTAAGCCTTGAGGATGAAGCTTGCTCTCCTCTTGGCCCCTTTTACAGGGAGAGGGCATCGTCACCTTTGGTAGCTGGTGGACGAGAGTCCTGGGGACCCTGGGCCCAGGAGAGGGCAGCAGGGTGGGACTGCTGAGGCTCTGTCCCCTGCCTGTCAGGACTCCATGCCCAGGTTCTGCCCCAGGATACATGGCCTCTGCTCTCTGGATATGGGGTTCCAGCTGTGGCCCCAGCCGCAGGCTGCACCCCAGCCCCGGCCGCACCACCTCTGCGTGCCTGGGAGGGCAGCCTGTGGCCAGCCAAGCTCTGTGACAAAGGAACAGCCACACTCTTTACAGGTCTCGTCAGGGCCAGGCTCTCGTTGTATTCTTACAACAACCACCGCCTCGTGCGCTAGGCATGATCCATCCCAGGTTTCAGACGAGAACACTGAGGCATGAAGAGGTTAAAATGACTTGCCCAAGGCCACACTGCCAGCAAATGGTAGAGCCTGGATTTGAACCCAGGCCACCTGACTCGAGCCCACTCACTCAATTGCCCTGCCAGACTTGCACAAAGATGAGGAACCCGCCCAGCCAGGACGGGGAGAAACAGGGATCGGCGGCTACCATCATGGGTCCCAGCATGTTGGGTAGCCTTGGGGGCGTCCCTTCCTCTCTCTGGGCCTCAGGTTTGCCATCGCCAGAATGAGGGTGGTACTGGCTGCTGGACCTGCCGGACAGGATCACTTTTCTCTCCAAGGCCCGTAAGTCAATGTGCGCCTGGCAGCCTCAGTCACGCTCCGCTCTCTGCTGGGGAGCGCGAGGCCAGCCCACGGTGCATCCAGGGGAGAGGCAAGGGCCGTAGCCAGGAGGAGCAGAGGGAGGAAATAAGGAACAGATGGGCTCCTTGCCGGCTCCCCATCCCACCCTGTCTGCATGCTCTCCTGCAGCCGAGTGCCTGAGGTGCTCCTGGCCCAGTCGAGAGAGGAAGAGCCCTGGGTCTCAGGAGTTTGAGATGCCCTTCCACACGGAGGCTGAGGGGGCAGCTTTGCTGGCCCTTCCTGGAGAGTTCAAGAGGATTCTGGGGATCCTTTCTGGATATTAGGGGCCCTCCCTGGCAGAGGCACTGCCCCTGTCTTGGATACTCCTCTCTTGAGCCCCCCTTCCTCGGGCCCACCCTTTTGCCCTCCCTGCTGTCTGGGCCGATGTGGGGTGAACAGGGGCTGTGGCTAGAGGCCCGGGTTTGGGCCCTGGCTCTCCCGTACTCATCACCAGTTTCTCCACCAGCAAGTGATGTCCGGCTGCTCCGGACATCTAATAAGCACCTACTACATGCCAGCCCCACCGCAACCACAGCCTCCCCATTTGACAGAAGAGCAAACTGAGGCCCAGAGAGGCCAAGCAACCTGTGCCGGGCCCCACAGCCATGGAGTCAAGCCTTGGACCCAAAGCAACACTTTCCTCCTCATGCACGGCCTCTCCACGAAACAGCTGTGAGAAAACCAGAGAACAAGCCCGTTCCTAGGAACACGACCCCACCTCTGGCCTCCAGCCCCTGGCCCCCACCTCAATTATTCATTCAACTAACAGCTATTGAGTACCTACTCTGCCTCAGGCCCTGTGGAATATTCCAGGAAGACAGATGAGGAATGACACCATCAACCACACACTTCTAGGCTCTGGCCCAAGCTGAGACCCACACCTGTAGAAACACTCTTGGACCCATATCCTCAGGCAGAGGCTACGCTTCACCCTCCCAGGTGACAGGCGCAGTGTCCATGCGTGACACTTGAGATGATCTCTAATCGAAGCAACAGGCCTACAAACTCAGCACTCTTAATCCTAATGGCAGAGAAGGAAACTGAGGCTTGGGAGGGGGCAGTGGCTTTGTCCGAAGTCACATAATTAGTAGGCAGTGGGGCCAGGTTCTGAGCTCAAGTCTGTCCTGTGCTGAGACCCCCGCTTTTCCTTCCCTGCTCTGGGGACCCTCCAACAACCCCACACTCACGTGTCCACACACACAGCCTGCGGAGGCAGGCAGGAGGGCCGCCCTGGTGTCTGCAGCCTGGTCCCGGCAGCTGCAGGCTCCAAGGAGGCCCCAGAGGAAGCAGGGATCAGAGGGACAGGTGGGCCGGGCCGGGCAGCCCGCAGGCTGCTGGGAGGGAGGAAGGACGCTGCAAGAGGCCACCCTGGGTTTCCTCTGGATCCTCAAGGGCCCCCTTGTCTGAGCACAGGCGTTCTGGCCACCTCCCCCGGCCCCCTCCCCTTTTCTGGGTTCCTGCCGCAGCCCAGCATGGGCCCAGAAAGCCCAGCCTCCTGTCACCCCTCCCACCCCGTTCCCAGCCCAAAGCCACCGCAAAAATGCCATCCTGATTCCACAACACTAGGGTTTGTCAAAGTGCCGGGAACAATGGAAGCTTTCACAGTGCCAGGAAAAGGTCTCAGGAAAACCCTGGGGAGGGGGCATGGAGAGGGGGTGTAGAGAGGAGGGAAGGGCCAAGGGGAGGGGGGAAACCAGGCGGGTGGGGCAGAGAGAGGCAGGGCAAGGGAGGCAGAGATAGCAGGAATAAGGGACAAGGAGGGTGGGGGGGTGGTGAGAGCCAAGAGTGAGCAGGACAGGGCAGCAGGACAGGGCAGGGTCTGGGAGAGGAGGACCAGGAAGCGACAGGACGAGGTGAGAGAAGGCGGGAAGCGAACTCAAAGGGAAAGAGGAAACGGACACACGGAGACCAAGGAGACCCTCCAGGCCTCCCTTCTGCACCCCCACATGCCTCCAGCTCGGTGCCTGTGCCTCGAGGAGCCCTGGCAACAGCGGAGCAGAAGCCCCTCTTTCTCAACCCCACCCCGAGGCCAGGCAAAGTGAAGCACTTTGGGGCTCAACTTTTTGGAAAGCAGAGACTTTGGAATCACATGAACAGCCGCTCCCTGAGTTATCTGTTTCCTGCTTCTGGCCTTCCTCCATCAGCAAACCACACGGATCAGAGCTCAGGGGCGGGGAGGGGAAGAGGGGCCAGTCCGAAGGGGTGAAAAACATCCGAATCATAGCAATTGCAAAAGATGTGGATTTTCCTCCCCTTGTGTGACTGCAGAGAGAACCGCAGCCCATGCCTTGGCCACTGCAGGAGACGGAGGGCAGATTCGCGACCGCCCTGCGGTCGGCCCAGAGCTGGATGCTACTGAGTCTGAAAACCATTGGTTCACAGTGGGCCCCGAGCCCCTGCACATCTCTGTTTGGGTGGCCTGTCGGCTCTGCGAGTCCTTCCTTCTGACTGTGCTCCCTTCTCCTGCTGCAGACATACGCTGGGGGCAGCCGGGCAGCCTCCCCCAGGTCCTTTAATGACCCCAGCAGGCTTGGACACCTGCAGGACTGAGGCAAAACACCGAAGGCTTTCGGGACCCTTCCCCATGGGGCCCGGATGACCTTCTAACCTTAGTGGCAGCTACTCCCCCTCCTACAAGACCTACACGCAACGGCAACAAAATCATTTTCTGCAAATGCTGTGCCCTCCTCCCCACCCCTCACCCCTGCCCCAAGCCTCTGCTCTTGCTGTTCTTAATGCCCCAAACATTTCTCTACCTGGTGAATGGCCCTGCATCCTTCAAGGCCAAGATCACAGGCCACGCCCTCTGGCCTCCCCCACCCCAGAGTTAAGGGCCCTCCCTGAGGTGCTTAGTCCATGTTCTGAGTCCCAGGCTCCTGTGTTAGCTGAGAACCCTCCCACTGCTTCCCCCGAGAAGGGCCCTGCTCCCCAAACTCCCAGGGGACATTGTGGTCTGCACCACTTGCTTGGCTGCGGGTCATGTCCTGCCCTGACCCTGCCTCCAGCATGCCAGGGATGATCCAGCATTCTAGAGATTTCATCCCGAATTTAACCACTTCTGCCTTCTCGTTTCCCACCAGTCTATACGTGTGCTGTGCTGACGCAGAGTGCTCCATATCCCCTGCTTCCCTCGGGCCACCGGGTGGGGCTCAGAGCACATGGGCTCTAAGGCAACACTGGCATGGGCAGTGCCCAAGACGGATGAAGCATGTGGGCCAGGGCTGAGGTCCCGCTGGCAGGAGGGGGCCATGCTGGGATAATGCTGGGTCCTAGTGTGGGCTCTTCCTCTCGCAGGACACCCCTCCTGGGCTGCACTGACCACTCTGGAGGGCCACCTTGGGCCAGCAGCACCATTTCCCCAGACTGGCTGGTCCCCAGCTCTGCATCTGAGGCCATCCCCGGCCAGGCCAGGCCAGATGTGACCAGCGCAGCCCTATTGCTGGAGGAAGGCCCTGCTCTAATCCTAGGGGTGCCGCTGGGGACCAGAAGGTGGCAGGATACCCAGTGGTGATCTTCACCTGGGATGAGGTTTTGGTATGAGGTCCACGGCCCTGGGAGGAGGGGATAGGGGAACTCAGCTCAAAATAGCAATGGGGGAAGGGTGTGGAGGGTGGCCCAGAGCCAGAAAAGAAATCTGATCTCCCCTGGCCGGTAAAACGCTGAAGTCAGCAGTTTGGGGCCACTCTGGCAGGAGCCAGGGCTGGGGCTCCCACGGCTGCCTGGAGGGAGGCTGTAGGCCCGACCTCCAGCCTCGGCTCTGTCCTCACAGCAGTCCCTCCCCTCTCTGGGCTTCGATCTCCTCCTCTGGCCACGGAAGGGCAGAAAGAGAAGCAAGTGGTCCACCTGAGAACCTTCAGCAGGTGAGTGCTGGAGCCCGAGTCGCTCAGGAGACCATAACCCCACAGACGGGAAAGGACCGTGTTGAGTGTACACCGCATGCCAGTGCTAGCCACACACCCGCCCAGCAGGTGGCTTCACTGTGACCCCATTTCCAGATGAGGAAACAGAGGCCCAGAGAGGTTCAGTCACCTGTCCAAGGCCATCCAAGCAAGTAAAAGGCAGGCCTTGAACTCCAGTCTTGTTGGCTGTTGTCCAATCCCCTCACTGCCAAGTGAGGTCCTGAAGGCCACGGACTGGTTTCCAGGCCACCCGTGGCAACTGTGACCGGGCAGAGCAGAGGTGAAGGGCTCCTGTGGGCCAGCCCAGGTAGCTAGCAGCTTTTCCTGTGGTTCCACAGTGTCAGATGGAAACCAGAGAAGGGGCTAGTGGCAGGGGCTGGGTGGGCATACAGACCCGTGTGAGTGTGTGTGCAGGCATGCCTGCGTGGGCCTCTCATGGTCACTGACAGGCATCGGACCACAGCACAAACCCGCCGCCTGTGCTCTTGCCCTTCAGCGCGAGGACCTAGCAGAGGAAGAGCGGCCCTCGTGGGACTTTCCCAAAGGTTCCTGGGGAGGCCAAAGCCCCCCATTTCTCACCTCCCTAGCCCAGACGGCAGCAGACCTTGCTTCTTCACCTAGGGACTAGAAAGTCTGCAAAACCATCCCTTTCCCACTGTCCCCAGGGCAGAGTGCTCAGTGCAGCAGGGCTCCGGGGGAGTGCTGCTTTATGCCCTCAGATGCTCCGTTCCCCTCCCTGGGCCCCGGGGTCCGCACTATAAAACCCAGCCTGCCTGTGTGCAGTGTAACGTCCACCAGCCATTCCGTCCTCAGATGGGGAATCCGAGGCTCAGAGAGGTGTGGGGACATGTGCCTGAGGTCACACAGCCAAGAAGCAGTAGACCCAAACCCGGGTCAGGCTGACTCCCACAGCACTGCGTGCCTCCCAGTCGCTCTCCACTCTGATTTCTGGGGTGTGGGCATTGGAGGTGTCCTTGCCCTTGTCTCTGGGCAGCCCCACACGAGGAAAGAGAGCGTGTACCTGTCATGGGGGGGGGCGGGGAGAAGGCTGGCTCGTGGTACTCGTTCTCCCATTCCCCTCTGTGCACACCAGTCCTGACTACCTGGCATACCTTGTCTCCCAACCCCATCCAGTGGAAGCTTCTCCCCCAGACGCTTTCCTTGCCCCCTCCTGCCTGCAGGGACCCTTCTGGTCTCTGCACCCTGGGGGGGGGGCGCTCATCTTGTCGCTCTGGGGCACCGACCCCTCAGGTGGCACGAGGGCCCGCTTCGCCCCTGTGAGGACAAGCAGTGCCCTCCCGCCCCGCAGCCTGGGCACAGGCCCCTCTGCTGGGGTTCTGAGCCAGATCCTTTAACGTGCTGACGTGCTAACATGAGGCAGACATACGAACCTGCCCTCGCAGAGTGTCTCTGCCGGAAGCGTGGTGTGGAACCAGGCTGACCGGTGCTAAGTGTCCACTTCACCAGCACAGCAAGAGGAGTACTGATCCCTTCTCCTCACCAGGGAACTGAGGCGTCTGCGCTCCATTTCCCCGCCTGGAGATGCCCACCCTCCAAATTCCAGAGCACAGGCTTGTTTCTCAGGCTTGAGCAGGCATCCGAACCATCTGGGGGGGCGGGGGGGTTCGCTATGACACAGGCTGCCGGTCCCATTCCTAGAGCTTCGGAACCAGGTGGTCTGGGGTGGGCCTGAGAATCCGCTTCTCTCGCAAGTTCCCGGTGATGCTGATGCTGCCAGCGGGGCACCCACTGTGGGAACCACTGGTCTAGCGGATACTGCTAACAGCCTGTTAAAGTAGGCCTGTCAGTCAGACGCTGTCTTCTCTACCCCGCCCCCTCCCCACGCGCCCATTCCATAGCCCTGGAAACCGAGGCACCCAGAAGGCAAATGAGTAGCCGCAGCCCTACAGGAAGTGAGGGTCAGAGCCGGGAATGGGGCGCAGGGCTCCTCGCCCCAGGAGTGAGGCTGCGGGACTGGAGAGGGGCGACAGCCTGCAGAGGGAGGAAGGGCCATCTCTTTGAAAGCGGACCGGTGGTGGTGGAGGTGGCGGTGGGGGGCTGGGGGAGGGCTGGCCTGGCTCTCCTGGCTCAGCCCCAAACTTGTGACTCCTCGGCATCTGGAAGCCATCACAGGGAACAATGGAGGGAGCAGGGGGCCTGGCTGCTTGGGGCTCCGGCCCTGTCTGTTCAGGAGAGCAAAGGAACTCGGGGTTTACAGGCATCTCCTCCCTCCCCCCACCCCGCCACTGCTGTTTGCCTTGGCACTGGCACGCACAGCTCCCGAGGGGCCCAGCCATCAGGAAAAGTCAGTCCCTGAGCTATGGATGTGGGGGCTGGTGGCCAGGTTGGGTGCTCAGAAGTCAGGAGATTCTGGCTCAGCTCCCTGCCCAGGTTGCAAGACTCCCCTGCAAGCTCACTACTGTGGCTCTCTGGGCCTCAGTTTCCCCACAGGAAGCTCAAGTACCACCCCGACTGGGCTGGCTGCTTACCACGGCCTGGCGTGTATGTGACCAGCTTGGTGGCTGAGCCGGTGTTGCCCCTGGGGGTCCCGCTTGTCCCCTGCAGGCCAAGCAGGGGCCAAACCACCAGGCCTGGAGTGGGGAAGGGACTGAGGAGTGGTCGCTGGGTGCGCTTACGCCTCCCGCCACAGGGTCTTCCACTCATGCCCTCAACACTTCATGTACCGAGTGCCAACTCTCTACGAGGCACTGAAGCAGGGTGGCTAACGGGACAGATGGAACCCCAGCCCCCAGGAGCTTACGGTCAGGTGGGAAAGAAAAACCCAAGCATCTCATTCAAATCGTGACATTTCTGAAGCAGTGGAGTGCCACCACCACGGACTGGTGGGGTCTCTTCTTCACAGAGGGGGGCCACACGTGGGGCCTGTCCCAGCCTCTGAAGCCTCACAATGGAAACCTTTAGCTGGGCCCCAGCATGCCGCCACCAACGTGCTCTGTGACCTGAGGCTGGCCCTTGCCCTGCCTGGGTCATGGTCTACCTGTGTCAGTGAGAGGAGGGAAGAGAAACAGGAAGGGCAAGTGTACCATCCTGGGTGTCACTCCAGTTCCAGCCACCAGACAGCTGGCTCACGGAGGATTCTCCAGGCGAGGACGGGGTGACGGGGGGGGGGTATCCGCCTCACTGTGCCCGTGGGCTGGGGGCTGACAGGCACCCATGACTTGTGCTGGCATTCCTGGCCTAGGTCCCTTCTGGTGCAAATGTTCTGCACGTGGACGGCACGCAGGCTGGAAAAGCAGCCAGAGTTCGAGTCCCGGCATCACGAGGTGGAGACCATCGCTTCCTTCCACCTCTGGGCCTGTAACAGAAGCTAGTCCTGCCCTGCCTGTGCCACACGGCTGTTGTGCCTTCAAAACCTGACCTGGATGCAGGAGCACTTTAGAACTATGACTCTTCCTCCAGGAAGACTTCCCTACCAGCCCTCCCTGCAGACCCATCCATCCTTGCCCACTGCAGGCTGCTGTGCCTTGGACATCCCTGTAGGAGGACGTGGGATGCCCTACTTGGTTCGTGCGTCTCTTGCCTCGTCCTTGGTCCCCTCCCCGGGGAGAGACCATGTGGGATTCTTCTCTGATCCCAGGGCCCAGCATAGGTCTGGCACAGAGCAGGGAGCCTCTGGGGAGGAGGTGAAGGACAAAGTGACCATTTTGGACCTTACTATCATCCTGAAAAACAGTAGCTAGAGGAAAAAATTAGAGTGGTTGGGGAGGCCTGGGGAGGGGGGCGGGCAGCAGCCTGGCGACTTCCTGGACAAGCATGCCGGCTGATGTTCCTGGTCCTCAGTGTGGCTATTGTCCCTGCTGGTCCAGAGACTGAGCTCAATAGGGCCTCTGTCCCTCCTTGGGCAGGCCAGCCCGCGCAGTGGCATCCCACCCGGGCAGCTGGGAGGCGAGGGCCGACACTTCCTGTCCCCACTGTGAGTGTTCCGAGGGGCAGGGGGAGGGGAAGGGGCTCTCAAGACAAGTGCCCATCTATGTCCCCCAGAGGAAGGCTGCCCAGCTGGGGGAGGAGATGGGAGAAGGGAGAGCAGTGCTGGGGACTTGCTCACTCCTGTGCCTCAGCCCCTCTCCTCCCAACCAGCTCTCCCCCCCGAGCTGGAGCTGTCAGAAGGGCCACCCTGGCCGTCCTTCTCTTCCTTGAACAGGCCAAGCACATCCTTGCCTCACCTCAGGGTCTCCATTCTTACTGTTCCCTCAGCCAGAGCTGCCCTTCCCACAGACCTTTCCCATCACTTGTTCCTTGCTTCACCTGTCTCTAGCCAGCTGACCCTTTTTCTCAGAGGGGCTGTCCCTGACAACCCTAGCTGAACCTGACCTAACCCCCGAGCACACCCATTTGTATTTATTTCTTCACTGCCTGTCATCACACAAAAGTGTGAGCTGCACTCTTCCGCTGTCTTTCTGTTCACCATGGTACAGCCCCAGTACCGGGAACAGTGCCTGGAACATACTAGACTCCCAATAAACCCAGGTCAAATTAACCGAGAAAAGTCACATACTTCAACAGTGATGCACATAGTAAGAGATGTGCTCTGAGGAGTAGAGCGCTGTGTTCAGGGAGCACAGGACAGAATAGCTGGGAAGGAGGCCATGGCGAGTGCAAGAAGGGCCTGAAGAAGACTAAGTGCAGGGGGATGCCTGTGAAAGGCTTGCTCGCGTGTAAAGGGCTGGAGGGCAGGAAGCACAGGGGGCTTCCAGAGAGCCAGAGCACATGGGCTCCTGGGTCTACATGGCAGAGTGGGAGGGTAGCCCAGGAACCGTGGGGCACCAGGGCAGGGTTTCAAATCGGGGGTGGCCAGATCGGCCTAGCATTTCAAGAAGGTCTCCGGCTACGCAAGGAGAACAGATTGAATGGGGGGAGGGACTAGATGTGAGGACACCAGCTATGGATGGGCTGCTGCCCTATGCTGCTGAGAAGAGCCACTGTTCCGGTCTGGGGAGGAGCCGCAGAGAGAAGAAAGGTGACCAACTCAGGAGACAGGCAGGAGACAGAGTCCCCCAGACTTGGGTTGGCCCTGGGGAGGCAGAGCCAGGCGTCAAGAATGACTCTGAGGTTGTCTGGCCTCAACCATCCTGCGTGGCTATGGGGGTCTGCCAGGGGCCCCCTCCTGGCTGATGGTTGGGGCAGGAGGAGGGGGAGACGAGGGGGTGGTGATGGCAGTGCCCTGCAGCCGGCAGTGAAGGATGGAAGGGGGACCGGCTGTCACTGGGCAGCAGGCAACAGGGGTAGATGGGACAGCCTCGTGACAACTGTCCATCCTGGCTCTCTCCCAGAGGCCCTGCCCTGAAAAGTTGACTATAAAACTGTCACCTGAGCCTGTTTAAGATGCCCCTGGGGACAGGGTCCACCCCAGAGCTGACGTGGAAGTGGGGGCAGCTACCCCGCCATAGTGCTATAATTACACACACACACACACACACACACACACACACACTCCCCTGCCAGTGAGCAAACAGGCTCAGTGCAGGAAGGGCCACGCTGGAAACAGCCAGGCCACGGGAAGCTCCCACTGCTCCCAGTTGCCTGCTAGGCCCCAGAACAATTGATTCTTCAGAGCCCAGAAGCAGGAGCCAGTGGGAGAGGTGTTGAGTCTCCAAAGGGAGAAGACCCAGGGGGAGGGGGGAGAGCTGGACGTGGCGCACAGAGCAGGTGATCCCCGTGGTCTCCGGGGAGGCCTGGCGACCTCAAGCATCACACAACCTGTGAGGGGCAGGACGGAGCGCAGACCCCTAGACCCAGTCTGGTGCTAGGCGAACGTCTGAAGGAAACACAGAGAGGGACGGGGGAAGGGCAGCCACTTCCAGACAGCTCTCCCAGCACCCCCTGGAACCATCTTCTCAGGGTTGGTACCCCACCATGCTTCCTGAGTGAGGCTCCAGGCCTCAGGAGATGGCTGTTCAACCTGATTCCAGCCACATCACCAGGGGGGCAAGTCCCCCCTCCCCAGGGATGACAGCAGGGCAGTAACTCGGTACAGGGACCCCAGACAAGCCCTCCAGAAGCCCACCGTCCCCGGGCCCAGCAGCTCACCCACGGGGCTCCTTCCTGGTCCTGGTCTCCTACCCTCGCCTCACTCCCAGCAGCCAAGGCGGCCAGGGGCAGGGGTGGCGGGAAGCACCTAGGAGGAGCTGGCGTGTGGAAACTCTGGAGCAAAGCCTCCTTGCTCGGCCCACAAGTGGGCATTGAGCCTGTGTCCCGAGCTGGGCCTGGGCAGCCGCAGGTCTCCAGACACGCACGCACACACAGGAATGTCCCAAGGGCACACACCTTAAGATGACCTGCCAGCTCCATTTTAAGTCAACCCACAGAGAAGCGAATGGTCAGGAGGACAGCAGCGGCCCTTCATGCTGCTCCAGGACTCAAAGGGAGGTCGGCCTGTCCAGTTCCTGTCAACCGCGCAGCTCCCTGGGGCTCGGCAGCAGCGTGACCCCTGTGCGCGCGTGTGCACCAGCCTATCGGCCAGGGGCGGACGTGCCAGCGTGCACACTCGGAGCTCCGTGCACAGGTGTCGAGCGTGGGGTGGCACGGCCCCTGCTCTACACCCACCCCCACAAGACTCAGTGGGTGCGGGGGAGGCCCAGCCACAGGCAGCTCTGGGTTTCTCAAAATGACACAAATGATGGCCTGCAAAACTAAGAGAACCATGCTGAAGGAAGGAAAACTGCAACTGCCCTTCCCTGTTCTGGAAAATGTCTTTCTCCTCCCTAGTGGCGTGAGGAGGTGGCCGCCGTCTAGCTCTTGAGCCAGCCAGGTGCAAAGTGCAAGAGGGCCCCGGCCGTGCGCCTCCAACCTGGGCTCGAATCCTGCCTCTGCGGCGACTGGGTGCACACACACCTGAGCCTCAGTTTCCCATCGCGCCAGGAGGAAGAATGACACCTCTGGGGCGGGAAGATTTAATGAGCTTAGGAATACAAAGTGCTTGGCCCAGAGTTGGGACCCAGGAACCAGCGGAGCTCGTCCTCATTACAGGGACACCTGCCTAAAAGTTCAGATGCCCACGGCCCCGATACTCTTCTTCCCCATCTTGCCAACCCTGTAAAAACCCAGGAAAGTGTCTGAAATCCCATAGCCCCCTCCTCCCTGCCCCCCGCTGTGACTATACATAAGCCCAGTCTCAAGCCAGGCTCAGCACGGCTCTGCAGGAGCACCCCTGGATGAGGCTGGCCTCCGCCCCATCCCAGTCCGTCAGCCTTTCCTGTATAGAATCTCAGTTAATCCTCTAACCAAAAAAAAATCTTGTTTTGGATCCACCAGTCCCCAGGGAGGAGCTTTCTCGAGGTGACACAGGGAGCACACACGCCCCACTGCTCCCAGCACACCCTCTGCCTCCCCGTTTCACAGCCTGACGTGCCCTGGTGCATGCCAGCACCAGTCCTGGGGGAGTGCAACGGAAGACGGTGTGGTCTGGCAGGCAGGAAACGGCCAGGGGAGGTCATGTGGGGCAGGGAGAGCCGCTCCTGGGCCTGGTGAATGCCGCCACGCTACTGGCCAGAAATGTGTGATCCTAAATTGCTGGGCTGGTCTCCGTCACCTCAGAGGGACTTGTCCTCTAGAAGGACTCTTGAATGTGGACTTGGTCCTCTAGAAGGTCCACGGCTCTGTGCAGAAAGCACGGCCTAAGGACTGGCTGGAGGGCGCCTGGCAGCAGCCGGACCCTTAGAGGAGTCCAGGCCTTGGGCACCAGCTCTATCGGGCAAGTCACCTCCTGTTTCTGGGCCTCAGTTTTCCCATCTGGAATGAGGGTGTGTGCATGTTTAGGGGCGGGGCTTTGGGTGGGATAGACTCTAATGTCTTGAGCCAAAGCTGGCACCCTGGGAGATGACAGCTCAGTTTTGAGATGGGGTCAATGCCCTAAGCAAGCTTCAGGTACTGCTACGGGCATAGCCCACCAGCCTATCCGCTGCAGGGTCAGACGTGGCCTCATACGCGCCCTGCCCTCCACTCCTCTGCCAAGGTGATACAACCGGAGCCGGAGCACAGAGAGCTCTGTGGGGTCTCTGCTCTCCCCACCCCCACTCCTTCCCCCAAGAGAGGCCGTCCAGGCCAAGCAGGGGAGGGGGCACGCGTCCAAGCTCGCACAATCACCACCTTGTCTTGGGGAGACAAAGGCCAGGCTCCGGGCCCTGGCGGCCAACTGCCTGGATGAAATGACAGATCACAGAGTTGCTGAATTTAGAATTTTTTTAAATGTTAGTACCATAATAGCTTAGATTCTTAGAATCCTTGAAAGTCAGTCTAATAATATGTTAGAATCGGAGATGCAGGGGATCTTCATTTTAAAGGACAATAATAACAGCAGGTTGAAATACAGAAAAGCATGGATGAGTGCAGAATCGCAGTCTCGACATGGAATGATTATAGAACCTCAGACTCTTAAAATCATACAATTCAGAATAACCAAGTGTCACAAGCATCCCGTGTAGAAGCCTACTTCCACAAAACAGTAACACTTTGTAATCATGCGATCTAAGAAATCTGGGATTGAACATCATAGAGTGTTAGAAGGGGGACTCCTGGAATGTTCATTTTTGAGTTTCATGGAATCTTGCCATCTTGCATTCCCAGGACTCAGAAGGACAATGATGGCTTGCTCACCTGCAGAGGCCTTTCCCCTGCACCTGCCTGAGCTCCCCACCCCTTCAGACCTGGGCAAAGGTGCTTCTGCTCAGCTACACACCAGAATCACCTGGAAAGCTGAAAAAATGTCATGGGTAGGCCTACCGCAGATTTCCTGAATCAGAATTTCCACACCAATTTTTAAAAAAATTCTCGAGGTGATCCTAATGAGAAGCTCCAATGGAGAATCACTGATCTGGTCCACCTTTCTTCCATGCTACAGGTAAGCAAACAGAATACAAGTAACTGGTCCAAGGACCACAGCAGTGGTCACTACACCAAGGTCAAGCCCCTTGGCCTTCCCTTGCTGCTTCTTTTTCTTTTTCTTTTTCTTTTTTTTTTTAAGGTTTTATTTATTTATTCGACAGAATAGAGACAGCAGCGAGAGAGGTAACACAAGCAGGGGGAGAGGGAGAGGAAGAAGCAGGCTCATAGCAAAGGAGCCTGACGTGGGGCTCGATCCCACAACGCCGGGATCACGCCCTGAGCCGAAGGCAGATGCTTAACCGCTGTGCCACCCAGGCGCCCCTCCCTTGCTTCTTCTACCTGGATCCCGCTGTCTCCAGGGGCCCTGTGCCCAACTCCCCCTTTCCCCAGGGGTGTTCCCAGTGGTCTTGGGGACCGAGTGGGCCAGGACAGAGTGAGACACCTGGAGGCTGCTGGACTCACAAAGCCAGCCCCTCCCTTCCCCCACCTGCATGCTGCAAGCCCTCTACAGCATTTCAAAGGGTGGCTGGAGGGACACTACCAAGGTCATCCAGGTCAATCCCCAGCCTCCAGAGAGGCCTGTAATGAAGAAATGCCCTAGGCATGGGGAGTCAGAAGCCTGGGGTCCTCGCTGTCACTAGCCTGCTCTGTGGTCTTAGACAAGTCACCTGGCCTATGTCAAAACAGTCTAAGGCAGAAAAGCTGGACAGAGAACTTCTAGAAATCCCTTCTAGCTCTGCCTCTTGGCCTCCTGCAACATGGCTACACATTTAAGGGGATGGGGGCCCTCAACATCCTTTGCTGGCTGGTTCCCAATTAGTAAGTTCCTTCTTATGTCCAACCCAAAACATTCCAGCCACTGTTTCAGCCTTTGCCTTTCTGCATGAAGATGGAGAGTCTGGGCACAGATGCCCTTCCCTTGCTCCAAGGCAATCCCCAGCTCTCCTGCACCCCAGCTGAGGATGCCCCCCTCCCCACCCCTGTTGCGGGTATGGCCAGCCTTGCTGACTCACAGGGGGGCTGCACTCCCAAACAAATGGGGGCGGCCTCATCAGGGGCTACCAAAGCCCAGAGGCTGTCAGAGCCTCTGTCTGTTCCCAGTTTGAATCTGATGAGCTCCTATCAGGGGCAGAAGCCCTGCTGGGCCAGAGTGCTTCCTAAAACGAGATGGGGATTTCCACCCAAGAACCCCTACTGGGCTAAGGAAAGGTGGCCCAAGAGGCAGGCTCAGAAATGGGGAAGTGGGAGCCCAGATATTCCTTAGAGCAAACTGTAATGTGCCCAAGAGTCACCCAGGAGTTTGTGAAAATGCCAACTCTGATTCAGCAGGTCTGGGGGAGGGCCCAAGGTGCTGCATTTCTGGCAAGCTCCTGGTGATGCTTCTGCTGGTCCACAGACCACACTTTGAGAAGCAAGCCTCTAGATGTTCATAAATAAAATCTTTTTATTCCGAAGAACCCTTTACTTTTGTTCAGCTTGGCTTACAACTCGTTCCAGCCCTGCTGGCCCGTGAGATCCACACTGCAGCTCGGAGGAGCAGATGGGATGTAAATCACTGCCCAGAAGGAGAAACTGAGGTATAGCAAGGACAAGGGGCTTATTCTAAGCCACCCACCTGGCTGTGCTCCCTCCTCTAAACTCCCCCACCCGTGGCTGGGTAGAACCACACAGCTTAGCAATGAGTGGCCTCACCCAGAGACTCCCTGTCCTGCAGAGTGTAGGCCTGGGGGTAGAAGCCAGCTCCTCTGCCCTGAGGCCTCTCGGGGGTCCCCAGGGAGCCCTCACTGAACTGTACTGGCTACTGATCTAGCTCCTGGTAGGCTGAATAGGTGGAACGGGGGGGGTTAGGAATCAGCCAGCCAGAGCCACGCTCCTTGGGCTCAAATCCCAGCTCTGCCCTTGGCTCCTGTGTGACCGTAGGGGAATTCCTTGATGTCTCTGAGGACACTGATGTTGTCCAAGGACTCAGCACGGTCCCTGGTACATGGAGGGTGCTCAGCCCGTCAGCTCCCTGCTTCCCCACATTCCGACTGAGTCTTGTCCATTTCTGCCTGCCTTCCTCACAAATTTATGAGAGCACAGCCTCCGAAGCAAGACTGCCTGGACTGCCTCTGTGCTGTGTGACGCCAGGCAAGCCACTTGCCCTCTCTGCGCAATGGGGAAAATAGGATCCCCAGCCCAGAGGGCTGCGGCAGGAAGTAGATGAGTCAACATGTGCGAAGTGCTTAGAGCCGCACCTGGACGTAGCGAACGCTCCCCACACGCAGCTAACGTGCTTTCTCACCCCTCCAGATGATGGCCCCAGCTCCGCAGCAGGTGCCTCAGCAGACACGGGCATCCAGCTCACGTTTGCTGAGTACTCACTGGGTACCAGGGCTTCCTGCGCCCACCCACTCCTGACCCAAGATCATAAGCAGAACACATAAGACGAAGCCGGTTGTGTGCGGATCTTTGGGGAACACAAAGGAGGGACTAACTAGTGAATGGAGAGAGCTCGAAAGGCCAGTGGGAGAAGGGGACACCCCCAACCCTGTTTGAGCTTCATGCTCCCCAGCAAGGGGCAGAGGGGCTTGGGCTTCTGGCAGCTTTTACTCCTTGTCATCATCCTCACCACCTTGGAAACACGACCCCCTCTTCCCCATCACCCCGATCTGTGGGATGAGAGACACCGGGTCCCATACAAAGCCTCCCTCCTAGGCCAAAGCCAGAGAAGCACCAGGATGCAAGGGAGCAAGGAAAGCCTCGGGCAAGAGGGGGGCACATGTTCTCCCACGGCCTGATCTTTGCCTGGGTCAGAGCACAGCAGGCACACCGTGCGTCCTGGTGGACAGAACCGTTCTTGTAGGCCGAGAGGGGCAGGGGGAAAGGCTGGGCCCTGGAATGGGGCCGACTTGGCCTGATGCTCACGAGCTGCGAGACAAGTTACTTAACCTCTCTGTGCTGCTTTGTTACAAAACAAGAGAAGGAAGAAAGGAAGTGAGGGGGAGATGAAGAGAGAGAAGAAGGTGAACCGACCGACTGCAGAAACAGCCCAGGCTAGAGTGAGAATCCCATCAGCCAGTGATGGAGGTGTTTTGTAAGGCAGGCAAGAGGGAGGTGTCATTTCCCCTGGCTCCCCACCCCACCCCATGGGCGTTCCTTCTCTGCCCCTGCTGCCCGATTTCTCTGCAGCCCAATCTTCAACATGGTGGGGAGAGAGCCCAGCTCTTAAAGGCAGGCCAGGTCAGTGGTGCCCAGTCCCCGAACCCAAAGGCTGGGCCACCTCCTTCCCCAAACAAGACCATGGGGCACAGGAGGACCCAGTGCAGGCTCTGTCCCTGGGCGCCACCCCAGACATGGTAGGAAGGGACGCTGCTGCCATCACAGATGTACCTCCAAGGCCCAGGCACAGAACAAGGCAGGTGCAGAAGCCCACATACCCTCTAGTCATTCAGGCAACGTTCTGTGGGCTGCACTTGGCTGCCTGATGGCCAGTGGGGCAAATGGCACAACTTGACAGTTTTCAAAACACATCTGGCTGCCTCACCACTCTTGGATCTCACGCATGCAGGTCCTGACACGGGATCCCTGGCTGACCCCATTTCAGAGGCTTCGGCAGTGTCGGGGCTCAAGGGCAGGACAGGCTTCGCCAGAGTTGAACAGCTACTGAGAAGCAGGCCTGGGACAAGAGCTGCCCGCAGAGCCCATGCGTGCCCCCTCTGCCGGCCAAGCAGACACAGCCCCCGCATGGGCCAGGCCCCCAGAAAGTAGGACGGAGGGTTGTGTGAGGGCCAGCCCAGGGCTAGGCAGGGCTCAGCGAGACAGGGTAGCGGCCAGGCAGGAGGTATGGGGGGGCGCAGGAGGATGCTCAACACGACAGAGGACCCGTGGGCTGGGCTGGGAGAAGGTGGAGAAACTGAGAGAGAATTACCAGCCAAGGGCATGGCACAGGCAACGTCCTGGGGCAGGGGAAAGCTCAGACCTCGAATGGCAAACCCAAGGGCCCTGCCTCCAGGAGCCTCGCTGGGCCCACATTCCAGGCCTGGGGCAGAGCAGAGCCCACTACATGAGGGGCCTGGTCTGTCCTCTGGGGACTAGATGGAGAGGCAGTACAGGTGAGAAGCCATTGAATGCCTGGGTTGGGGTGCTGGTTATGAAAAGTGGGGTTCTGAGAGGCGATTCTGTGGGTCTAGGATGGCTGGGGAAGGTGCCTGAGGGAGGGGGGTCCCGCTGGGCTCTGAAAGAGGGTAGGAGGGAAGAGATGAGGGAAGGGCGCTGCAGGGTTGGGGGGAATGGCACGAGCCAAGGCAGAGGCTGAGAGTCCCAGGTGTGCGTGCATACGCGCAGGTGCGCTGTGCACCTGTGTGTGTGGTTAAGCGGCCTGGCGGGGGTGGGGCAGGGAAAAGAAAAGAGGAAGGTTCCGTGCCCCTTGCGTCCTGGGCTGCTTCTGATCTACCTCACGCCAACCCTGTGAAGGCAGGCTCTTTACAAATGAGGGCCGATAAGGCTCGGGAGGCCCAGCAATTCCGTGCAGGACCGACTGCTGTGCAGTGCCAAGCTCTGTATCAGTTGCTTTGCCCACACATTTCCCACAAACACCCTACAAGGTGGGTGGGCCCATTTTACAGATGCCCGGGTGACGCTGTGCAACAAGCACAAGGCCACACGGCTGGGAAAGGGCAGAAGTGCGGACTGAGCCCAGCTCTGTGAGATTCCACCGCCTTGCCCTCTCTCTTCCTCAATGAGGTTGAGGGGGCTTGGGATGACCCTGTCAGAACCTTCCATGGTTCTGAGCTACTCCCAGAGGAAAACAACTGTGTGAGAGGGGCAGGCCAAGAGCCTGGCACAAAGGAGGCCATGGCTAGGTAAGGAATTAATGAGTGACTGAATGGGGTCCTTCAGGTGTTCAGAGGAAAGCAGTCCCTTTGGGCTTCGAGAATAGGAGAAATCAGAGAAGGCTGCCTGGAGGAAGTGACACTGGGGAGCCATTCAATCCAGGGATGCAACTGCTTGGCTCCAGCCCTCCATCCACTAAGACTTGCAGGTGGTTCAAGGACCAGGGATGGGTCCTGGCTCCCAGTTCTGCCAACCTCCCTGTCCCTCAGGGCCCAGGGGCAGAGGATTGAGAAGATATGGCCAACCGACACAGCAAGGTTGCTGGGGGCTCTGAGGCACCATCTGTGGTCCACTTAAAAGGAGAACTGGCAGCTGAGGATGTGAAACTGGCCCTCTTGGACTCTTTCCTGCCAGGCCTGGGAGAGCAGGAAGGATGTACAAGTGGCTGCCCAGGGAGCCCCCACGCCCTGCACCCCACCCTTCTGTCTGCCCCGCCCCCCACCCCACAGCTGCTCCCACTCGTCTGTGCTGGGGCCAGTACTTGGCTGGGCCATCCCTCGGCCTGGGCCAGAGGGGAGCTGGCAGCCCACAGGAGGTGCTGGGAATGTTCCAGCCAAGCCCAGCGCACTCCTCCTGGAGCACCCCCTTGGGCAAAATGGAGCCTCTAAGACCCAGCCCCTACCTTCCTGTCCTTCACACAAACCTGGGTGACCCAAAGTCCTGAGAGCCTGCCACTGCCCCCATCCCAAGGCTCCTGTCGATCACACAGCCCCTTTATGGTCCCTCCCAGTGGCAGCCCCCTCTGTGGGACCAGGATGGCATGGGAGGACCGGGCCCCCTCTGATTAAGCCCACAGCCCCGAAGCACTTTCTCAGACCTCTGGAATGTCTTAAAACAGCCTGAAACAGCCAAGCGTAACAGTAATGACGGTCATCACCACAGTCACAACAGCTAACACTTCATGTGTGTGTGAGGTGCCAGGTTCTCTGTTATGCACGACAGATGAGACAACTCATTTATTCTCACAACATTCCATGATCTTCATCTCACACAGGAGGAAACTGAGGCCCAGGAACAGTTCATTAATATTCCCAAAGACACGCAGCTAGTACATTCCAGGGCTGGGGGTCGAACCCAGGAGGCCTGGCGAAAGGGTCTGTGTTCAGAACTACCACGCCACAAGGACGGAGTCTCAGAAGAGGCTGCCACACTGGCTCTGGGGTCCTTCTCCAGCGTCAGCACCTATGCCAGTCAGGAAGCCCGCCACCGTCCCCCGTCAACACCCATGCTAGCTAACGTTCCCAAACACTTGAGACATTCCAGGTCCTGTGCCAAGCACCGGAACCTCACAGCCCAAGCCCCTCAGCCGGGCGGCCAGCCCCCAGGTCCGCAGGAACCCCTGCAAAACTACATACACACACAGGCCACCAGCCCCAGGCCGGCCCTTCCTCGCTGGAGTCACATAATGACGCTGTTTGTCTTCCCTTCTTCCCTCCCTCCCACCCTTCCTTCCTTCTTCTCCCCTCCTTCTTCCTTCCTCACTCTATTGATCCTTCATAACATGTACTCCTGGCCTGGTGCTGTGAGAACACCTCAGTTTCCCCAACAGCACACTGATGTCTCTGAACTAATCAAGAGTTCTGAGCCCAAGGTTCTGCAGGGAAAATTCTGCATACCCTCAGTCCCTCTCTGCGCCTCCCCTTCCCAGGCTCCAGTCCCTCTGGCCCCAGAGAAAACCCAGGCCTGCAGTGAGGTCAGGGCAGGAATGGGGAGCTGGAAACACCAGGCAGGGGTCAGACATGGGCTGGTGATCACAGCCCTCCCTGCCTCCTTCAGAGCCCTAGAGGGACCCCAGCCCACTCTGGCCTGGGGAGCAGTCCAAGGGCTGGGGTCCAGGGGCTGCAGAAATCAGGATGGGGGAGAAGGGGGCTTGGGCCAGCCTTTGCTCTCCCCTTGACTCTCGTCCCCCGCCTGAGCAAGACCCTGAAACTATTTACATGCCACCTCTAAGGTTTCAGCTGTTCTAGGATCGATTCTCTCCCTGCTCTATTTTTCTTCTTCTTTTGCAATCTCCAAGTAACCCGAGCTGCCAGATGGGTGGGGGCGATGATTGTTTTCTGTCTGACATCTGGATTTCATTAGCAGCCCTGGGCATGCTGACTCAGGAACGGCAGCTCCCCTGGGCTCAGGCCCTCCCCGGACCCCTCCCAGTGCCCGGCCCTTCACTGGACACAGGAGGCACAGGTGATGACACCCCTCAGACCTCCCTCAAAGATGTAAGCAGCCCCCTCCCCACCGCCACCAAGAACATCCCGGGACTGACAGAGCCTAAGAGCTTGGGGAATTTCTGCTCCCAGCTCAGCGTCTGATGGGCAGCTGCCAGGTGAGTGTAGCTGGGCCTGACCACCATGAAAGGTGGACAGAGGGCTTAGGGCAAGGACACCGGGTCCTGGATGTCCTGCCCTCATCCACACCCCAGCCTCCTCCATTCAGAGATGCTGAGTGGGCCATCAGGGCAGGGCGTCCTGCACGGACCCCAAATCGCAGATACATTTTGGAGATGAGGAAAGGTGGCCCAGAGTGGTCACCATGCCCCAGAGACGGTACCTTCTTACAGTGTCTGGAATTTGTCCCCTCACCTCCAACCTTTGCTCACCCTTCCTTGCCCAATATCTTGTCTTAACATCCGTCCACATTACTGGACTGGTTTTGTTTGTAGTCTTGCCTCCTCCAGCCCGGCCTCTGACCTGCCACAAGTGTAAGCTTTCAAAATGCCAATCGGAACATGTCACCTAAACCCTTGGATGGCTTCCCCCTGCCCTCCAGATAAAGTCCAAGTTTGTGAAGCTTGGCACGCAGGCCCTTCACCACCTGCTGTGGCCACACACCCCCCTCTCCTCCCCTCAGGCACCCAGCGCGCCAGCCACAGCCAAGCGCTCGCACTTCCCGGAAAGCATACCCTCATTATTTACACACTTGCTTGGAAGCCTTCCCCACCCCAGTTCTAGACTCCTCCTCTCAGAGACTTCACATGAAGCCCCAAGCCAAGCCGGTCCTTCACTGCGAACCTCAACCAGAGCCCCGGTCACCCTGAACAGCCCGCAGTCTTTCTGTCTATCCCACTGAGGACGGGGATGGGGCCTTACTGAACATTGTCCCAGCACACAGTAGGAGCTCAGAGAGGGCTGGGCGACTGTAGCACGTCCTGGGCCCAGCTCTATCCTGGACAGATCGTGGGTCGTGGGCACAGAGGTGGCACCGAGCCAAGGCCCCACCACAAACCCCCATACCCATGCAGGCTCAAGCACAGCTGGCTCAGAGCCAAATGCTGCCACGCAGGGCTTCACAGCCCTACACACTGGGGCACAGAAGCCAACATGAGAGGCACAGGTAAGCCTGCAGGTGGGTCCCGCAGACAGCAACCATGCCTCTCTCAGAGCCAGCTGGGCTTTTTGCTGCCACCAGAGCAGGCAGCCCCAACCCAGCCCGGCCTTCTTGACTGCACTGGGGGCTGCAGACACCCTGGGGCTGGACCAGTGTTGCAATCTTCCAGACACAACTTGGCCAGACCAGGTCTGTTATGGCCTCTCTCACATCGTCCTTGTCCCTCTTCATTCCCAGTAACCCATCTTTTTAAAGAACCCCGACTTTATGAAAACTAGGAATACACACTATGTGAACTAACTTGAATTTAAATAAAATCTAAAAACATTAAAAATAAATTTAAAAAAATAAAGAATCCTGACCTTCTGAGAATGACAACGGAGATCCAAGTCTGGAGTGCTAAGGCAGGTCATAGAACTTCATTTAAAAAACATGGGCTCTGGGAGCACCTGGGTGGCTCAATCAGTGGAGTGTCTGACTCTTGATTTCAGCGTAGGTCTTAAACTCAGGGTCGTGAGATCGAGCCCGATCCCCCTCACACTGCCCCCAGGACGTATGAGAAGCCCCATCAGTCCAGTGGCTGAACCCTGGACATCTCTCTCCACCCTTAAGATTGGAAAAGAATCATCTAACAGAGTACAAGGCTCCTGTACATTCTGTAATGTGTCCTGGGCCCAGCTCTGTCCTGGACAGATTATGGGTCGTGGGCACAGAGGTGGCACCGAGCCAAGCCCCCACCACAAACCCCCATACCCATGCAGGCTCAAGCACAGCTGGCTCAGAGCCAAATGCTGCCACTCAGGGCTTCACAGCCCTACACACTGGGGCACAGAAGCCAACATGAGAGGCACAGGTAAGCCTGCAGGTGGGTCCCGCAGGTGGCAACCATGCCTCTCTCAGAGCCACCTGGAATTTTTGCTGCCACCAGAGCAGGCAGCCCCAACCCAGCCCGGCCTTCCTGACTGCACTGGGGGCCACAGAGTGTCTCCTGGGTCCTGTGTGCCACGACCCAGGCTGTCGACAGTGAATGCCTAGGGTTCTGCACATTCTACCCCCAGTTGGACCATTTAAGATTTGAAAAGCATTCAGACCACTCAAAATCACCCCACAAAAGGAGAGACGAGAAAGGAGAAGAAAAAATGTTTGAAGAAATTACGGCTGAAAACTTCCCAAATCCAACAAAAACCTTAATCAACTCATCTAAGCAGCTCAACAGAGTCCAGGTAGGAAAAACACAAAGAGATCCACAAATAGACACATTGTAGTAAAACTGCTGAATGCTAAAACAAGGAGAAAATGTTGAAAGCAGCAAGAAAAAAATGACACGTCATTTATAGTGGAATTCCAACAATATTAACAACTGACTTCTCATCAGAAATGATGGCGGCCAGAGGGCAGTGGGGTAACATTCAGTGTGCTCAAAGGAGGAAAAAAAAACCTGTCAGACAAGAATTCTATACCCTGCAAAGCTATCTTTAAGAAATGAAAGTGAGATAAAAACTTTCCCAGATAAACAAACACAGGATTTCATTGCTGGCACACCAACCTTTCAAGGAATACTAAAGGAAGTTCTTCAGGCTGAAAGCAAGTGACCCCAGATGTAATGCAAATACACATGAAGAAACAAGGAGTTCCAATGAGGGGGTTATGTAATTATAAAATTCAGCACAAATCAATTTTTCTTTTCCTTTCTTCTCTTAGCTGATTTAAAAAGCAAATGTATAAAACAACAAATGTACATAACTGTACTATCTGTCCTATAACATTTGGAAATATAATATATTTGCCAATAATAGCACAGAGGAGGCAGGTGGAAGCAAATCTGTCTTGGGCTAAGGAAATGACTCCAGGTGGTAACTCGAGTCCACAGGAACAAATGAAGAAAGCTAGAAGCTGGAAATAAAATAAAAGGCCTAAAATGTCAAAAGCTATGGACACAGAACTGCTCTCTTTTCTTGTTCTAGCTTGTCTAAGACACATAAAATTACATAAAGTAATGATTATAACAAGTATTGTTGAACTGGCAACATACAAAGACGTAATACATATAACAATAATGCCACAAAAATCAGGAAAAGAGAATAGAGCTATAGAGTCGCATTTCTAGATCTCACTGGAATTAAGTTAGTATAAATCTGAAGAAGATTTTATATGTTATGATACGTAAAATAAGCCCCAGGGCACCTACTAAGGAAGCAGCTTAAAAAAGTGCAAAAAATCATTAAAGAAATCAAAATGTCACATTAGAAAAGTATCACTTAATGCAAATAAAGCAGTACAGGAGGAACAGAGGAACAAAAAAGGCATGAGTAATTCAGAAAACAAAAAATAAAACAGCAGACCTAACTCCAACTATATCAATAATTGCATATATCACAAGAGCATTAATCACAGCATTATCGATAATAGGAATGGATCAAACAATCCAAGTGAATAAAAAGTGAACCAGGATCCAACTACATGCTGTCTACAGTAAACACAATTCAGATCTAGAGATATGAACAGATTGAAAGTAGAATGAGGCACAGAGATCTATCATGTACACAGTAACCGTAAGGAAGCTGGCTCTACTCGTATCCGACAAATTAGACTTTATTTTTTTTAAAGATTTTATTTATTTATTTGACAGAGAGAGAGAGACAGCCAGTGAGAGGGAACACAAGCCAGGGGAGTGGGAGAGGAAGAAGCAGGCTCATAGCGGAGGAGCCTGATATGGGGCTCGATCCCATAACGCCGGGATCACGCCATGAGCCGAAGGCAGATGCCCAACGNATAGCGGAGGAGCCTGATATGGGGCTCGATCCCATAACGCCGGGATCACGCCCTGAGCCGAAGGCAGATGCCCAACAACTGCGCCACCCAGGCGCCCCACCGACAAATTAGACTTTAAAACAAAAAGTGTTACTAGTGGGGCACCTGGGTGGCACAGCAGTTAAGCGTCTGCCTTCGGCTCAGGGCGTGATTCCGGCGTTATGGGATCGAGCCCCACATCAGGCTCCTCCACTATAAGCCTGCTTCTTCCTCTCCCACTCCCCCGGCTTGTGTTCCCTCTCTCGCTGGCTGTCTCTATCTCTGTCAAATAAATAAATAAAATCTTTTTTAAAAAAAGTGTTACTAGAGATAAATAGGGACACTTCAGAACAATAAAAAGGATTAAATCATCAGAAAATACAACAAATAATAAACGTAGATGTCGCTAACAACAGAGCACCAAAATACATGCAGAATTGAAGAAAAAAATAGTTAATTGAACAATAATAGAGATTTCAACACTCCTACACTTACGGTAATGGTTACAAGAATGAGGCAGAACATCAGCAAGGGGACAGAACACACCAACAATACTGTAAACCAACTAGACCTAATAGACACCTACAGAACACTCCAACCACCGACAGCAGAATTCATTCTTCTCAAGTGCCCGTGAACCATTCTTAAGGACAGTCCACATGCTATGAAACCAACCACAACAAATTTAGGAGCACTAAAATAATATAAAGTATGTTCTCTGACCACAATGGAATTAAAGGAGAAATCATTTTTAAAACACATTTGGGAAACTTGCAAATATGTGCATATTAAACAACACACTTCTATATAACCAATGGGTCACAGAAGAAGTCACAGGGAAAATCAGAAAATACTCTGTGATGAATGAAAAGGAAGGTACAACACACAGAATTATGGGATGCAGCTCAGAGGAAAATTTATACCTGTGAGTATCTACATTAAACATGGAAGAAAGATGTAAAATCAATAAGCGAACTTTCCATCTCAAGAAACTAGACAAAGAAGAGCAAACTAAACCTAAAACAAGCTAAGGAAGGAAATAATAAAGATTAGAATGAAGAATTGAAAGTGAAGACTCAAAGAGCTATCTGCACACCCATGTTCATAGCAGCATTATTCATAGTAGCCAAAAGGTGGAAGCAATCCAGTTGTCCATTGATGGATAATTAGATAAAATGTGGACTACACACACACACACACACACACACACACACAGAGGAATATTATTTGGCCTTAAAAAAGAAAGAACTTTTGAAATCTTGTTACAACGTGAATGAACCTTGAGGACTTTATGCTAAGGGAAATAAGCCAATCACAAAATGATTCCACTTATATGAGGTCCTTAGAGTAGTGAAATTCACAGCAACAGAAAGTAGAATGGTAGTTGCCAGGGGTTGGGGGAGGGAAAATGAGGGTTTACTGCTTAATGGGTACAAAGTTTCACACAGAGAGAGAGAGAGAGAGAGTTAGTTCCATGGATGGATGGTGGTGATGGTTGCCCAACAATGTGAATATACAGTTGACCCTTGAACCATGTGGAGGTTGAGGTGCCAACCCCTGGAGCAGTCAAAAATCTGTATAACTCTTGACTCCCCAAAACTTAACTACTAATAGCCTTACCAATAACAGAGTCAAGTAACCCATATTTTGCATGTTACATGTATTCTATACTGTATATAATAAGCTTTGCTAGAGAAAGGAGAATTTTATCAAGAAAATCATAAAGAAGAGAAAATGGTTTTTGTACTGTATTGTATTTACCAAAAAAAAAAAAATCCATGTATGCATTCAAACCAATGTGGTTCAAGGGTTAACTGTCCTTAGTACCACTGAATTGTACATGTAAGAATAATTAAGATGGTAAATTTTATGTTGTAAAAATTTTACCACAATTTTTTGAAAGATTTGAGTGAAAAGTAATGTAATAGAGAACAGAAAAACAGTACAGGAAGTCAATTAAACCAAAAGTTGTCTCTCTGAAAAGATCAACAAAATTGACAAACTTTTAGCTAGAGTGACCAAGGGGGAAAAAAAGAGAGAAGACTCAAATTATAAGAATCAGAAAGAAAGAGGGGGACATTATAACTGACCTTACGGAAATGAAAATGATTATAAGAGAATATTGTTTCTCAAGATTTTATTTATTTATTTGACAGAGAGAGAGAGAGACAGCCAGCGAGAGAGGGAACAGAAGCAGGGGGAGTGGGAGAGGAAGAAGCAGGCTCCCAGCAGAAAAGCCTGATGCGGAGCTCGATCCCAGAACGCTGGGATCACGCCCTGAGCCGAAGGCAGACGAGTAACGACTGCGCCACCCAGGCGCCCTGATTATAAGAGAACATTATGAACAACTGTATGCCAATAAATTTGATAACTTAGATTAAACAAATTCTGCAAAATACACAAACTACAGAAGCTGACTCAAGAAGAAATAGAAAATCTGAATAGACCTATAACACAAAAAGAGATTAAATGTGTAATTTAAAAAATCTACCCACAAAAGAAAGCCCAAGCTCATATGGCTTCACAGGCGAATTCTACCAAACATTTAAAGAAGAATTATTTTTTTAAAGATTTTATTTATTTATTTATTTATTTATTTAAGAGAGAAAGAGAGAGCATGAGGGGGGCAGAGGGAGAAGCAGACTCCCCGCTCAGCAAGGAGCTCGATGTGAGACTGGATCCCAGGACCCTGAGATCATGACCTGAGTCGAAGGCAGACACTTAACAAACTGAGCCACCCAGGCACCCCTAAAGAAGAATTAATATTAATTCTTCACAAACTCTTCCAGAAAACAGAACAGGATAGAACACGTCCCAAATTATGGAACTGATAAATGCTACTATGTGGATGAACCTTGAAAGCAATACGCCAAGTGAAAGAATCCAGTGACAAAAGACCATATATTACATGAGTCTATCTAGATGAGATGTCCAGGATAGGCAGATCTATAGAGATAGAAAGTAGATTATGGGTTACTAGGAGTTGGGGAACCAGGGGGTGGTGATAGTAGAGTACGAGGTTTCCCTCTGAGGTGATGACAGTGTTCTACAATTGGGGCTCCTGGCTGGCTCAGTCGGTAGAGCATGCAACTCTCGATCTCAGGGTCATGAGTTCAAGCCCCACACTGGCTGTAGAGATTACTTCAATCAATAAGATCTTTTTAAAAAATGTTCTGTAATTGATTGTGGTAATGGCTGAGCAGCTCTGTGAATATACTGAAAATCATTGACTCGTACACTTTAAATGTGTCAATTACATGGTATGTGAATTGTATCTCCCTAAAGGTGTTACCAAAACAAGCATTCCCACTCCACTTTTAAATATTATATATGCTGAGCTCATAGTATGTCATTTGAAATATAGGTTTCCATGGCTTGTCTGCCCATTCCCTCATTCCAGAAGACTTATACTGAGCACCTGCTGTGTGTGGTATCTTGGGCCAGCATGGGGGTACAGAGATGCCTCCAGCCCAGCACCTGCCCGTGGAACTTGTGGTCAGGTGAGGGGTGGGGAACATCTAATTATGTTCCAGCCTGCCAAAATACCTTGTGCCTTGCCAAATAGGCACACTCTCCATTGTTACCCAAGGGAGAAAGAAACAATGCTAGCCAACGTTTATTAAGTGCTTACTGTATGCCAGACACTGTGCTAAGCATTTTCCATGCATTACTTCCTTGAATCCTCACGTTACGATGTGTTAGTGTTCTCGTTAGCTTTGTTTTACAGATGATGAAATTCTCATGAAAGGTGGAAGGAGGTTGTTGGGCCTGCAGGAGTCTCTGATAGAATCAGGTTTGAGGTGGACCTGGAAGAGGGCCTCTACCAGCTCAAGAAGGAAACTGAGGCCCCACAGGCCATGGGCGTCTCAGCCTGGATGGGTATGGACGCTCAAGAAAGCAAAGAGCACTGAGGTCCCAAGACTGGGGTGTTCTCATAGGCATCCTGCCCTCTCCCCAGCACTTCAGCTCTCTGAGACTCTGTTTCTTCACCTGTAAAATGGGGCCGGTACTCCTTCTGCAGAAGAGTTAAGAGCCCAGCACGAGTGAACATGCTACGTAATCCATATAAAGGAATATAAAGGAAGAACCAGGATTTGTACTGTGCTGGAAATCGAGAGGCAGTGACATGAGGGACCCTCTGCCCCCACATTTAGGAGAGCTCTGGCCCCTCTGGAGAGAGGACCGGGCATGCACACACACTCACACGCACACCCTCACCTCTGCCTTGTCATCCCTTGCCTTTGGATACTGGTCACCCTTCTTCCAGCAACCTGCCAAGCCCACTCAAGCCCTCCTTCTCCTGGAAGCTTTCCCAGGCTGCCATCTCAGCACAGGCACACCTCCTCGGAGCCCCCAAGATCCCCTGTTGGTGTCTGAATGTCACCTGCCGGCCGGGGTTAAAATTCCAGCTCCTCCTCAGACTGGCTCGATGATACCATGTGAGTGGTTAACTCACACACAGCATCACATAGCAAGAGGCTAATGAGAGACTTGACACACTGGGTAATTGTGAGCACATGCTGTAGGCAGGAGATGATGGGGGAAGTTTCCAAGGTACACGGTAAGTGACTGAGAGTCCCCTCGCAGGGGCTCAGCTGGGGAAGGTACAAGGGGCTGCTGCCTGGGTGGGCCAGGGTCACATCCTTGAGGACCAACCAGATCCTTACCTGCCTGTTTGCGCCTCATCCCATCCGGGGAACCCCTGGGGGGGTAGGGGCCTTACCCCACGCTGAGATCTCCACATGCCAAAGGCTCCTGGCTTACTGAGTATACTGAGGGCAGACAGGGCCCACTGGAGGGTGGGGTCTGGAGCACAGCCATCAGTGGGCCAGCTCCCGTACTCAGGGTCAGGGGCGGGCTTCTCTTGGCCAAGGGTGGGGGGAGGCTGAGGTCACTGGTATACACAAATCCCTAGGACTTTTACTAAAATGCAGTGACGGGTTGGGCCTAAGAGTCTGCATTTCTAACAAGCTCTCAGGCGATCCCAACGCAGCTGTGCCCAGCCATACTTTCTGCAGCAAGGACCTAAAGCATGGCACAGCTCTTTCTGAGCAGAGCAATGAGCAACAAACACATGTCGGCCTCCCATTGGTCCAGAGGCACCCAGCCCCACCCAACCACACCCTGAGCTTCCACCATCTGGAGGGTAAGACTACATGGATTTTCTGAGTTTCCAGGATCCCATTTCCATTACATATGTAAAATAGAAGTAAAAATACACTTTATGAAAACATTAGAAAATATGGAAAAATAATAGGAAAAAGAACCACAGATCACCTTGTACTGTATTTAAAATGACCTTAACCTCTCTCCCCAGGATGCCAAAGCCATGTCTGTCAGTCAGGGGTCACTCCGTGAGGGGGATCTGCCCCCAGAAGCCCCACACTGTCACAGCGAAGCACTGGGTGGGAGACGGGGCTGTTCCCCACACTCTCCACCTCCTGGCCCCCTTCCCACCCCAAGAGAGATGCCTGGCTTGCATTGCCTGAGGCCTTCACCCAGACCTACCCTGGGGGTACCAAGTCGGGGCAAGGCCCTCTCCCCTCCCCCTCACAGGCAGGAGACTGAGGAAGCACACTGCTGCAGAGGAGGGAGAGGTGGGGTCTGGGGGAGGGGATGCACATCTGGATTCCTGGCCCAGAGCCCGCATTCCTTCCCTGTGAGTGTGAGGAGATGGGGTCTCTCTCGGGAGAACTGCGAGGAGGCTGCTGGCCCCCGTCCTGCCCCACTGTAACAGGACCCACCCTGGCAGGAAGACTGGTGGAGATGTGAAGGCCCAGAACCTCATTTTGGGGCCCCTCACCCCAATTGCTCACTAGCCAGGGCAGTCCCAGGCTGGGGCTCTGTCCCATCCGCACCAGCCAGCCTGCCTCAGAAATACCAGAGGGGAGAAGAAGGTGGAGACCATAGGGCCACACAGCCACTTGCTCGTGGGAGAGGCCCTGGGGCGGGGAGTTGGCGGGGGGGCTGTTCTGGCTGTTCTACCCAGGGAAGCGGGGCCCCCTTACCTGGGGGCAGTCCTTGATGTAGTGTCCTTTGTTGAAGCACAGGTGGCACAGGTAGTTGGGTGGGGGCCTCTTGCTGGGCTTGCGGGTCTCAGAGGTGAGCGTCAGGTCTGAGAAGTGCTCAGTGAGGGAGCTGAGGCCATCGGCGATGTTGTTGAGGGAGCCGTAGGGCGAGGCGCTCTTGTATACGCTGCTGCTCAGTGCCTGCAGGGGGACAGAGGCCGTGAGGGCTCCCCAGGCCTGGGCACACTCGTGTGCAGCTCGGCCTCCGTATGGGCACGCACACGCACACTTGTGAATTCACACTGACTCTTTCGCTGCCCGGGGGCTCCGGCCTCCTGGAACTTGAGTTCATATCCTAACTCTAGTTGTACGTCTATGGGCGAGCCAGGGAACCGCTCTGGGCCCCAGTGGCCCTGTCTGGAAAACAGGAGTAATGACGGCCACCTCCTAGGGGTCCTCTGAGGCTAAAGTGAGGTCACTTTATTTCCCACCCGGCCCTTAGGAACCACTCGGTGATGAGGAGGGGGAGGAAGAACATGGGCTCTTTACACACCGCCAGGAGGTAAGAAGGCGTAGCACAAAGCAACCTGTTACATCTGGGGCTCTGCCTTTTACTCGTGTGTGACTTTAAACAAGTCACTTATCTCTGAGCTGACTCAGTTTCCCCATCTTAAAAGAAAGAGGAGCATCAGCTTATAGGATTGTTTCCATTGTACAGAAGAGAAGACTGAGGTTCAGCGCTCTGTCTGGTTTCCTGTGGCACAAGGCCTGTGTAGATGGTGTCCCCGGGAGCCCCGAGGCTGGCCCAGGCCCGCCCTCTGGGAGCCCGGGAGGAAGTGGCCCACCTCTCCCACCTCTCCCACCTCCAGTTGACAGGAACCAGATGTCTTGCCTGGCTTCAAAGCAGACGCTGCCAGGCCCCCTCCTGGTGTATATAGCCTCTATTTATAGGAGTCACGGGCTCTGGGCAGCCAGGCACACTGGAATTTAGCAAAGGTGGGGCCTGTGGTGAGGCTGGCAGGGAGCAGCTGTGGTCCCCTTTTCCTGAGGCAAGGCCAAGGCTGTAAAGAAGCAGCTCCTCCAGGAGGGTCAATGACAAACCTGAGCATGGGGCCTGGGCATCCTCTGGTCCCAGCTCAGGTGCTCAAGGGCTCCAGGAGGGAACCATAGACCTTGGGGAGCCTTGGGTCTAATGGGAAGACAGCCTTGTTCCTGGAAGTCCCCGGGCCACTAGGGGAAGAGAGCCCCTGAGTGGAAGTGGCCTCAGGCTCCCTTATGAAGATGGGGCAGACGGAGGCTCAGAGTGGGCACAGTCCTTCCTGTGCCCCCTCAGTGTGGGCAGGGAGGGAGGGGAGCTGAGAACAGGCCCCAGGAAATCAGGTAGCCCTCCCCCAACCAGGACAGATGCCACCCCTCACACATGTATACCTCAGCCTCCCTACTTGTTCCATCTCTAGGGGCCTGGCATTCCTTCCTAGAGGACACAGCCCTCACCATCTGGGGACCACCACTCTTCTTGGCTCCCTGGACACCCTGCTATGTGGCCCGGGGCCAGTCCTTTCCTTCTCCGGGCCTCTGTTCCCTCTCCTATAGGTTTAGACTGGAGTCTAGAATCTGGGAAAAAAGAAGACACAGACACCATGTCCAAGGCATCCGGGCCAAACACACAGTCAACCTATGATGTCTGGGCACGAAACTCAGAGGCGGCCAATGACCATCCCCAGTCTACCACTGCCCGGGGCTTCCACGAAACCCAGGACCGGTGGGAAGCATCACACAAACTTGCATTCAGGCTGAGGGCGATTCTCCAGCTCTCAGAGGCGCCAAGAGAGAGCCAAGAGAGAGCGGTCCTGACAGGCAGAGGGTCTCCCATCCCTGGAGGTGTGCGAGCCAATTCTGGACAACCTTAAGGGGCGTGGGGAGGGGTCCGATGGCCGTGGGATTTGACGATACCAGTCACATCTACTGAGCACCGACAATGTCCCAGGTACTGGAAACTGTACACTTATTAAGATAGCCGACGTTCGCCACAACCCTATGAGTCACTGTCCCATTTTACAGATGAGGTGAGTGTGTCCAAACTTGCATTGAATGCCTTGAGAAACTCTGAACACACACAGTTCTCTAGGCCCCACCTTGGACCCACGTACTGAGGCCGCCACCCGGGGCCGAGAGCCTGGAGCCGACAGTTGCATGGTGGCAGGAGATACACCACACAGAATCGACCACGTTCGTTATGTTCGTAAGCATACGGTTCCGTGGCACGAAGGACATTCCCGTGACTGTGCGACCATCACCACCGTCCACTTCCCGTACTTTTTCATGGTCCCAAACTGAAACTCTCTCCTGCTGACACGCTAACTCCCCCCTCGTCCTCCCCCCTGCCCAGATCTGCATGTTCGAGCTCCCTGGGGCAGTCTGTCCAGACCGCCCGACCCTACCTGGCCTCGGGAGCACCTGGACTGTCCAGCCACCCAGGTCTCTCCTTCACTTGAGTGGAGGCCTCTCCTCACCCAATCTGGCCGGAGGGAGGACAGCATCACCACAGCCTCCCGGAGAAAAGTTCATCCAAACAAGAAACTCCAAGCTCCAAATGGTGTGACTCACCCTCACGGCTGGGAAATGCAATTTCACAAATAACAACCCTCTTCATTTTTTCCCCCCGTTCTTTCTTTTCTTTTCTCTCTCTCTCTCTCTCTCTCTTTTTTTTTCCTGGATAAGATTTAAGCAAATTCACAGGAATCGGGGCTGTTTTGGCAGCAAACTGTCAAGAGGAAGGGGAAGTCTGGTGGGTGCCAAAAAGTGCATGAATTATACCCTGAACAGCCTCTCCCCCGTCTTGCGGCCACACTGCCCTGCCCACGGGTGACCCCTCGGGCGTCCCTGGGCAGCCAGAGGCCTCCAAGCAGACTGTCCTCTCTGCAGCAGCCCGCACCCCCCACCTCAGGAGGGTCACAGCTTCTGTCCTAGGAGCAGCTCTGGGTAGAGAAGCGAGGTCAGAGCTCTCCTCTTCACTGCCTTTCCCCCCTCTCCTGTGCTCTGGCAAGTCCCTCCTGGTGGCCCCAGCTCCCTTCCCCCAGCCCCAATTCTGCACCTTTGAGCAGAAAGGACAGAGCAGACAGCTGACCCAACCACTCTCACGTTCCAGATGGAGAAACTGAGGCCCAGAGAAGCCCGGGGCACAGACCAGGGAAAACAGCCAGGCCTGAGGGCCACGAGTCCTGCTTGCCGGCTGGCTAAAAGGGTGGGTGGGGCAGCAAGCTGTTTCCTCTTTGAAGCCCCAAGGAGATCTGGCCATGGAGGTGAAAGGCAAGTCGCCTCTCAGCCCTTTCCACGGCCTGTGGGGACTGACGGCGCAGAGGCCTGGACACGCCGTGTTCCCTCCCCTCCGGCTGCAGAGTCAGGCCTGGCCTCGGGCTTCCCATCTGTAAACTGCTACCTGGAACATCGGCAACACGGACGATCCCTGCAGTCCTGCTTTCTCAAGGTCCAGACACCAGCTACTGAAAGACACCCCCAGAGCCCGACACACGGAGGGCACTTGGTCACCATGGGTGCCACTTGTTTTGAGTCCTGCTGCCTAGAGCCGGAGGGGGAGGCCCAGCGGGAGCGGCCCTTCATCAGTTAGCTCCTAACCCCCAAACAGCCATGCTGCTCCTCCTGGTGTCCCATGGGGCACCTGCTTTCCCCCTCTGGTTATACACAGGCTTTCCCCCCCAGAATGCCCTCTCTGTGTCCATCCAACCTCCTCCGGGACCTGACTCTTGATCTGGTCATAACTCTAGTGGGGTGGCCTTGAACCCACCCCTTCCTCTTACTTGGGCCTCAGGCCCCAAGGGACAGTGTGAAAAGCACAGACTCAGGTGCTCCGGAGCCCCGGCCTCAGATGCCCCTGCCTCCTCCGGAGGCCTCCCGGACCTCACGGCCATAGCCCTGTCCATCAGGGCTAGGCTGGGCAGGGGTCACCCCATGACTCTGCTGCTCTTGACTGAAGGAGCTCCGAAGCCTCTTCATTTCCCCCACACGGCTGGACATAACGAAAGGCAAAGATTCTGCAACATTCCGTCACCCCCAGAGCCCAGACTGCTTCTGCCGTTCCTCACACCTGCCACTGTCCTGGGTGCAGATAATCACAGGCAGAGAAGCCTGGGAGCCCCACTTGACAGACGAGGTAATGAATGCCCTAGCACCTTAAAGATCTAGCTTGGGGGTCTCCGAGTTGCCATGGACTAAGTTGAAGGCACTCTCACCCCAGATTAAGCTGTTCTGGGCACCGGTTGAGGGCAACCCCACTACTGGGGTGGGTGGAAGCCATGGGCCCAAATCACCAGCCTGAAGGAAGAGACCACCTCTCCCTCCGCCCTACTCTCAGCAACTAGCTTGAAGTGTGGGATCCTCATACCATGTCTGGGGGACAGAGATTCGGACTCCTGCCCATTGCTGGAACTTCTCCAAGGCTCTGGCTTGGCTTTTGGGGAAAGTTAGAGGGGAAGACGCTGAAATCTATTCTGATCCTGCCTGTGTCACAGACTTCACTGGATCCTTTCCCTTTCTTGGTTTTCTTATACCTGCAAGAACACTATTTGGATGGGCATTATTGGCTCCATTTTACAGAGCTGGAAACTGTGGCTCAGAGAGACTGAGTAACTTGCCCGAGGTAAAGCAGCCAGCATGTGGCTAAGGGGAGATTCACACGCAGACCAGCTGGCCTCTTCCATTTCAGTTCCCACATGGCCTCCAAGGCTTGGCTTCTCAACTACAGCAAAGAGAGCCAGAGGAAAACACAGGCGTGGACCATTCTCCCTGGGCCTGCGACTTCATATCACCAAGCCCCTCGACCCTACAAGCTGAGGCATCACCTTCTCTGGGTGGCATGAGGGGTCTGGGCCCTCCAGCTGGGGGGTTCTGTGGAGGGACCTGGGGCGCGGAGGCAGAGACTGCCAGGGCTGACTCAACCTGCCATGCCGTGCTTTCTCCTTCCCCCCTCCCAGGACAGGAAGAGGGCACAGCGAGAGGGGGCAGACAGGAGTTAGGGCAAGTGCAGAGAAGCCTCCTCTAGGGAGAGGAAAGCAGTGCAGAGAAGAGAGGAGAGTCAGCCTGCAGAGGTGGGAGCACACCTGCAGAAAAGGACACGGCAGTGGACAAGGCCATGAGAAGGGGAGCGTCTGAGAAAGCATGGCCAGAGCGAAGGCTGAGTCCTGCCCCCCACCCCAGGCCAGAGACCCCAGCTCTTCTTTCGTCAGCTGGACAACTGCTTTCTTATCCCAAAAAGTCACCCCACACCCCCTTCCAGACACACAGACACACACGCATGCACACGTGCACACACATACACACCCACACCCCCCTCTTTAACACAAGAAACCATTCATTTCACAAATGGCTCCACCCCTTTGCCAAAGGGATCTGCACTTCCTCTACCCTAGGGTCTGTCTGGGGCTCCAGCCCCCAGAGTCACCCACCCACCCCCCATCACAGGAACAGGTGGACGCGTGCTCTGCTCAGGAAGAAAAGGAGATGACCCGTTGGCAGAGCAAGGGGTTGGCGGATGGAAAAGTGAATTCACACCTTGACTAAAAATTTCTCAGGTGTGGTCAGAGTCCAGCTTGGCTCAGGTTTCCAGAGTCCGAAGCTGACCTGTGGGCCAGGAAGGTGGCAGGGCTAGCTGTCGCCAGAGGCAGCAACCCCTCGCCCAAGACCCCCAAGGGCGCCACGGCCTCCAGGAGGCCCATTCACCCACACAGGCCAAACACAATTCCCATACGCAGCCGGAGCTCAGCAAAAGATTCTAACTTAAATAAGCGGCCCGTGTGCCTTTTGGTAGGGGGTGGGGAGAGAGAAATGGGGAAAAGACCCGGAGAGGGGTCTGGTGGCAGCAGGACACAGCAGAGAAACCCCAGGGAGACCCTCCCTCCGGACTCCATCCCTCCAGCTCCCGCCCAGCTCACCGCTCACCTGACAGGTGCCCGCATTTTACAGCCGTACGCCCTCTGTCCAGCTAGAGCTTAAGCGCTGGGGACCAGCTGCCTCGCACTCTAGAATGTGGTTGTGGAATGAAAGCAGAAAGCATGAAAAGGACCCTAATATTCAGCCAGTCTGGGGGTACCACTGAGGTCCTCAGCCTCTAGAGCAGGGGGCCTCGGTTTGGGATCTGTTGTCGACGCGGGAGGTGCCATGACCCCCTTGAAACCACGCGCAAATGTGCGTGTCTGTGCGCACGTCTGCCTGAGCTCTGTGCATGAGCGCTGAGGAGAACTCTTGTGCTCTTCAGATTCTTGAAGAGGTCCGTAACCAAAGAAGGTCAAGAACCATGAGCACACCTAAGTTTCGGCTGGGACACCTCTAGGGACAGGGCTTTACCCCAAGTCAGCTCTTTCCAATGAATCGGGCAATCCGTAAACACTTCCCCTGTGAGATAAAGCAGGAGATAAGAGGCCGAGGAGAGCATTCTCGCCGCTGCAAGTCACCCATCCACCTAACCCCTCGGGAAGTGAGCACCGAGTCGGTCCCAGCCACTGTCCAGGCAACGCAGGTGGACAAAGACAGGATGTGCACCCTCGGCGTGCTGACCACGTCGCTGTCGAGACAGACCCACGGACAGCGGAATGTTCCTCAGCACCAGCAAACGCTACGATGCCCTTCACCAGAAGCATGCACAGCTCTTCCGCCACAGGCCATGGGTGCTGGAGGGAGGGGTGCTCCCCTGTGGCACCTGGGGAACGCCTCTCGGAGAAGGGACAGCCTCTTGTGCCAGAAAGAAGCTGGAATCTGTCAGCTGTTCAGGGCAGGCAAGAGCATTTGAGGTACAAGCAGCAGCCAGCGCGAAGCTTCGTGTCTTCGTGAAGCTTCATGGCATGGCCAGAGGAGGACAGAATAAAGGATGATTCTCCACCACGCCCACACCGCACAGACCAAGCCTCCTGAGACCTCGGCCGGAGCCCCGGTCCCACCGTGGACGCCCTGACTGTATCACCCTCCTCTTGAAGAGCCTTAGTTTCCCCACCTGGACCACGGGCACGCTGCACACGGGCTATGATGTGAGACAAAAGTGCCAGCAAACCCTCGTGCTCATCCTCTGACTCTCCCAGGCCAGGCCATCCTTGGACTTCTGTCCCATGGAGCCCCATGCCGGGTTTCTGGGGAGGGGCTGGAGCCGCAGGAGCCACTGAGGCACAGACACAGCAGGACAGCTGGGACCCCTGATCAATGCACCAATGCCTACCACTCCTCAAAGGGTCTGCGGTCGGAGACAAAAGAGGTCTGAGGTCAGAGGCACTGCAGCTTGAGACAATGTCCCTGGTGACTGCCTGCCCTGGGGCCCGGAGAATGGTCCAGGTGATAGCCAGCACGACGAGCCACAGAACCAATCGCAGCTGGAATATGGCAGAGTTCCAGGTGTAGCCCTGCCACTGACTTGCTGGGTGACTTGCCAGGCTGGTTTTCTCTTCTGTAAAATGGGAGCTAGGAAGAGAGAGATGTCAAGAAAGCACCACCCAAGAGTAAGGGACTGCGACTTGGGGCCATCCTCTCTGCGAGGAGCCCCTCTGGGTGCTGACAGAGCCTGGCTCTCTGCCGCTACCAATTACAAATTACTAATCGTGCCTGCTTTCCTCCCTCCCACCTGACTCAGAAGGTCCGCAAGGTGTGGTCTCCCCTCTGAGTCCAGGCCTGCCCAGTCAACTTAATTTGATGGAGAGAGAATCAGACCACCTCAGCCTACAGGCCCTCGAATGACAGTCCTCCTTGTCTGAGTCAGAGCTCAGCTTCCCAGGGCTGGCCAAGGGAGCCAGGCAGCCTCCCAAGATCTGCGGGGCTGGAAGGCCCATTCTTCCTTGGACCTGGCGCTCCCCCTCCCCGCATCCACACACAGACCACGATAGTTGCTAGGAACGAACTCCAGCCCTGGCAGCCCACTCTCAGCCCCGCTGAGGCAAACCTCCGTCCTCACACAGATATGTGGCTCTGTCCCGCACATTCACACTGGTCAGGCAGCCTGGGATCATCTACACCTGTGGAAGGCACAGGCGACACTCGAAACCTTCTGAAGACTGTCAAGACCCGGGGCCTTTTAGGGCAGACACCTTAGTGGCTCCTCTGAGGGTCTAACAGCCCTGTCTGCATAAAGCCTTGTGACACCCTGCTGCTGTTCTCAAGCCTCCTGTGAACAGACCAGGGCTGCAAAGAGAAGGGCGTCTTCAGAGCCACAGCTGATAGTGGCAGGACCGGGCCGAGGCTGGGGAGAGGGCTTGGGGTAACAGCTCCCGGAAGAACATTCTAAGGATTGGAAGAGATGCGACTTAATGGAGCCGTCCCTGGGCCTGGAGATGTTCAGAAGAACACTGACAAATGTTCTATGCCGAAAACATTCTCTGGTCAAATATTGGTAGAAATGCGGGGCTGAAGAAAGGGAAATAAGTTCCCATGCTGCGGGGCTTCTCAGAGCCTTCACGGTGCTGGGGGAGGGAGGGCGGGCATTGTGTGTCTCCAAGGGAAGGACAGTCTTCTGCTTTCCAGACATATCTGACCCCAAAGCCCTTCCCCTCGGCCTCCACAAACCATCATCTGACTATTGAGCCACATTTTTCTATCCCTGGAGGAAGAGGGAAAGATAACGGCTGCCCTCGGACTCTGACCTGGAGTGGGACAGCCAGAGCTCCTCTGAGGGAGTACAGGCACAACCCAGGAGGGCTTCTCGGCATCCCTCTGAGGGGCCCAAGAGCCTCGACAAGGAGGGTACATCTCCTTTTCTGGAGGTATAGTCCCACAGCTCCCACTCTGCTGTGAGTTTAAATTCCAAGCTCAACTTGGCAGGGAAGACCCCCACACCACCCAACCCCACACCCTCTAAGAATGCCTTCCTTGGGTACTTAAGGGGAGAGAGGAGGGGTTCAGCCAAGAGCCCCACGAGTCTCTCTTCAAAGACATACAGTTGTTGCCACAGATCAGGGGTAGAAACTGAAGCTCACAGGGCCCATATTCTAGACCAGCCCTTTTTAAAACCTGCATAAAGTGTCTGTGCCCGCTTTGGCCTGGCCCCCTTACTACAAGCAGAGAAGCTGAAGAGCCCCCGCCAGCGTCCAAGACACCTCTGGTGCTCGCTCCTGCCCTCACACACACACTCGGCCATCTCTCTCTGCGCCCAGGGCCAGTGTTCCACTCAGAACCCTTGGCTTATCTTCAGCTTCCAGAGCTGAGGTTCCAGGGGCACAATGGGCTTCTGTGCCCCCATGTCCTCCAACCCCCGCCCAAATCCCAGCTGCATTCATGGTGTTTTGCTATTGTGGTGGGAGCAGCCTGGGGGTGGTGCAGGAGGGGTGGGCTCTTGGCACAGGGACCGGTGCAGACAGGCTGTGGTCAGCGGTCAGCATGCAAGTCACATCCGCAGGCACTGCCACCAAGCCTGCCAGGCCTTGCACAGAATGGCGATGGTCCTGAGTCCCTGGGTCCCTTCGCAGAGTCCCCTCCCGCCCACACATGATTTGCTTCTTCTCCACCCAGCCCCTTGGTGGCATTCAGGTGGGGGGTATGTTTTCATGCCCTCTCAGCCAGTTGCTATTTTGAAGCCATATTAGGTCACTGGCTAAGCCCTGGACGCAGGAAAGCCCGGGAGCACAGCTGGGGCTCCAAGAGGGTTTAGGAGGCGCAGCGGGTGAGGGGTGAGTGTGAGAGAGTCTAAAGCCAAGAAAGCCTTCCGGAAGTCAGCCGGCACAGCCCTCCAGCCCCTCCAAGGAAGCCACTGGCCTGTGAGCGTCGACGAAGCCCCTCTTACCTCCCCCAACTCAGCTTGTCTGTTTGCGTACATCTCTCTCAAATCCCATACATACCACCCTAAGGGGCAGCAGAGACTAAATTCAACGGATGCGTAAACTGAGGCCCAGGCAGAGACGGGGATTCCCCCAACGTCAGGTCATAAGATACTTTTTTCTACCATTGCTCTGTATAACCTTTACCAGCTCCTTTTACACTAGCCCCAGAGAAGGAATGTACCTCTTCACGGGGAAACTGGGGTCGGCAACGATGAAGTGACCGGAGACAGGTTTCACTGAGATCCATCTGGGATCCTGAATGTTAGACATTTCGAAGAGAAGGCACCACGTCCTACTCCTACGGAAGACTCTGGATGGCCCCAAACTCCCAGGCAGTCCCCTCTCAGCAGGGACCCACATTCAGGGAAGAAGGCCACCATCGGGTAGGAGCTGGGGGAGGCTATCAGAGGCTGATTAGGGACCCCCTACTTGACCTGTGAGGGGCGAGAGCACATGGTCATGTGGGTCATGGTCACCGTCCTCCCTTGGGATTCCCATGGCACCCCCGTGAAACCATCTACCACTCACACTGTACCGTCTTGTCCGTCTTCTCATCTGGGGCCCCCACTGGCCTGTCCCTGCTTCCTCAAGGGCCCACGCAAAACTTAACGAACGTTTGGTAAGATAGCTACTAAAAAGACCCAGGCAGTGAGGAAACACCCAGAACCTGTACTCCAAAGTCACTGGTCACTGAAGCCAGTGCTCTGAAGAGGTGGCAAGGTCTCTTCTAAGAGAGAAGGATTCCCAGCCAAGAATAATTCCTCCCATGGAGAGAGTGCTTTACAGTTTACAAAGAGCTTTGGTAGACAAATGCTTTCGCCTGGCACCAAGGGATTGTTCTCCAGACCCCGCTCCCTGCACTATGCCCAACCGGCCCAACACAAGTCAACCAATCCTTCTCTCAGCTCCCCCGGAACTGGCCCACCTCTAGGCCTCAGGCCAGCGCATCCCCCCTTGTCAGTACTGGCAGAGTTGAACACATTATGGGACCAGAAAGGGAGACCCTCTGCCTTCCCCCTCTCACCCCTAGCACACTCACACATTCACAGGCCCTTCTCCCGGACCCATTCAGGACTCTGACTCTCCTAAAACTAACCGCTGTGCTCAGGTCTGGAAGGAAAAGGAACCCTCAAGTGTGTCCTCTCCTCCACCCCTTCCCCCTGCACTTTTGCAGGGAGAGCTGCCAGAAGACGGATGAGTGAAGGCCACAGAAGGGTATCTGCAATTCCCAAAAGAGGCAGGAGTAAATGGGAGGGGAGAAGGAGGAGTCGTCCAGCTGAAAGGAGAGAGGAGTGGTATCTAGGAAAGCTCTGGAGAAGACCTCTGAAAAGGGGCTGGGAGGTCCTGGCAATCTGTGTATTTATCTGGCTGGGGGAAGACACGCTGCCCCTTCCACTTTGTAACCGAATCCACCCAACAGGCAGACTTTGCAAAGCAGCCAGCCCAGGTTTCTGGAGAAGGCACTGGGCAGCTGAAACCTCTCCCCCTGGCTAGCCCCCCTCCCAAGAGCTCAAGAGGATTTCCCTTTCATTTCCTTCCAGGCTGGGAGGGCGGGGGACAGCGCAGTCTGTGGGGTCAAGCCCTCAAAAACCACTTCCTATGTGGCTGGGGGAGGGCAAACAGCTGGAGGATGTATCTGGGGGTCCCTGTGTAAGAACAGCAGGAAAAGCCCTGCTCTCCAGGGTGCCCTTCGGGTCAGCCACCACCGAGGTCTGAGGGGAAAAGATTTTAGGCCCCTGCAGAGGAGCTCGGAGCAGAATCTGCACTCCCGGTTCCAGCGAGCGGTGGCCAAGAGGGGGATGGGGTTGGGCGTGGGAAGGACACTTGGAAGGGGTTCTCCGCCCTGGCCGCGCCCGGGCTGTCTGGAGAGAATCCGGAGCCCCCCGCGCAGCCGGGGCTCCCCCCAGTCCCCTGTGAGCAGGGCGCCCCAGGCTGGGAGAGGGAGCAAGAGGACCCCGCCCGCGCCCGAATGCTCCGAGCCCAGCTCAGCCGGGAGGTGACGCGCTCCCGGCGCCCCGGGGACATCGGGCGGCGAGTTTGGCAGAGCTGAGCGAAGCCAAGCCAAGCAGGGCCGGGCAATACGGAGCGGGGCCGGGCCAGGCCAGGAAGAGCGGGGCCGATAGGAAAAGGCCCGGCGCGGTCGACGGAGGGCGGGGGCGCGCGGGGGCACCCACCTCTCCGCGCTGCAGCTGGAAGAAGCTGTTGAGATAGCTGGAGTGCAGGGGCGAGCCCAGCTGCTCCGGGCGGCCCTTCCCGAAGGCCAGCTCTGGGGGCGCGGCGCCAGCGGGCGGCTCGGGCCGAAAAGCATCGAAGGCGCTCGCCTGGTGCGTGTCCTGAAGCGACAGGTAGACCCAGTTGAGCAGCTGGGCGGGCTGGTACACCGAAGCGGCGCTCGTGTCGATGGCCGACAGCAGGCTCATTTTGCGGCGGCGGTGCCGGCCCCTCCCCGGCCGCCCGCTTGCGCCCCCCCCCCGCAGCGGAGGGGCGG